>NC_067400.1:438062823-438430323 GCF_016432865.1 Antechinus flavipes
AATCACTATTTTTAAGGGAAATAGAAGAGGATGGCAGAGAAGGAATTGCCTGCTAGGACATTCGAGTCTGACAAAGTAAAAGGAATAAAATGTGTGTGTTGGGGGGGGGGGGGGTTGAGAGAAAGAGAGAGAGAGAGAAAGAGAGAGAGAGAGAGAGAGAGAGAGAGAGAGAGAGAGAGAGAGAGAGAGAGAGAGAGAGAGATACAGTGATCAAGCTAATTACATTAGCATCACATAGACAAACGGATGAAGGTAGCTTTATAAAACCAGATTAAATATGGCACATTTAGTTAAAGAAATGGCAGGGGTGGGGGAATGCCCAGGGGTCCTAATATCAAGGTAAATCAAAACAGTATATGCAAATAAAAGTATTACTGTGAGAAAAAGTAACTTCCTACTCTAAATAAGAATCTCTATAAACAAGTATATTTATCTTAAAAGCACCTATGACAAAAATAAACTCTACTATTCTTTTTCCTAATATCTATCCCCTCAAAATAAAAATATAAATTGTAGAAATCAGTTTAAAAAGTTTTTTTAAAGCTTTTAACTGTGCTATATTAGGTAATTTATTAGAGAAGAATTTTGGTTTTTTTAAATAGCAGTTTTTGCTACCATGTATAATTGGGTATTGTTCGATACATAGGCCCAATGATAGCATCAATTTAGTTCCAAGCTTTTTCAAACATTATAGTAAACACCATGTTCTAAGTGAACAAACATAACATTATGGCATTCTTTGGTTTTCTTAAGTTAAAATATTACAAGTATTAGAAAGGCTGGGTAAATATCTTAAATTTTATTGAAAGTATAAATTCAACTAACTGATTAAGATATAAAACTAGAAAGGTAAGAAGGAATTGGCAATGTTGGATATGTCTTCAAATTTAGAGTCTTAAGTGTTTCCTCATTTGTAAAAAGGGTTAGCACCTATTTCTAACAGTTGCTATGAGACCTAAATGAGATAATTATAAAGTGCTTAGTCTGGCTATATAAATGTTATTATTATTATTATTATTATTATATTGCATATGAAGGACTGAAGCCTGCCCTGTTACTTCTCCTAAGACAATATTTTATATAGCTTAAACAAATCCAATTCTTATAAGATACGTACCTAAAAGATTGAAAAAGTGCATTGAGACTTAGGTGTACACACAAAATTCTTTCTGTATTTAGTACCTGTGTGAATATTTCTGGGACTATCAAAGTTCTTTATACATCTTACTATGTGTATTTCTGTTTACAAGGTAGGTTGTTAATCAGGGACCTAAAAAATAATGGAAAGCCATAAAAGCCTCATCATTTCTATTTCACAAATAGAAATCCTTTCCTTGTGAAGGTAACATAGATTCTACTCACTTTGTCTTCACAATGTCATTAAGTGAATATTGGGAAAGGTAAGACATATTCAATTTACCTAAAAATACTGCTATCAATAGCACATTGCCTGGAGCCTTAGAATATACAAAATTTTGTCTCCTTTTAAAATGGTAAGATCAACATATTCCAGCATTATTTAAAATCTGCAGTATTTGACAGGATAGGTCAATGGAAAAAATCTTTTCCACTGACAACTTACTCCCAGACACCGAATAGACTATCCTTTTGTTAGAAGTCTGCCTATAAAGCTCAAACTTTTAAATGTTCTAACACTTTCATGGAATCTTCCGAAGAGCACATACGCACTTGAACATTCAATGCCCCCGTGCAGCAGGTCTTAACTATAAATGCAAAAGATGTTCCCTTCTATATGTGTGAATTAAAAACCTATAAAATAATACAGGCATTCTAAAATTTGTGTTTAAACTGATAACAGCTTTACTGATTTACTGACAATGAAAATATATAGCATTTTTTCCGTCAGAGCATTTATCAACACTTGGCATCCCTGCACTAACTTGACATGTAAGATGATCAAAATGGATTATGTAATCTTTCCCATTCATTTCTATTGATTTTAGTTATGATAAAATTCATCAGTGTGCATGGGAACGCTTAGTCTGAAAGGCTCCAGTTGACAAAAAACCCAACAGAGCTGTAATAGGCTGGATGTAATTTTAAAACAGGATTGCACAAATACAAAACTCATGCCCTAAAGGCTTCGGCTACAAATTAATACAAATAATTCAGGCTATCTCATAAAAATTAAATCTGTCTAATGCAGAGATTTCACTTCTGATATAGCATTGCAAAATTCAGAGGAAAAAAAAGTAAATGTCATTTTAAAAATAGAGTTTCTTAAAACATTTTTCAAACTTTTTTTCTTTAGCTTCAAGACTAATCAAAGTTATTTCTGTGACTGCCAGGAACATCAAAATGCCAGTGAGTGGACCATTTTAATCAGTTTTATTGATTCATGCTTTCAGTTCTTATTCAGTTAAAAACAAGGCACATTAAACACATCCTCTTATTGCTCTATAAATGCATGCAGCTCATTCTGTATATCAAAAGTAATAAATAATGGCAATAAAACACCAAGACAGTTATAAAAATGACAACCCAGCCTCAAACACAGTATTTAACAGTCCAATCTAGAACAATAACCTAACACAATACATAAAAGTGCCACATGTAAAAACATGCAGTATGTCTATCCAGGCCAACACAGAGCTTGTAGCTGTTGGTATTTTGTTTCTGATTTCATACATAGGAAGAACAGGTTCTCCTCTGGACCACCCATAGGACTGAAATAATGCAAAACAGCACAAAAAATATAATTGCATTCACTTCACCATTATTACATTCATGTGCCAACAGCTTTTTCTTAAATACATAAAATGTGAGATGATAATTAATTCAATAATCGACCCTTGCATTTTTTAACCTATCAGAAATAAGAATGCAGTTTTTAGCAATGTACAAGAGAGAGCTAGCATTCCACATACCAAGCAGACCAAACAATGCCAGAATTTAAAGGAGAATAAAAAGGCATGCAGGAGAAATCCTAAGGTTCCACTCAGGATACACTGACTGAAAGCAAGAAATAATACTCGGGGTATATAGCAGACAACTATGGTCTATAAATTAATCTTCTATTATCACTATTACTATTACTACTAGAGCAGAGAATTATTTTTAGTCATAGCCTACAAAGTTTTCACTATAGACAGGATTTTTTTTCTTAACTGAATCCCTTTAAAAAGGATCTCAAAAGTCACTTTATAAGACTAACTGGAATTGGTTTCAGAAGGACTTGATTTTTCCAAAAGTTATTATCAGATAATGCCTCAGTGTTAATTTAGACATGACACAAAATGCTTGTATGCTTTATTCACAGTTTAAAAAAAAAAAAGTTGGCACCAGCTGATTCTCAAGACAAGTTTCTGGAAGTTGTGAAGAAATGCAGGTTCAGAATCAGCAGATTTTAGGAGAAAGCTGATGATACAAGACTCCACACACAGCTAAACATGCACAATTGTGATGTATTTAACAAATGTAGATCTGGCGAGAGAATCTGAAGGTTCCTAAGCACAAGAAGTCAGTGTCCTACTGCATTAGGTTCAGGGAGATACAAGTCATCTTTATCTTGATTTAACTAGAAGAAGAAAAAAGAGAGGAAAACCAAACATACAATATTACAATATTTCATCCCAGAAATACACATACATTAAATATATTTTTAAAATAATGTTTTGTGTCTGTTGGGGCTTACTTAGTTTCAGACATAGAAATTTATTATTTTTTGAGAGCAATGCTGAATTACTTTGTTTCAGCCACTATTCATTAAAAATATTGGCAGGAATCTTAAAAGAAAAGCATGGTACAATGACTTTTGGAAGTATGGCTATCTTGGTTTCAGTTTCATACTTCGTTGTGGCAAATGCATGAACCTAGCTTCTTGTGGGCAAGTTGTTTTCCATCTCTGTAGCCATTTACAGTGCCATGAAAGTAATAAGCACATAATAAATATTTAAATAAATTAAATGGTCTTTATTAAAATTGTATTTTGATGCATATTAACATTTTTTGAATCTCACCATTCAGAGTCATGATGGTGACAAATATTAAAAAGTTGACAGAGAGAAGAATATTAAGATCTGATCCTCTGCTAAGCTAACACCACTGATGTGGCTTGTCAATTTGTATACCAATTTTTGTAACTAAGATTTCCAATCACAGTAATAAAAGTTTCCATCAAAGCTCGATATTTGCTTCTATATACAGAATCTAATCTTTTGTAAAAACTTGTGTGGGGAGTCAATTCATATGGGGAAGGGGCAAGGGACAAGCTCACACATAAAGGGAGTGCAAGTAGAATCAAGTAGCAGCAAAAATATTCTTAAATCAATCTTACTTAAAATGTCAGATTTTTTTTCTATGAGGACAAAAGGAAAATGCTTTTAAGAATTAAAAAAATAACAATGAAATTCTGTGCTTGTGGTTAATATTTAGAATTGAAACAAACTAAGATATTTTATTTCCACTTCCCCCTCCCCCAGTTCTTTGCTAAGTGAACAAAACCAATGCAATAGAGCTCAGTCCAAATCAATATTAGACAATATCACATGCTCTCTCAAAGGTAAGATCTGGGGTCTGAAACCTGTTCTTTTTACACATGTGCTTGTGGAAATACATTTCCACTGTTATAGTAGCACTATAAAGAGACAGAAAATTTGGGCTCATCGTTGTTACATCCAAATGTACCACTTCCATGCTAGTCTCAAAGTAGGGAAATCAAGGATCTTCCTGGCAACCTCAGCATTCAAAGAAAACCAGCAACCACTGAAAAAAAAATGAACTGCCGAGATGAAACTATCACTGTAAAACTCAGTAAATGTCAATGCTATCCTTATCTATACCTGTGATTTGGGAAGCTTTCAGTGTTTTTCTTTGTGATTTATTCCTGAAACCAGATCTAAAGTTTTTTTTAGTTTTGGCAGTCACACCTGAGTTAGAAAATTGAACAATATTGTGAATGGAAGGCAGGGGGGACAAGACAGAAGGAAGAAATGCTCAAAAATACTATCTTCCAGAGAGGTCATTCTGCATGCCCCTTCTTTTTAAGAGTAAAGGCTATCTAAAAGTTTAATGAACACAGATTTGTGTCAGCAAATCTCTTCCAAGTTCTTCCTTGAATTTCTGCCAAAACATCCTTCTTTGAGAACTGAGAAAAGCTTGTCTAGTCTAACAGGCCAAAAGTACAGTATTAAAATTTTGCATAAAAATAAAAGTAAAATATCCTTTTTATAAGCCAGGCTGAATGGCAAATACAAATCAAGGGCATACACAAAGATATCATAAGAGTTTTGGAATGTTTCCCAGTGGCTAAAAAAAAATAGCTATCCACATCCACTAGTTTAAAGAAGAATGGCTTCTAGTTGTTTTTAACATGGTGCTTTGTTGTTGTTTCTGTAGTTTTTTTTGTTTTGTTAACTGCTCAAACTCACAATCCTCCACAACTCCGATCCACTGGAATTGGAGATCTTGAACCCAGGTTCTCTTCAGCAGTCTTCATGAGTATTGCCAGACGGCTTCCAGATACCATTCCTTTTTGAACAGCGCTCATCAGCTTAAAGAAACATTTGATACATTAAAACATACACACACACACGCACGCAAACACAAGCACATGTGCAAAACAGAGTAGCTCATTCAATTCTGAACAGCATTTTAATAGTTATTAAAACTGTAAGCTGAGATAATTGAGTTCTCTATCAAAAACAATAGCAGGTGCTACAGACAGCAAGCAGAAGCACACAAACAAATAAATAGATAGATAAATAAATAAAGATAAAGGGAAAAAAAGAAAAAAGCTACTATTTTGGTGAATTTGAAACAGGAGGGCATCATTTTTATAGAAACAATTATCTAGTAAATTAGTCTTTGAAAATCAACACTTCTTTGCCCCTCTGTGTTCAAAGCCCTTTAGTGCTTGAAATTATCTTAAATGTTGGATTTCAAATTTCATTTGTAAAAATGCAAAGCAATACTAGGAATAGGATAAAAACATAACAATTCCGATGATACCAATAACCCCATATTTAACAAAGGCTATGGGGGTGAATGATATTGTACTTGACTCCTTCAAATTTCTTAAAGACTTTTCAAAGTAATTTTCATTTAAGTCCTTGAAACTGAATCCAAAGTTTTACCTTAAAGAATTAATAAACTCCACAGCTCAGACTTTAGTTAATTCTTTTTTTATCCAATGGATAAAATCTGAATTAGTCTCAAAATTACATGTACTCAGATGGCAAATGACTTTTGGAATGAACTAGGCGATTATGTTGTATGTGTGTATTTATTTCCACACAACGATCTCTAAAAATAGTTTTTTAAGCCATACATCTTCAGAAAAAGTAAAGAATCTTAGCTTACTTTTACATCAAGCTAGAATCTACCTTATATTAAAAAGAAAGAAATGCAACAGGTAATGGAGATTAAGGAGTATTAGACTTTTGTTTTCAGTCATTTGTGACTACTTTAGGAAAGACATCCCATGTTTGTTATTTGGCATGGCTAATGTTATCATTAAAAAGTGGAAGAAATGGGTGTATCAAGTATACACAAGAATTTTTATATCTTTTTTAAAAATCATTTTACTATAATTTCATTTCTCCTATCTGTTAAAATGCACTTTAAACACAAAAATTACAAGCAGACATATAATTTTATTTGGAAATAAAAATTTTCATCCTACTATCTCTAGCATGTAAAATGCATTGCATCAACTGATATAACTTGGTTCTTTGAAGTGTTCTTATGTTTTAGTCCTCCTAGTATTTTAACAGCTGAAGACATAAAAACAAACTCTTCCATAAATAATTTATTGCTTAGGCTATTAGTCTACAAGTACCTTAAACCCTAATTAACAAATAACAATCTTGAGTAAAAATTATCTTTTTACCAGGATCAGTTTAAATATGGTACATATTTAAAATACTCTCTTTTTCTGTCATGATCCACCATCAATCTTTAAAGTACTGAGATATCATTTTATTTGGAGAAACAATTACAGATTTTTCATGGATCCTATGAGAGATATTATCTTTAACTTAAAAAAAAAAAAGCTTTAAAGTACAATATAACTATTTGTACTTAGAACACAGACTTTTCTTCCATGATAATTAAAAAGTTAAAGCCTGATCAGCAAGAGATTTATAAGAAAACATGTATAAGGATTCAGTTACTTAGCATCAATTTTCTTCAATTATGCTCCACTTAAAATTTACTCAATTACTAAACACAACAAATTTATGCTATATATGACTTTGGATTTTTAAACAAAGCTTAGGGGTGCTAGTGTCAGAAGACCTCTGTTCAAATTCTAACTCTGATGTTTATCCCCATTATCAACACGGGCAAATTATTCAACCTTACTGAATCTCAGCTTTCTCAATCTATAAAATGGGGTAGTAATTTTTGTAAAAGAAACTGTCAACCTTCAAATATAATATAAATATTAATATTCATAATATTTATAATAATAAACCTAAAATGTTAATATCCATGATTTTACTTGATGGACCATTTCCCAAAAAGCTATAATTTTTAAAATTTCCCCAAAAATTACAAAGAAGAAGCATTATGTGATTTCTACTTTAAAAGCCAAAATGATAGCCTTGATTTATTTTGAAGACTGTCTTGGCTAAAGAACTAGATTTTACAAGGATGAAACTCTTTTTTATAATGCTAGACACAACCTGTGGAAATTTTCTACATTTAGATTCAACAATGCTCTTATCTGCAGCTCATCTCCAGAGAGACAATTACCATTTCCTTTGCCTTGATCTTGTTTGTTTAACTTGACACAGTGAAGAAAGGGCTGACATTGACCAAAATCCCCAGCATTAATTTATCTCATGTTCAGCATTCATCATTGCCATGATGCACAGCAAAGACCTGGCAGTCATTTGAAATACCTGCCCAAGAAAGACTATAAAAACAAACCTAGCTAGTAAGGAACAAATAAACTCTTCATATAAGTGGAATGAGGTAGACAGATACAAATATATTGCTGGTCATTTTGCTTTATTTTATCTCCTTTAGAGATATTTATGAGAATTAATGATCTTCATGCCCAGTTTCCTTATGGAGTGAAAATGTAAAGTTCCTATCATCAATTAAAGAATGTGGACTCATGGATGGAATTAAAAGAATGTAAATATTTAAATTATATGTCATCATAGACATGGCCTTGAAATTAAAACATACATTTCCCCACTTTAGTTTGCTTTTCAAGCTTCTTGAAGCATAACACGCCTCTAAAACTACAACAGTTATATTTTTTTGTACATGTAACAATGCATATCTAAGGCATTAAACATATCTAAAGACATTGGATATGACACCTGATAAAGTTGGGCAATAGGTATTCCTTTAAAAATGATACTGATCAATTCTTTTTAAAAAATGTTCCTAGGTTAAGTTCTTAACCCTATTTTCAGAGCCCCTCTTTAATCTAAATAGCCCAATACATTTGACTGGTTTGTTAATTTAATTAGGATAAATATGAATAACAAAATGAAAGAAAAAATGTTCTGTAGCACAGAGGCTCTTCATTAGCTCATATAGATTATTTGAAAAAGTTATGGATACTGATTTTTCTATATTCACAAATATAGATATAGATAGATAGAAGGCGTTTTCTGGTTTCTACCTGAAATACCTATGCCTAGTACTCATCCTTCCTCAATGCTCTAAAATGTCAGATGTGTAGGGGCAGCTAGGTGGCCCAGTGAATAGAGCACCAGCCCTGAATTCAGGAAGATCTAAGTTCAAATCTGGTCTCAGACACTTAACACTTCCAAGCTGTGTGACCCCGGGGCAAGTCACTTAACCCCAATTGTCTCAACAACAAAAAAAAAAGTTTGATGTGTACATATGTATACACTCATATATGCATGTGTGTATATGAAGAAAGTTGGATGTATATGAATGTACACAAGTACATAGCATATTTTAGTGGATAAAAAGAAAGTCTCAAAGACAGAAAGAGCAGATTTAAGTCTCACTTCTGAGTGACCCTGGCTAAGTCAGGTATTCAGGCAATCTTCTAATACTATAAATTGGGGGGGAAAAAAAAGATATTAATCCTCACTGGAAAAAGTAGGCATTCTCTAAACCAATCAAATCACAAGTCCAAACATATACAGACATATACATACACACACACTTCTGATTTTTAACTTACTTGCTTCTCAGTAGTAAAAAGCAATACCAACTACATATACTTAGTGGTCTGTTACTTAGAATAAGTTAAATAAAATACTCTAACTACTCATACATTAAAAGTAATATTTTCAGGTCATTAAAAAATTTTTGTCACTTGTCTTTTAAAAAGAACTAGCCACAACTCACCTGTAAAAATTCATGGAGTTCAACTAATCCATTTTTATTTAAATCTACTTCATTGAGAATTTCATGTAGTGTATTTTCATCCATTTGAATATCAATACTCTAAATGAAAGAAATGTAGAAATAGAATTAATCATGAATTGAAGCTTTCTATTAATTTTGTTAAAGATTTTCAAAGCACAAATAAACAAGGTTACCTCAAGCACACGCTGAACATCAATTATGGTAATAAAGCCTTTTTGCTCTTTATCAAACATGTGAAATCTCTTTTTGTACCTAGAAAATAATGATCATTAATGCAAAACTTAGCTAATATTAGATATTTTATTAAAGTCATAGTGAAAGAAAATTTAAAGCATAGTTAACATACCTCTCAATATCAGAAGGTTGTAGGCTAATTTCAGAACAGTCCGTTAACTGCTCTGACCGAGACTTGTAGCCCATTTCATAGTATAGAAATCTTGTTGCACAATCAAGTTCCTCCTAAAACACAAATAAAATCCCCAAATCTCTATCAATCAATCAATCAACATATATTTGATAAATCCTTATATTATATATGTGGCCCAGGACCATATGAAGCACTGGAGACAACAAATAGTTCCTATTACCAAAGAGAAAAAATTTCAAAGTCCTATGTTCTTTTAAAAAATTTATCATTAAAAATAAAGGAAAGAGTATGTCTTCATTCAGTCCAATATTATTTATCAGAACTGGTATCTGTGGCATCTGAAATATAAATTGGCAATGGTTTAAAAGAGAACTAGTACTTTAAAAAGAAGGTACAAACTACTCCAATGCTCATGACTTCAAAAGAAGTGAAAACAAAAGTCACACAATGTGATATGGGAACACAGGAATGGGGCATTAGGACTTTAAAGATCAGAGAACAGAATAGGATCCTTTCAGCTATCATTTCATGAATGTATATATTTATCAATCAATAATTATTCCTTCTATATATGCGCAAAAAGCTGTATTAGTCAAATAACTAAGACCCTAGTCACATAATAATATCTGGTTACTTTTCAAATTATAAACAAAGAAAGATGGATATTCCTGTTATAGGATGGCTGCTTATTGATTCACCCCAAAGTTATGGGTGGAATGATCTGAATGTGCAGGAATAGAATGAGAGCCCTAAGATCTGGTTGTGAGAAGATGCTGATTCAATTTGTGCCAGGAATTCAGACTGTGGGAGGTATGATGGAGGAAAAGAATTCTATGAACTAGACTGGTTACATTCCACCCACTGGGAGACAGTGGATTTACTCTGAATTCTCATTCCTTGAGTGTGTTGGAAGTAAGAGTTTGGGAAATGATTAACAGATATTTTTCAGCACATACGAGGTACATGGTATCCACAAAGAAAATTAAAAAAAAAAAAACAAACTATCCTTTGAGCCTTTCTAATAGGCTTATTAGATTTTGATACCTTTTTCTCCTTTTGTTTTAGTGCCTTCTCTGTTAAGCTCTTCATGTTGTTCCTCTCTTTCCTTTTCCAAATGTCCTTTCTAACAAAGCTAAGAACACCAATACCTTTTCTCCCTTAGTTTTATAGTGCTACCTTCTCTGTTAAACTCTTCATGTGTTACCTTTCTTTCTCACTCCAAATGTCCCTTGACCTGGATAGCTCTTCTTTGCTTGCATTGTATTAAAATTATATGTGCATACACATGCAATAAATGCAGAAAACAGGCCCTTTTTCATAATACCTAACAGTGCTTGCATATAGTATGGGTTTACCAAATGTTTAATTTTATTTTGAATTTAAGAATCAGAAAGACTGCAGCCCAGTGAAACCATTCTGAGGATATTATTCACAATATGATGACCTCTATGGTTACAAATCACTAGTATTTATTCATTTATTCAACAAACATGGAGTAAGCATTTACTCTCTGCTAGGTACTCTATAGAAAGCATTAGGAATACAAAGACAAAAAGACAATCATTTTTTGCTTTCAATGAGCAATTTATATTTCCCCAGGGTAAAGACATAAATACAGAGAAGTAAATGCAAACCACATATAACATACACAAACCACAATCAAAACAAACATGGAAGGAGGTAGGGAGGGAGAGAAGAATACTAGCAACTGGTGTTTTGGTTTTCATTGTTAAAAAAGCAGGTTATGTCTAATCCTAAATGTGAATTTGGCAATCAAAAGATCTTCCTGAGTAGGGAAGTAATGGAGTTAGATCTACTCTTCAGGAACATCAACTTGGCAGTTAAGTGAGTCAGACATTAGAGATGAGAGAGATTAGAGTAAAGGAGATCATATTAGAAGGTTATTAAAATAATTAAGATGTAAGGCAGCTTGTTAATAGTGGACTGGGCTTCATATCAGGAGCACCTAAGTTCAAATTCTGACCTCAGAACCTTACTAATTGTGTGACCACAGTCAAGACACTTACCCTCTATGAGCCTCAGTTTCTTCATATATGAAGTAAGAGAGCTAAATTCACTGACTTCTAAGGTCCATTCCGCTTAAAAATCTACCATCCCGTGAAGACAAGGAGAAAGGAAGGAGGAAAGTATTGATTAAATGCCTACTAAATGCTAGGCATTACAATAAGTGCTTTATAAATATTATTTTATCCTCACAATAAACCTGTGAGGTAGGTGCTATGATGATTGTCCATTTTTCTGTTTAGAAAAACTAAAATAGACAGAGGTTAAGCAACTTGACCAGTGTCACACAGTTACGAAGTGTATGAGACAAGAACTGAACTCATCTCTTCCTGACTCCAGGTCCAGGGCTCTACCTAGCTGTGATCCATGACACTAACTAGCCACAACTAGGCTGATAGTCATATGACTAGAAAGGCATAAATATTGTGGAGGTAGAATTGAAGAGATTTAGCAACCAATTGGCTATAGGGAAAAAGGAAAAGTCACCCACAAATGATTCAGATTTTGCAAACTAGAGTGACCAGAAAGTTGGTACGCCCAAAAGAAACAAGCAAGTATGGAAGAAGGGTTTAGAGTAAAAAGAATGAGTTCTATTCTGGATGTGTTGAATTTAAGTAATTAGTTACCCTTTCCATTGTTTCCCTTTTATGCAAATTAAGACATTTCAATTATTTGAGGTTATAGATAATTAGTTAGACAGTGCTTCTATTTGCTACATACATGGCAATAGAACCAAAGTAGATAAGTTTGTGCTCTTGAAAATTTGATTGGGACTAATGAAATCAATGAAAATAAAGTACTAAAAATCTTTCCTATCAAGATATTGTATTGTATCAAAGTCATCTCTGATAGTGACATGTAAGACCAATTCTTAATATCTAAACCTTGATTAGAAAAAATTGGCTTTCTTTCAGCCTGAGGATATGGGAGGCTTCGCTTGCAGATCTAGAATGAGAACATCATTTCATATTGCTTGTTAAGAGAATCATCTATATATAAAAGTATTTTTGCTACCAAAGGAAAAAAAGGTAAATTGGCAGAAATAGGAGTTTGACTACATGATATATTCTAAGAAGATTTTTCAATAAAAATGAATAAAGAGCTAATGGAGAAAGCTCTAACACCCACTAACACAACAGAAAAGTCAAACATTTTATTTTAGAACCAATGTGCTAATTGGAGAAATATAGTGGTAAAATTCTATATTTGATACCTTTTTCCTTTCTTCACACCAATTCAGTTCCTTTGCCATCAGGTCAACAATCTTAGGTAGAGCTTCCTCTGCAGCCTGAACATTCAGAAAGGCAAGTCGAGTGCGGCGTGAAATTATATCTACTGCCGTGCATGCGTATTCTTTGATTCCATATTTCACCTGCATTTAACATGTTTTTAAAAGTTATTTTGTATCCAAAGGTTAAAGGCAACTATCCATATACAAAAAAAAAAAAGTCCCACATAAACATGCATGTAAGATGAAAGGTAAAGTTTGGTTTTATACTTTTGGGTCACCTAGCTGATTTAAGATGAGACATAACAGTGTTCATGACGTAACTGTCTCTGACAAACCACAATTTGAAAAGTTGACTCTATGGAAAAGGAGTAACTCCACTCTCAATACTATTTGGCAATTCTCCCCTGATTCTCATTGGCCATTTTGTTGCATGTTATTTATCTATTTATCAAATTATTTTATTTGTTCTTTGGTCAGATACAGTAAAAAGAACAGCAAAACTCTAACAGAGAATAAGTTTCAATTCTATTCTGTGAGATCTTAATCCTCCGTTTCTTCATGTGTAAAAATAAGGATTTGAATAAGAATAACTTCTGAAATCTCTCAGCTCTAAATCTATGAATTGTAACTCTTATCCTACCAAATCCTAAAACCCTATGATCTATAGACATCTTTAATTTGGGCTACATAGTATTTCCTGTCTTGGATTATAAATAACCATATAATAAGAGGAGTGTGTGTGTGTGTGTGTGTGTATTATATTCCTTATGACAAGACAATAAAACTAGTATTATATCAACAACAAAATATTTACTGGGTATATAGTATGCAAAGCACTGTGTTGGGTATTATGGAGAATACATAAGAAGTATAAGATAATATTCCTGTCCTCAAAGAATAAATATTTATCTTGGGCAGACAATGGAGAAACACAAAAATTTAAAATAACAATTTAAGACTTCATAAGAAATATCTTAAGATAGCATGTGATTAAATATCAAATAAGTGGTACAGATAAGTGCTAGGAGATCAGAAGAGTAAGAAGAAATTAAAGACTGAAGTATTTTGGAAAAGCTTAATTTTAATAGTGACTTAAGCTGGGTCCTTGAAAGAGACAGGATATTTCATCACTATTTTTAATTGCCTTTTTAATTGTTTTAATTCATATTACCACTATCTCCCCCAAATTTTATAACTGTAAAAGGTAACTATACAATCGCAGTTGTATGGCCACTTATTTCATATTCTGTCAGATGTTCAAAAAGAATAAACCAGCAATTATCTTAATTTGAGAGAAGAGGAGAATCGTAAAAAAGTGAGTAGAATTCAACATAGATACCAAGGGAAAATATGGGTCATTGAGAATCACATACCTCTGCTTCAATGTATGGGAATTCAGACACAAGACGTACTCCAACAATGGGCCATCTTTTTCCAGTTACACTTGCTATTTTGGCGACCTCGAAGGCCTTGTCACCATAAGTGGAAGCAAGATGTTGAGCCACCTATAGAAAGGAAAACATATTAGACAAAGACCTTGAATATCAGCACCTCCTAAATAAAAAGAAAACAAAAACCAAAAAACGTGTGTAAGGGCTTCTTGTCAAGTGTTCCCACGGCATGTAACAAATTGGTTTAGGAGCATATTAGATTTTGATTGTGTGGGAGGACACTCCATGAGCTCTGGATGCTTAGGCTAGCACTAAAGCTAAGATGCATGTATCACTGTTATCAGTGAGTAATGATGTTTCAGCTTCACTCTACCTCTAGGATCACATTTGAAGAATAGATTCAGTTGTATTGAGAAGTAACAAACTTAGGATGCCAATCCAACTGTTTGAAAAAGTAATAAAAGGGGGAAATATAGCCAGAAGACCTATTGTGGAATTGATTCAGAAAGAAAAAAAATGAATAAAAGAAAGACATTCATATTCATTCTCTCTATCTCTCTCTCTCTCTCACATACACACAAATACTCATGCATATTAAGGCTCACTGGGTACCATAGGATCCTATTACTCATAAAATGTATACTCAGAAATTGTAACAAGAAAGAGTATGCTCTGGCTGATTTTGTTCTTGTTCAACATCCATTTAAGTAAAGAGGAAGATGAAATGCAACAAACACATACCTCATTTTCAAGTCCATAATCCTGAACCAGTCTAATGTACATAGTAGGGCTCCACTCCTTACCACCCTGTAAGAAAAGGTTAGCTGTCCTACTTGGCCCTACTTTGAAATCGTGATTTTTGACAGCAACATCTATGGTATCTTCAGCCATAGCACGGTAAGTGGTCCATTTTCCACCTGAAAACAACATGGAAAAGCAAATAAGTCACCAGATTATCTTACTGCTCAGGCTTTGATTTTTTTAAAATTAAATCATTTATTAACTTCATTGCTTACAATACCATAATGGCATTAATTCAGATTTCAATAACGGCAATAATTTAGACATTCTTGATAGCATTCATTCAGGTCCCTCAAGGTGGGATCTTGTAGAGACCATCATCTAAGACTCATGAAATACCAATTCAATTTCCCATACCTGCTATAGTAATAAGGCCACTCTCACTGGTATCAACAACATGATTTCGAGAGATTGACTGGGTATCTTTAGATGAAGGATCTGTAACAAGAGGCCGAATTCCACTCCAAGCAGCTAGGACATCCCCTCTTCTCACTGTGGAGAATAAAAATAAAAGCTGAGTGTGCTAATTCATTAGCATGTAAAGAAAACTAAAACGATTTTTAAACAGTAGGATGAAGTTACAAACAAGAGGAAAATAATATGGACTCAGAGAAGGGGAAATAGCCTTAAATATAAGTTGGAAATACTTGGCCAGCTGCCAAGTTGGACAGAAAAACAATCTAGAGGTAATAATGAATATGAATTAAAGTAATGATCCTATTAATGCTCAAATGTATTAGCCTGAGCAAAATTATCATTAAAAAAAAGTCTGGCACTTGAGGAAATGCTAATGAGGATCAGATAATAATCAAGAGAAACTAGTTATCAACATCCCTCCAGATGGAGTTACCTGGCAGAAAAAACTGCCCCCCTTCAAAGTACCCCTGAAATTCAAAAGCCCTAAAACTCATTATGGACCCTTTTCTTCCTAAACATTCTCTCCCCATTCCTGTTTCTATTCCCTATGTGAGAAAACAAAATTTCTTTAAAATTTTATTTAACCAAACCATATGGAGATTGCAGAATTTTTAACATTTAAGAGTTTATTTTTCCTTTCAATATTTTTTCATATAAAGAACCATTTATTAATGCCTATAGTATGCTTTTATTAATGCCTATAGTATGCTAGATACTACTTTTTCTTGTTATTTTCTTTCCTTACTGCTGCTAATACTTTTATATTAATTCCTCCCATTTCATAGTATTTGAGAACATAGTTTTTAGAAGAAAAGAAAAATTATTTGAACAGATACTTGAATGCTTTAAAAACATAGTACTATCTAAATACAATATATGTTTACATAGATTCTCAAAGATTTACAATGCCCTTCTCCAAATAACCCTAGGAGTTAGGTGGTAAAAGTATGATATTCCCATTTCATGAATGAGAACACTGTGGCTCACACAGGTAAATTCACCTAGCTTGGATCAAAGGTTAAACTCACCTGATTACTGAACTGTATAGGCTCACAAATCTGGAGACAGAAATGACCATAGAAGGTAGTACATTTCAACAACCCGAATTTTACAAAAAAAGGAAATTGAAGCTCAGAAAAGTTAGTGACTGGCTTGGAGTATTTGAACTCCAAATCCAGTGTTCTTTCCATTAAACCATAATGACTGTTTAATATTCCTTTTATCATACGATATGGAGTATCTGTATAAATTCTTCCCATCATAGCACTCTCTTTTTACCTTAACCTTTTTCAAGATACTCCCATTCCCACTGGTGCTCTCCCCCTCACTTCTGATTCTCTTATTTATTATTCCTTTCACTTTAGTTTTTTGTTTATTAGTTACTGTTTCTTTCCTGTTTTATATGAACATATAATAAGCTCCCCCCACATTTTTCCTTCTTAATCAAGTAGATTCCTCCTGTCTTCTCCTTCAACTAGTCCTGTTCATTAGTTTTTTAATATTTTCTTTTTGTGTCATTTCTCAAAAAGGATTTCTCCCATTCTATTTGTTATTCCATCTTCCTTCTATCTAGATCCTAACACTCTGATTCATGATTCCTACCAAACATCTGATCTCTTTTCTCTGTATTCCTCATCCAATCACAGGTTATATTTTAGGTGGTTTCTTTCTGCCATTGCTCTGTAAAGCTTGCCCCATAAATTCTCCTTTCCCAACGAGTCTCACCCTAAGAACTATGCCAATTATTACAGTTGTCAGAAGACACTGCCCCATGATAGAGTCCCGCCTCCATTTCATCCCGTTATGCAGCTCGCCATTGATCTCTCCCCTTCCCAGGATATCTATTATCTCAAAATCTCCCCCCACAGTCCATGGTCTTCTGCTCCACCAAATACCAGTTTCTCTCAGGAGTTCCAACCTCTTCCCCAAGGTAGGACAATAGACATAAAGCCCTAACCATCCAGACCACATCTAGTGTAGGTATCCATCTCCCTTCACAGACCATCACCTTTCACCCACAGAAGCATTAACCAATGGACCACCAAAGCAAGGCCTCCTTCCTTTTCATTCCACTCCCTTATCTTCAATTACTCTTCTGCAGGCTCTTGAAGGATACCTTCCCCTCATTGCTAGCTCTCATTTAGACCCTCTCCAACCACATATATCCTCCCTACATAACACATATTCACTCAGGTTGTCAGGAGATTCTGCCAAAATGCTCCATATTCCTGTCATCTTGACCAGATTTCTGCCTTCATCCCTCTCTTTCCGTGTATGTTTAAAAAGAGGTTTCTTACTGGTCTTTCTGTTATCATTCTGGCATAATTGCCATTTGTAAATTTATTCACTTTTTTATATTTGTTGCTTGGATTATTTGAGAACTCAAATCTCTCTAGTTTTGGGTTTTTTTTTTTTTTTGGAAAAATTCTAAAAATGTCTATTATTAGAGTTCTAATCTTTTTTTCCTGGTATAGTTAAGCTCAGATTTGTAGGTAAGTTACCTTAGATTGCATTCTAAGCTCTACTGAACTTCAGAACACATTTCTTCCTACATTTTCTGGTATGAAATAGTCCCAAAATAATCTTGAGTTTCATGAATTTCCTTTCTTTGTATTTGAAGGTCTTTCTCCTGATTGCTTGAAGAGTTTGTTTCTAAACTGAATTGTTAAATTTAATTATTATGTATGGAGTTTGCCAACATTGGTTTTGGTTTGTTTTCTGGAGGTGATTTGTGAATTTTTTCAGCTAGTATTTCAGTATTTGTGTCTATATGTTCTGGCCAGTATTCTTCCATTACATCTTGCGTTAATGGTATTAAGATTTTTTTTTTCTGTCTTGTTCTTCTGAGAAAGCTATAATCCTTAGGTGCTCAACATATGCTGTCTTTGAGATCAGTGTGTTTTTCTTGAATAATAAGCATATTTTTTAAAGTTCTTGATATTTTTGCTTCTTGTTTCTAGATTGGCCTTTACTTCTACATATTTGTATTCCCAATTATCTTTTTTTTTGTTCCTTTGTTGAAACCTGCCACCAAAAATTCTATTCTGCCCCTTATTTTTGCTGGGCAGGACATAAATTCTGCTCTCTTACTTCTCATTTCTTTTTATAATCACTTAGAAACACTGTTATAATCCCATGTGTTCCTACATTCAATATCTTCTATCTCATCATTTTCCTTTGTTTTGCAAGTATTAGGCTGAAATGCCTAAAACATTACTAGATGTAAAAGTCTTATTCCCTTCTGCTGTTAATGTTTTCTTTGTTGATTAATCCACTTATGTTCAAGGCGTATGAGTTTTCTTCTTTCTGAGATCTTTGGTAATTACTCTTTTTTTCCCCACTCATTTTTCCTTATTCACTTTGATCATAGTTTCTTTGGGGATTTTTTTAATTTGGAACACACCTCAGCCTTCTAGGAAAATTCACAGTTTACAAGTCTTGATGTCTTCCACCAGTGACTATCCCCAGATGGATTCTGTGTGCTTTCCCTCAGTCTTAGTTAAGTATTGCACAACTCCCCATGTACATGGTATCCTGTTCCTGGTGACTGGTCTCACTCTTCATTCCTTAATTCTCTGACTGCTGCATTGGTGGGTCAAATTATCCATCCCAGGACTGACATTTCAGAGTTTTGCCACACTGGTGCTATACAAATGGCCACTCCAAGAAGTCTTTTGCCATAGCAAGGCAAAGACTACATCAGCTATCTGTTGTAACCTTAGCAAATTTCCACAGTCTTGAGCCAGAGTGTTTATGGCAATGGAAGGAGGGAGGGAAAAGGGAAGCCTAGATATAGGGAATAAATTTTGTTGTAAATCTATTTCAGGTCCTTCATGGCAGGGAGAGAAGCTAAGTCATAAACATCATAAGCATCAATCCACAGGTTTTCAGTACTGTTTTTTAATCTTCTCTTGGATTCTATGTACACAGAACCAGCCACATGCTTTGTCATTGGCTCATAATTTCTGTTTTAGGCTTGAAAAATCACAAGTATAAGAGAAAATGTCTAGTCCTCTATCTTTTTGTTCACATGACCCAGAAGAAATACTTCTGTTAAAAAAATCACTATAATACTTATTAGTGATTTTACCTTAAGAGTATCTAAGTCTCATCACTTTAATAAGGAATAAAGAAACCTAGAATAGACCCAGAAGCATGTATTTATATTTTTTAACTTATATTTATTTACATAATTATCTACTCCTACAATAGAACCTAAGTTCCCTGCAGGTAGAAACTCTTTCATTTACACACTCAGCACAGAGCCTGGCACATTTTGTTGTTCAGTCATTTCTGTTTCTTTCTGAGATTTTCTTGGCAAAGATACTGGACTGGTTTTCCATTTCCTTCTCATTTTACAGATGAGGAAACTGAGGCATACAGAGTTAAGTGATATGTCCAAGATCTCACACCTAGTATATGTCTGAGGCCAGATCTGAACTCCAGAACAAACTGAAGTATATATCCTAAACATACTCCAGACTTGGAATTTTATTCACTATATCTCTAGCTGCCTGCTATATAGTAAGTGCTTAATAAACATTGATTGATTGATTACTTATATCCTCAAGATCTAACACCATGTTGGCCATATTGCAGATGCTTAATAAATATTTGTTGATTGACTAAAATAGATAAATGAGAAATGATTATAATTTGGAAGACAAAATTGGAAGCCTCAATTAATAGTTCTAAATACCATACATCCTTAGTGAAGTCAAGAAGGGTTCCTAATTGATTTCAAAATTCAAGATTCAAAAAAATGATAATTTGATTGATCATCTGTTTCTATACAGATGATAAGATTTAGAAAATAATGTTACATATTTCAAGAAGAGGCAGCTAGATTAGACAGATGGAAGAACCTTTCTACTTAAGGGGAAGTGAGATACTGAAATTCCATGATATAGAACTTATTTTGTAAGAAATCTTAAACCTAATGGAATATTTCAGCTACAAACAGGTGAGCATATGCAGAGAATATTTTAGATGACATCTTTAGTTTACTTGGAGAATCAAAATTATCATGAGTGAATTGTGGGGATGGGAGGTAAGGTGTGTATTTAGAAATGAAGAAAGAACCTACTGTAGCAAATAGTAATCTGGCATTTCCATTCCTATGAATTTTTATCCACTGTTCAAATTTATCAAAAACAAAAATAGTATCACAGATACATTGAAGAAACCTTGGCAAAAGGAAGGAGGTCAAAAGAATGAGAAAGAAAAAGAGATCAATTCTCAGATAAGAAAGTAGTACTTAAAACCATACAAACATACATATAAAAACTGTATCTTAATAATGCTTAGTATATGTATTTTTATTGTTCTTCAGTCATTTTTCAGTCTTATCCAATTATTTATGATCCTACATGGGGTTTTCTTGACAGATACGAAAATGTGTGTGTGTGTGTGTGTGTGTGTGTATACACACATACACACATATATTAAAAACAGTCTTTTTTCTTTTTTAACCAAATCAGTGAAACTCTGGTGAAAAAAGCCTGTTGCTCTTCACCATGATGAACAGATCTTTTGCTGATTGACAGATTAGCATAAAATGCCCAAATGCTATATTTCATTCCCCTCTCCTTCATTCTAAGTCATTTCCTAAGCATTTTGTTTTCATTTTAAAAAAAATTAAACAGTATATTCTCTTTCTCTTCTACTTCCTACTTTTCCCCACCTCCACTGAAAAAACAAAAGAGAAAAATAAAACCTTTTAAACTAATAAACATAGTTAAACAATATGATTCATACTGGTCATGTTCAAAAGTAGAGAGAGAGAGAGAGAGAGAGAGAGAGAGAGAGAGAGATTTAGCTATATAATCTCATTCTACAACCTGTGTCCATCATCTCCCTTCCAGGAGGTAAAAGCATGCTTGCTTTATCGTATTCTCTGAAATCATGGTTGGTCATGGGATTAATCAGAATTTTTTAAATCTTTTAAAGTTGTTTTTTGCAATGCTGTTGTCATTTTGGAAATTGTTCTCCTGGCTGTGCTCCCTTTGCACACCAATGTCATGTTACATCCATTTATTAAATACCAATAAACTTGCTCTTTTGGCCCCTGTACATACCTAACTTTCTGTATACTTTCCTGACTGTGCAGAATCATAGAGTCAATGTCAAGAGTATAATTCATACTTTCCCTTACCCCTCTACCTATTCAAACTCTAACATATACTTTTAAGTCCAGCTCAAATATCACATCTTCCATGAATTCTTCTCCTCTTTACCCCTAAACTCTAAATATCACCAAGACCATCCCCTGCAGATTCCAAATAGCATTCTATTCTCTATCTAAAGCAAATAGATACCATTCTAATCTATGTATGTATCTTATTCCCCTCTTACTCTATAAGTTTAATGAGGACAAGAACTGATTTATAGATAGTAACTTTCCCTAGGAACTATCACATTGTAGGCATTTGTTATTTGCTGAACTGAATTTATCAATATTTAGCAAAACATCTCTCATATATTAGGCATTATTTTTTTCCATTCAAACTGATAGTAAAGTCAGAGTGCTTTGCATGTTGGAAGGACTTAACCAAAGGTAAGGACATTCAATTTTTTCAACAACCAGGGCAACAAATCATTAGCTTTCAATTATTCTCACTTTTCCCATCAGAAATTAAATCCTACCTCTTCCTGATTGGTGTTGTTTCTGCTTCTGTGATGCTAACATTAACACAGCTAGAGACACAGATTTAAAATTACTTAGGCAAAAGAGTTAGATCTGTTAGGCTAGCATATAAAATTTAATGCCTAAAATAGATCATATGTTTATCTATCAGGAAATAAAAATAAAAATTTTTAAAACACACAAGTTTTATGTAAATAAAAATATTCAGCCAAATATTAAATACATTGCATATTCTAATGGAAAGAATTCTGTGTTTGGCAGAGGTTTAGAAAGACCTGACCTCAAATTCTGCTTCCAACTGATAGTTTTATGAGCAAATTGCTTAACTTCCCCTTCAGCCTCAGTTTCCTCACCTGTAAAATGGGGATAAAATAACTATAGGATTTCCTTTACAGAATGAAATAATGATAAAAAGGGCTTTCCAAACCTTAAAGCGATACATAAAATATGTTGCAGTTATTATTACTATTATTATTATCTTATTTAATCAAACAGCAGAAAAGTTACACTTCTAAAATATTCGATAAAATAATCTAGGTTTACAATCACAGACTGCATGCTGCTGGTAGAATTTTAACTCAACTGAATTGAGTTCTTAGTGCCACTTCAATTATATTAACACAGTGTTGAGATTGAATTTATTTATAAAATAAAGAACGTCTGCATGCCAAGTTAAGGAAAATATCAAAATTAAATACTTAAAATATAAAGTAGCCTATAGGGTACTTCATCTTAATTGGCTGCAGTCTCTGTTGCCAGTTCAGAAAGAAGTCTTCAGTCATATCCAAAGACTCAAGCCAATTCCATACATATACATGAGTCCAAGGCTTCTTATTAAAGATGTTATCTGGGAAATGGTTTTAACTGATAGAAATTTGCTTAGAAGCAAATCTGACCACAATTGTCTTAAGACCATTAACCACAGAGGTACCAATGATCCAATGGATCACTGATCTCAGGGATGTGGGAACACTTAATAATAGAGATCAGAACAAATTTATTGCTATCCATCCTAGTCTTCAAGTCTTCTCAGATCTTAGATTCCTTTTCCATAGATATCATGAACTCCTGGGCATATAAAAGTGTTTATGGAAAACTAAATGCAGATTGCTAGACTTGGAATCAAGAAGAAGAGGTTTCAAATACTGTTTCTGAAACTAACTGAGACCGAGAGCAGGTCACTTAAGTATAAAGTTTCTTTTTATTATCAGAATGGACATAATAAAACTGGTGGCAACTATTACCTCAAAGAAATTTGGAGGATCCATTGTTTATTGAAAACAAATGTTCAACTGTATTATCACTTCTCTAACATGAAAATAGTGTTAAACTTTGAGGAAATCAGGGTTCAATTTCTGTTTGTAAATTGGGAGTGGGGAGGTTAGGGAGGCATGTAGGCTCATCTAAGATCTGTAATTTAATTGATATAGGGAAGTTGTGCTGAGGAAACTGTTATGGATGCAGCCTAGACACTAATGTACCAGTTATTGTCTTAAAAGAGTTGACCCATGTACTGAGATAGTGGGATATAGTCAGCCTATGTCAAAGATAGATCATTTCTTAACTGTATAATCATAAGCAATCATTCACTTCTCATAACCTAGTTCTCACTTGTAAAATGGAAATAATTATTCTTGCTTTAAATCATAGGGTTGTTATAAGGAAAGTATTTGCATAAAGCTTATAAACTTCTTCTCACATATATTTGGCAATCCAGTGTCATTCCTCCTTTAAGAAGACACTTCCATTGCCCAAGCTCTGGACATTTTCATTGGCTGTTTCCCATGCACGGGATGTTTTACTTACTTGTCTTGGCTTCCCTGGCTTAAAGTCACAGCTAAAATCACACATTCTATGAGAAGCTTTTCCTGATTTCTGATAATTTCAGTTTCTTTTATTCTGTGTGTATCTTAGTTTGTATTTTTATGTGCTTTTTTATGTTGCTTTGGCACCCCTTTTAGAATATGAGCTCTATCCCCAGTGCTTAATGCTTTGCACCTAGTAGGCATTTAATAAATGTTCAATGATGTTTTGGGAATAGCTGAGATCCTCCATAATTAGCAGACTTCATTTGCTCTGGGATGGTTTGAATAATTCCTTCATAGAAAGAACTTGGCAGACTAAGAAATGGCGGTATTAGGAGGCACCTTACTTTTTAATGATAGACAGTAGGTGAAACTGTGGCTAAATAATAATAGACATGTTATCTACTTGGAAAAAAGGGATCTCCTAGCCGACCTGGTGGTGCTTCTAGGTATTGGAGTGGGGGTGATGGAAAGTCCTAAATTAGTCTCTGTGTGAAAAGAGGGCAGCCCGTTCATGATGGTCTCTAAGAAGTTTTTTTTTTAATCATTCTTCCAATGATGATCTGAAAGATGAGTAAAAATGGATAAAGAGACATGCACAAAAAGACACACTGGTGGTAAATAAATGGTAAAAAGAAGTTGTTTTGTGTATCCCACAGTTGCTGGCACCATGCCTTAAATCAATTATGAAATCCATAAATATTTACCAAAGGAAGGTTGAATAGAAAGTGATTTGCCCTGTTTCAGCTTCATTTTCTGCCTGAGTGTCCCTTAAGCCAATGGCACATATTTGTGAATTGGCTGGAAAAGACAGTGAAGAGAATATGTTGCAACTGAAGTCAGAAGTGACCTTTGGGGTGGTAATCAAGTCATTTGCCCTTGCTGTGTCTGCTATTTGCATCTATAATGAAAAGGATGATGATAATCCATAGAATTTACCACTTCTCTTCCCAAAGATCTAATAAAATAGATGGTCTTCTCAAGCAAAATTCACTAAGCAACAGAGGCAATCCATTTAATAGAAAAAGCACAGAATCCAGAGCCAAAGGTCCTAAGTTCAAATTCCCACAAACCTTACTACGTGTGTCACCCTGGGAAAATCTACATGTAGCCTCTGTTTCTTATTTATACAGTGAGGAAGGTGAATTAAATGAGCTCTGGGGCCCCTTCCACATAGAGATTTATAATCCTGGGTAAATAACTACCTAAAGAGAAGGCTAGGTGCATAGGGTTAGAGTGCTAGATTCAAAAAGATCATAGTTCAAATCCTACCCTCATACAATTACTAGCTGTGTGACCTAATTTTCTGCCTCAATTTCTTCATCTATAAAATAGGGATAAAAATAATACCTACCTCCCATGGCTATTGTGACTATCAAATGAATTAATATTTGGAACATGCTTTGCAAATCTTAAAACACAATATATAAATAATGCTAGCTGTTTTTGCTTATTACTGTTATCATTATTCTGACACAAGAATCTCAAGGATTGATTTTTTCTCAAATTACCCTCAAACCTGAAACCTCACAAGTTTGCTTGTTTGCTTATTTTAAATAAATATTTAACACCCTGTATGCACAATAAAATCTTTAATAGCCCTAGTTAAAATACCAACTTCATCAAGTTGTTTCCAAAACTTTCACAAACTTTTAAGACACCTTGTACCAGGTACAATGTTGCATCCTCTAAGTGTTACTAAGTGTTACTGTTCAAAACTGCATTCTGCTCCTGCATTCTCTGCCATCAAACACCAAAGGCAGATTGGCCTTCTGTGGCTAGAGAAGAAATATTAAGGTTCTACTAAATTTTATATGAGATTTCTGATGGCTGAAGAAAAATAAAAATGCTTTTGGAGTCAAGGCAATGAGGGGAAAAAAGTCACAAGAAGTACCCTGTAGTAGTATGGTTTACTCAATGGTACTAAATTAAATTTTTTTTTAAAAGAGCCAATTCTATACTTGATAAAATACAGTACACTTTCTCAGATAACATGAGCCTGTTCTTTGCATTGAGTTAAGAAGAAATATCTTGAGAAATAATATATTATTAAGTCTATAGTAGAGAACAGCCTGTTTTGTGTTTGTGATAAATTTAGTAAAGGCAAAGGTATTTTTGAATCACTGAAAATGAATTATTTTCAAATTGCTCACAATACAAACATCCTACCTATACTATATTAAGTGTGAAATAACAAAAGTGATGCAAAGTAGCTATATGAAGCTGAATAAAAAAAAGACATTTTTTAAATTTGCAATCATTATTATTCCTTTTAAAGCTGCAAATATCCCCCTGTTGTATTTTCCATTAAAGCTCATAGTAGAAAATAACACACAACATTTAGGTTAACAAAACTGAATAGCTCTTTCATCTTGGGCTACTTGGAAGTATGTTTTTTGGATAATGTTTTCCTGAGTTTGCTGTTTAAAAAAGAAATCAGTGGAAATATCTAAATGAACAAGGGTAGTGGGGGGAGGGGAGAAAAGTCTCAGAAATCAATACTTCTCTAGCAGCATGTTTAACCTGACGAAATGAAGTGTTAATCACAGAAATAAGATACCATATTACATTTATAAACTAATGAAACTAGAAAAAGCAAAGCGTGTGACACGATAATTAAACAGCTGGAACACATCCAAGCCTGTGTGTAAGTTGATAACCCTGGTGCTGTCTCTGGCAGTTAAAAAGCAGGTCTGCAGTGAGGTGATATGGCCAGCTTCGTTGTTAATTGAATAACAGGCCATCTATAAACACTACTAATTGCACATGTGAAAACCTGTGTATAACTAGTGGAACTGCCTTCAGAAGCACTCAGTTAAAAAAAAAAAAAACCAACTACTTAGGTGGAAGAGACTGCAAATATTCTATTTCCATTCTTCTAAGTCATAGTTTAGGCTGGCCACCACATCCAATTTATTAACCTCTCTACAACAGACTTAATGATACATTTTTTCTCAAGATTATTTTTCTTCTTAACTCAATACAAAGAACAGAACTATCAATTTCCCATTTCAGGAAAGAACAAACAAGTAATCTAGAAATTTCACCCTGTGAATGGAAAGCTTTCTAAATTGCAAAAGAAGACATGATCTTATTCCCAACAGGCAAAATGCTTTTTGGAATTATTCTGATGTATTTTGCAGCAGATGAACAGCATGGAGTGTGAAGATTTGACAGTTTTTTTTTTTTCCTTCTTAAGCACTATAGCCATTTGGGGAGGCTAAGAAACTGTTCTGAGAATTTTATTTATTCATTCATTTAATAAATTTCTTTTTAAATGACTTGATTTCACTTCTGATGAATGAGAACTATTTTCAAAATATTTCAAACCATGCTCTTAACCAATCTTTTTTTTTTTAAATCTGTAGAAGAGAGTAGTTGGCCCAAGGGAGTAGTTAAGGGATATGGAACCTCTTCTAGGTTAACAGTTCAAATCTAAATCAGGTCAATTGAGAGCAAAGGTCATTTCCATTCCCCAGGTACTTAGGAGGTTCTGTGAAATGAATGGATGAACTCAATCCAGTTCCTACCTGACAGACAAACACATCATAAACCCATAACACACTAGTGAGAAATGTATTTGGTATAGCACCTAGGATATTATTAGCAACTCAAATATGAAAATACATAGGTGAAACAGAAATGAGTAAACCAACTGAAAGGATGATATGAAGCTCAAGGATTCTTTTTTTAAAGCCCTTTTAAGCTTTGAAAAAAATGATTCTTTCAGGGACCAATAAAATTCCTTTAGAAAAATATGAATCTTAATGCCATGATTCACTGCTAATGGGAAAATGATATTGCCCATCCTTGCAAGCTGCTGCTCTCATTTTTTAGTATTATTTTAATATTTTCCCCAAAATAAATCTTATATTCCCATCAACAAGTATATAGAAAGAGGAAAAAATGTTTTCAAAAGTGACTGATGAGACAGTTATTTAAAAAAATAACAAAAATGCATAGCATAGCTTTAACAAGGTGGGGGGGAGGCCTATTTGTAAGTTTCCATGACTCATGAACTTTTTTGTATATTTAAAAAAGGTTTTTGTTCTCATTATTACTTTATTATATACTGGTATTCAATACATATGTTTTTCTATTGGTTTTGCTTCTTTCCATCTGTGTCACTCTCATTTTATTATTGTTATGTCCAACTCTTTCCAACCGCATTTGGTGTTTCCTTGGCAAAAATACTGGAGTGTTTTGCCATTTCTTTTTCTAGCTCATTTTACAGATGAGGAATGGGGATAAGTGACTTGCCCAAGGCTGAACCGTTAGTACATGTCTGAGGCCAGATTTGAAATCAGGAAGATGTCTTCATCACTCCAAGTCTGGCATACTCTACCCCACCCTGCCACCTAGCTGCCTTGTCACTTTCATCCAAGTCTTTATTTCTTTAAAATATTTATTATTTATTATGGCACAATAATATTCTAGTACATTCATAAGATATATATCTTTTGCATTCTCCAATTGATATAGTTTGATTTCACAGGGTTTTTTAAAATTTTTATTTTTGTTAACTATAGTTTTTTTTTCTTAAATAGATCTTAAATTTATATAACGTCCAATGAAATTCTAATAGTGAGATAACTATATTAAAGGGCATAAGTATTTCTGCACCTTTTATTATATAATTCCAAATTGTTTTTAAAAAAAAAATGAACCAATTCACAGTTTCAGCAGCAGTGCATTAGCATATATATTTTTCAGTATCACAATGGCACCAAATATCATCTCTCGTTATCTTTGCCAATTTGATAGGTTTTTCAGGATTTTCATTTCTCTGATTATTAATTTGATTTTTTTCACATGTTCACTGATAATGTAAGTTTATTTTCCCCAAACTTGCCTACTCATGTCCTTTGATCAGTTACAGCAAGAATTCTTAATTTTTTATGTGTATGTCATGGACAGCTGTGTCAGTCTGGTGAATCATAATTAAGGATCTCTCTTCAGAAAAATACTTTTCAAAAATTGAAAAAAAAATGGTAAGTTCCAAGTTGATGCTACTTAAAATAAATAACTAATCTTAGCATCTCAAGTTGAAGAACCTCCACACCCAAATCTACACATAAGCTCTTTAAGGGTTTTTGGACCCCAAGTTAAGAATTTTTGATTCTAAGAGAACTTATTCTGATAAATTTGTGTCAATTCTTTATAGGTTTTAGATATGATTTGTCAGAAAGGTTTATTGTGAAGACTGTTTTCCCAATGAACATCTTTAACTGTTCTGAACTCATTTTTTTGTTTAACAAAATTTTACAATGGAAATTTAAGTATCTTGTCTTTTATAATTTTTTAATTTGAAAATGGTTAAGAGAATTTCTCTCTCTCCAATTTTAAAAGACACAACATCCCTCTTCACTATGGTCTCTAATTTTTTTACTGAGTCATTTTAAGATCTACTTGAATTTGTTCTGTAATGAAAATTCCTAAGCAAAAAGACCATTAGAGATAAAATGAAACTGTACAATGACTAATTTTTAGTCCTATCTAGATTCAATGTCATGCCCCAAACATAGTGCCTTTAATGTATTAGAGGGGTGGATGAAAAGCTCTTGAGGATCTTTGATTTTAGAAAATAAATACCTAAACTAAGAATCGACAAAAGTGATAATAAGTGAGCACAAAAGAGGGAGTGTAGGACGGGGGCCCTCTCAGGGCCAAGATATATCTACTAGTTTTACCACAGGTGCTTTCCACCTGGAAAGCTGATTTACAGATGTTTTCAGACCCAGAAGTTGAAGACCTGACTAGCCATGCTCAGTTAACAATTTCAACCACTTTTCTTAAAATCAACTTTGACCATAGCTGTCCATTATTTTTGAATGTTCCACTACTACCACAAAGCTCTCTAAGTGGGGTTAATGATGAAGGCCAACCAAAGATGTGATCATATTTCATTCATTTGCAGGTGGTATCAATATGGAAGACAACACCAGCTGCCCATTGGTACTGCCAATACCACTGAGTTATTGTGAAGTGGTTTTTAAAAACTTTTTATTCATAAGAATATGTTGTCATTTTTATTCTTATAATTACTGGTATTTTTATTATACATAACTTAAGCTGTTTTTGCTTATTTGGGATCTAGTAAGCCATCTTCCTTTAGGCCTTATGTATCATGTTCTACCCAGAATTTAAGCAATAAAATAGAGAAACTTTACTACTCCCACTACTGAAAGTTATGAAGATACAAATGAACCAAAATTGGGCAACATAAATTCCTGCTTCCAGATTCATTTTTTCCTTAAGTATAGATTCCTAAATATTTGGGTTCAGACAGAAACTCACTTTTTCTTGACTACTTAAATATAAGATTTACCTTTTTAAATTAACTCTTCAAAGTAATAATTTATTTCAATATGATTTAATAAATATATCTCTATCTTTAACAAGATTTTTTAATATTATATAATTCTAGCAAAAAAGAAAAAAGGGAACCTTCCAAAAATCAAATAATGCTTTCATTTTTGAATGTACTGGAATATTTTTCTATTAAATAATCCAGTACTTTGTGTTTTTTTTTATTCTAATGCACCTTATCCACTCTTGATACATTTTAAGTCAATAAATCAGAGGATTTGAATATTCTACTACTACTTGTGTGACCACAATATGTTATCATAGCAAGGGCAGGTAGGTGATGCAAAGAAGGGAGCATTGGACCTAGAGTAAGGAATACCTACCAGAGTTCAAATCCAGCCTCAGACACTCACACTAGCTGATTGCCTCGGTTTCTCATCTGTAAAATGGGGATAGTAACAGCACCTATCTTCCAGAGTAGTTGTGAGGATTAAATGAGATATTTGTAAAGCCATTAGCATAATATCTGGCACACAGTAAGTACTATATATATATATGTTAATTATTATTATTGTTGAAATTGTTTTTTAAGCACTCAAATTTAGTACCCTTTAGATAAGTATCCTCAAAGTATAGTCCACAAACTCCTGAAGGATCTTAACAACCTTTCAGGAAGTTTGTGAAGACAAAACTGTTTTCTTAATACTACAAAGATGTTATTTGCCTATTAGAATACTTTTCTCCTTTTCAACTATACATCTGTGTGAGGCTGAGTTTTCTTCATATATTTGAACTAAAACAACATATCACAACAGATTGAATGCCAAAAAAGAGATGAGAATCCAGCTGTCTTCTATTAAGCTAGATTCTAAAGATATATATTTTTTAAATATACAAAACAATGCCATTCTTCTTTTTTTGTTGTTTTTGAAAACTTAGGGTTGTTTGTTGCTTTTTTTTTTTTTTTACAAAAAAATACGTTAGCATGTAATGAGTTAATTATTTAAATAATTTTAAACATTAATATTTTTAAAATATGTCTGTTTCATTTTTAACATGGCATATATTATAGATATTAAAATCCACATAAAACAAAAGTTCTTTCAGGTCCACAAGAATGTAAAATGATCCTGAGACCAAAAAATTTGAGAACTGCTGCTTTAAGTAATATACAAACAACAGGACTCTCTAAAGCAGGGGTTTCAAACTCAAGGCAAACTTTTTGGCAAAATTCATTGGAAAGGCCAGAACCAGATAAAAATGTAATTGAGAAATGCTTTTAATCATCACATGATTACTGTGAAGATTAAATATAAAATGCCTTACAAAATTGAAAGCACCATAAAATGTCAACTATTAGTTATTGTTATTGATATAAATATTATCATCTCCACTTTAAAGGTAAAAAAAAAAAAAAAAACAACAAAAACAGGCTCAGACATCTTATCCATAGCTACACAGCCTTATAAGTACTAAGATCATTAATTTTCTTTCAAAGAAACCACTACTATGGCAGGTGTTTGGTACAAAAGTTGACCAAGATGGCATGGGAGAATACTCAAGTGATATGTGATTTTGTCAGCATAGGGAACTCCCTCCACCGACACAAACTGATACTTGCCTCTGGTTTAGTATGATCTTCAAAAATGTCAAAAAGATTAAAGGAATGTTACCAAATTGACACCAGATACAAAATTTAAAAAAAAAAATCTCCTGCAAACATTCATTATGAAAAATAATATCAAAAAGTGGACTTTTTAACTAAACAAATGAAGGTAGTCTCTGAATCCTTTTTAGCTAAATTCAGTCATCAATATTGCACTTCCTCAACAAGGAGAAGTTAAGTCCTTAGCACGATTCCAAGAACCAAAGCTGCAGCTATCATATCCCTTCCAATGTGCTTATTCCCAAAATTGATTTTTCTCTTTCTGAATTTCTGGATACCAAAACAAATCAAGAATCAAAGCTTTACTTTGGCTCAGAAATGCTAGAAAATTCAATACCTTACAAATACAATAATAGCATTTAACCAAAAAATACCAGAAAGTACAGCATATAACAGAGGAACTGATGGGAGAAAAGAAAATTACCTCTTATCATTTAAATTGGTCTCTATGAGATAAACATCTTCCAAAACCCTTCTAAAGTTCATAACTACAGGTTAAGCAAGGGCATGGGTGAAGATTATAAAGTAAGGGAAGGACATGGTATACTTTCCCAGAAAGTAAAATCAAACAAAATTTAAGGAAGCAGAATATTACCTTCAACATCACAACTTAAGTAGTTGCGTACTTCATTCAAGATAAAGTTAATGTCTTCCTCCGAAGGAATAGGGTGAGGAGTTATATCAGTTGGACTGTCAGTTGTTCCAGCTATGGTCATTTTTTCCCACGGCAAGAAGAAAATAACTCGTCCATCACTGGTAGCAGGGTCAAGCAGTCCCATATTCTCTGGGCTGAGAGTTAAAAAAAAAAAAAAAAAAAAAAAAAAAAACTTACTCTTTTCAGAACCAGTACAAAGGAAACTGCTTATATACATCTCTAAAAGACAATTTTCATCCACCATTCTCAAGCATCCAAATGATGGCTTTCACCTATAAAAGAAGAAACCTTAAAAGCAATACCTCTACTTAAATATTTTATTCAGAAAGAGAATCTTAATGAAATAATAATGGAAGATGATGGTCCCCAAACAAAGAAGGTCAAATTAGAAAAGTCACACTAAAAAAAAAGTTTTTTGTTTTTTTTTTTTTAATTTCCATATCACCTTCCTTTCCAAATCTCCTCTCCTTCCAAAGGGTCATTCTTTGTAACAAACAAGGAAAAAGAGTAGGGGGAAAAAAAAACAGATTAGCAAAATTAATGCAACAAATCAACATTATATCAAGAGTTCCATACTCATAGTTCTCCTCAATTCTACAATAAAGGGGAAAAGGTACAGGTTTCATCTTTTAAAAGTCACAATCAATTACAAATGACCAATTGATATAATATAGTTTCTAGGAAAGACAGCAATAATTTTAAGATCCCCTGACCTTAGGAGGCTTCTGTTCTAACAATTGGTCAGTGATTGTAAATATTCTGGCTTTGGAATCTAATTCTGAGGCCTTCTGATCTAAGAATGCTATTCTGTCAATGATAATAAAAGCCCTCTGGCCTAGGATTATAATATTTCTTTCCTTAGACTTTAGGGAAGATATATTAATGACCCTGAGACTATTGTTCTAACAATCTGTCAATGATTTCAAGTCTTCCTTAGGATAATCCTACAAATATTACTCTCTGTGGCTCAGTGATAATCAAATTCTTGAGACCACTCTGGGTCTACTACTTCTCACATATCAATTAGCATATCAATGAACAAGAACCACTAGATAAATGTGTCACCTTGCTTCTGTTTCTTTGCCAAATCTTTTGGACTTTAATTTCAATTGGTGTTGCAATTATAATAAACTTTGCCCTTTCACTTGGATAATACATTCTGCAAATTCTTTTTGAGATATCTCATGACATCAATCTGTGACCACTAACCTTTTGAAGTTCCTTTCCAATCTCAACACAACCATCCACACAAATGTGTGTATATAAATATGTGAGTATATGATGTGAAGATTAGAAGACTGGGGAAGGAGGATGACTTAGTATGAATTTTCTTGAAGTCAAAGAATCTATCAAAAGGAAATATTTTGATATCAATTTTTTAATGTTTTGGTCCTCATGTTTGCCATCTAGAGCATCAATACAGCACACTGGCTTGGAATAAATGCTCACAATTTTTAAATGAGTCAATTAAGGGTAGATAGTTGTTCAATCTTTAAAGTATGATGAAAAGTTTTTCTATTGGGATATTTGATACATCTATAAGTGAAAAGTTTCCTGAGAATAAAAACAAACGCAAAAGAAAGACTATATAATATATAGCACAGAAACTTATCTGAAATGAAATTCTTTTGGACATGGATGTAATTTGTGTCTTTTCTAGCTTGGGGTTAATTTCTATATCTACTGTGAAGACCAGGATAACTTAAATAAGTGGTTTTATGGGAAAAGAGATTTCTACTATTATATAAATCCCAAAAAGCTTTAGCATAATAATTAGCACAAAACAAGCTTTGAAGGGTATAGTTCTTTTTTTTTTTAATTAAGTTAATGCTGGGATAAATATCAGAAGAGAGGGCAATGAATACCCAAATAAAGATAAATTATGCTATGAGCAGAACATCCCTAAGGAAACATCAGCATTTAATGAATGTATTTTTAATCAATCACTCCACTAATCAGCATTTATGAAATACCTACTAAGTGTCAGGCACTAAGCAAGACATTAAAATAACAAAAAAGGAAGAAACAGTCTGGCCCTCAAGGAAAGTTTTATTTTTATAAAGGAAGACAATATATACATATAAAAGCATATGCTTTTTTTTTTTTTTTTTTTTTACTTTTTTGGTCCAAACCAGTGATTTCTCTGGTACAGGAAACTTTTAGCACCCCCACCCAAAAAAAGCCCCCCAATGAAGCTCTGAATTTTCTCCAGCACTTTGGGTCTTATTAAGAGAGCTACCTGGGCAGTATAGTCTAAGTGATTTAGTGATAGGACAGGCACGCATGCACACACACACACCTACACACACATATATCAGAGGCAAAACTTGAACCCAATTTAGAAAGGAAGGGGGGGAGGGAAGGAGAGAAGGAGGAAAAAAAAAAGACAGAAAAAGAATCCACTAAATACCTACTATGTGTTAGGCATTGTGCTAAGGACTTTTATAAATTTTATCTTATTTGATTGTGACAACAACCTAGGAGGTAGAAGGTATTAAATTATGTGAGAAATGGATGGGCATTGGGTTTCTGCATTTATGAAAATTAAATTGGAGAAATAAAACTTAAATTACAAAACTGAAACCCACATGAACATCAAGGAATAATCAAGTATGGATGTTATCTTCCCCTGAAAGAAAGTAAACTCCAAGGAGTCAGGGACACACTTTTGACATCAGGGTTGGTGGCCTGAGATTTGAAAAGTATCTTTTGGCCTTTGCCCTTAGCCCTCTTCCTTTACCTCCCCCCTCTTCTAGAATGTAAGCTCCTTGGGGGCAGGGACTAGTTATATAATGAGAGGTGGAGATTTATGTCCTGTAACAACCAATTATGGGGAATCAGGGAGGGACTTGTGCTTCAGAATAGGAAATAAAATGTTGCCTTTGAAGTTTCACCTAGGCACCCATTTTTGCAAGAATGTAAAATAAATCTTTCCTGCATTCATCAGTGAGTCAGTAGAGGTCTTGGTAAGATATTTTGTTTCTTACAATTATTTATTTTATAAATGAGGAAACTAAATCAAGAAGAGTGTTACTAGCCAAGTGTTAAAATCACTAGTTAGTATCTAAGGCTGGATTTTTTCCTAAATCAAATCACAAACAGGAGGTAGAAATGAGTTACTTGATATCTCTCAAGTTTATTTTATAGATGAGAAAATTTGCCCAGTCATACAGTTAATGAGTATCTGAGGCAAGATTTGAACTCTGGTCGTCTTGACTCTAAACTTAGTTACTTTATCCATTGCACTACCTAACTACTTCTGGACATAGAAACCTCTTCTTTGTTTTATTCATTTTTATTAAAAGACAAACACCAATCTCTGTACTGAAAAGGCTTTACAGGGTTTGTGAAACACCTGAACCGGGTTACTAGTATTTGATAGATGAAGCCATTTTTAGAGCTTGGGAGATACTCAGTAATTCATTTCTCTGTTAGGGAAATACATGGAAAGATCACATATATGAATCCCTGAAGAGTAAAGATACCCTTATTCACAGCACAATGCAAAGTAATAATAATTTTTAAATAGCTAACATTTAAATGGTTACTATGGATGGACAGAAGCAGCTCACCCAAAGAAAGAACACTGGGAAATGAATATAAACTGCTTGCATTTCTGTTTTTCTTCCCGGGTTATTTTTACCTTCTGAATTCAATTCTTCCTGTGCAACAAGAAAACTGTTTGGTTCTGCACACATATATTGTATCTAGGGTATACTGTAACCTATTTAACATGTAAAGGACTGCTTGCCATCTGGGGGAAGATGTAGAGGGAGGGAGGGGAAAAATCGGAACAGAAGTGAATGCAAGGATAATGCTGTAAAAAATTAACCTGGCATGGGTTCTGTCAATAAAAAGTTATTAAAAAAGAAAAAGAAAAGAAATGGTTACTATGTTGCAAGCACTGTGCTAGGGACTTTACAATTACACTTATTTGATTATCACAATAATACTGGGAGATAGATGCTATTATTATCCCCATTTTACAGATGAGAAAACTGAGGGTAAATCACTTACCTAGAGTCACAAAAATAGCGAGTATCTGGGGCCAGATTTCTGTACCTCCTAGGTGCTCAAAATATTTGCTTCAGATCCCACACCACATAAAGACTTCTATGCAGTATTCCTAAGTCATTTTTCATTTTCTGAAGCATTATATTGAGTTAAGTTAATGAAATGAGTGGCGATCAGCAACATCCCTTAGAAGGGGGATGTATCTGCTACACTTCCCCTCCTTGTCAAGAATCCTAACATGCATCCTCCCAAAGAAATTAGAGGAAAAGTAGCTCAATTGGACAAAGGCATGAAAAGTCTACTTAAAGAATTTTGTCTATTTGATTAATGGTTATAGTACATCAAAAGCCATTTGCCTGAACACTTGGGAAAGGGAATTTTGGGATTTTTCAATATCAGCGCTGAAGGAGCTGATTTTTTAGAAGAAAAGCTACTCAGTTCAATGATTTGAAGTTGGTAATCATAAAATCAAAGGCTCATTATCTACATGGGTATATGACAATATCTACCGTATATAGACTACTAGTTAATGGGGACACAATCAGAGATCTGAATCATAGCAAATATATATCACAGATATTCATGTAATGATAACAATGATATCAATAATAATGACAACACTATTGTATTGGTAACAGTGAATAGAGGCATCAAAGACAGGAAAAATAGATTTACGACCCATCTTTGTCACTTTACTGAATTCTATGATCCTGGTCAAGTCACTTAGGCTCTGTGCCTCAGTTCTACATATATAAAATAAATGACTTGATTTAGATGCCTTTAAAATTTCTTCTAGTTCAGAATCACTAACTCTATAAAAGTTATCCTTTACAAATCACAAAGGGAGAGGGGAGTGATGAGTGCCGAACAAAAGGTGCACATAAAATCTTTTTGGCTCTCCTTTCATATCAGAGAAGTCTAAATTTTTTCTTTCTTTTTAAGGGGTCTTTATAGTATTTTATTGTAAAATTTGGGTTGATAATTATACAATACTATACATACATTTTATACATTTCTGAGTTTTTTAATTTTTGCTGTCATCTAGCCTTTGCATGTGGTCTGCAACTTTTGCAAAACTTCCAAAATATTCCCATTTAATTTTTTATGCTGGGAGCAGCTTGATGGCGCCAGCCCTGGAGTCAGGAGTACCTGAGTTCAAATCTAACCACAGACACTTAACACATACTAGATGTGTGATCCTGGGCAAATAACTTAACCCCAATTGCCTTGTTTCTTTTTTTTTTTTTTACACTGACCCACAATATATCAAAACTAGGTCATAATGTAGAAGGAATAACTGTAAACAACTCACAATTACAAAGTGCTCTGAGGTTTTGAAGCTAGGTGGCACAGTAGATAGAGTGGCAGGCTTGAAATCAGGAAGTCTCATTTCCTGAGTTCAAATCTGGCCTCACATACTTACTTGCTGTGCAACATTGGACAAGTTACTTAAAACTGTTTGCCTCAGTTTGCTCATCTGTAAAATGAGCTGAAAGACCAAACTACTTTCAGTGTCTTTGCCAAGAAAAACCTAAATAGAGATACAAAAGAGTTGGAAACAACTGAAAAACAACACAACTGAAAAAAAAAAAAACTAAAAACTTTACAAAGGACTTTCTTTACAGTAATTCTGTGAAAAAGATAGTGAAAATGTAATCATTTCCATTGTACATATGAGGAAACCAAGGTTAATAGATTAAATGACTTGCCTTTGATCATACACTTAATAGATATCTGAAATAGGACCTCAATCTACTAGGCAGCCTCAATGAAAATTCACTCAATATTTATTTGTTTCTTGATTTCATAGCACACACAAGAAGCAAAGTCTTGCAAAAGATAGTAAAAAGCTATTAGTTATTAGCTACATGGTCATTTGACTTTTTTAGGGGCCAATTTTCTCCATTTGGAAAATGAAAATGTAGACAAAGTTCTCTTAGCCCTCTGATTCTGTGATACATCATACATCTCTAAATCATAAGACCTGGAAAGCAATGTGATATAGTTTGATTTCAATACAGGAAGAAATCTAGGCTTGCATCCTGTCTCTGATACTTACTAATTGTAGGACCAGAGGTAAATGACTGAATCCTTTTGGACCTCAGCTTCCTCATCTGCACAAGGAAATACTACTATAATATCTAGCTCACACATTTGTTTTGAATCTCAAATGGGATATTATATTTAAATGCATTGTAAATCAGATGACAAATCTTAGCTATCATCACCTTCAGCTTTCTGATTAAGCTTTCCTTGCACACTTGTGTGGTAAATTTTTTTGTTTTATTCTAAAAGAATGTAGAGTGTGTTTTATGTGTATATACATGCACACATGCGCACACACAAACACACACACACACACACACACACGTCCTTTTATTATTATAAAGAGACTCCTTGAAAACATCAGACACTATGAAATGGAGAATTATATATGGAGGATATATCTTGTTTGAGAAAACACTTTCACTGAGCTGCAAGGGTTAACACTTCATCACAAATTTTCCGAGATGTGAATCTACAGATTCATTAGCAATGATAGAACAGGAACTTTACCTATGATCATATTTGTATGGACAGCTGCATTATAGTTACATTCTTAAAATCTACTGAGATTTTTTTTCTTTTTGGTATAAATATTTAAAAATTAAACTGAACATTCCATATTTGGTAACTTGAGTATTAAATATCACTATAAAATGCAATCACAAAATCCTTTAAAACTGTTAAAGGCAGTAAAAAGAATTTTAAAGGGTGAAGGTGATGGTTAACAATACACTTATATAACTAGAAACAGGAGAGAAGCAATATACCAATTACCTAAGCAAAGACATATGTCCTGGGCTTTGAATTAACAAGAGGAGAGGGAAGATAAAGCTATTAACGAAGGATATTAAAATTTAAGAAGCCACTAGGAAATACCCTAGACAAACTTTTAAACTGCATCACTCATACCTTTATTGAAAGAGAAAAATCTGTTTACAATGAAGAAATAATTATGTAAGATTACACTAAGTTTTACAGTGGATATTCCCCTTGGTTAAAATCTGCACCTAGGAAAGAAACATAAACCCTGTCCAACATGCATGAATCATTTTGTACCAAGAAGAAAAGCTTGTTGCTAATTTGTGTATGTGTGTCTGGGTCTAAATTCAATGAAGATTTTTCTCATGCAGACCAGTGCTTTCTGAAGTAGCCTAATTTAAATTGAAATCAATTTATTGTTAACTACTTAGCAATCAGTGGGATAGCTAACAAACAGTATGTGAGCATAGACCCAGTTTAGGAAGAAAAAAATAACATTACCACTAATCAGTTGTAGAAAGCCTCTACTGATGAAAGACGGTTATTCAGTTATATAGATTTTAGTTATGCCTTTGTAAAGAACATTGTAGAGTGCATTACCGGGGAAGTTTAAATAATTTTTTAAGAGGATATTTTTTCAAATTTTCTATATTTCTTTTAGAAATTAAAATATTCCCCACCCAATTCCCTTTGCAGTTTATATAAGATGATGGCACAAATAGATTCCTAATAATCCACAAATAAACTTCCTAAGTTTATAAATTCTACAATAAATTGGCCAAAGGATGACACTCTTATGATCCTCTTTACTCTTTTGTACATAGGAACTAGAAAATGTGAATGGAAGACATACAACCCACTAAATTCCCAAGCCGATCTAATTATGGCTCAAGCTCGTGGACTTGGATTGTCAACAGTCTGGCTGAAGGCTTCCCCAGACAGTTCATACCAGCCTTGGCTTACCTCTAAGCATGTTGGGGAAAACAGGTTTAAATCACATTAGCATGATGAGTCATGGACTGGCAGGCCCAGAGATCAAATTCAATCTCTTATTCCTTCAGCCCATCAAATAATGATCTTAAAAACAAAAACCTACCTTCCTTAGAGCCACAGCCCTACCATTGACTATTTGCGATTGTGAATCCTTTGGCCCTTATCAATTTTCAAAAGCATGGAACTGATATGGAATTATACTAGCCTTTGAAACTGATAAATTGAATGGAAATATACTGTTTGCATAAAATTTCCAATTCATGTAATAGTGAAAATGTCCAGGATTGCTTCTGTCACTTTGATCAGTAGCATATTTCTGGTTATATGTAATATATATAATATATAATAACTATTATTAGTTAATGCCTTAATGTATTCAGGAATGGGAAGAAGAGGAAAGAGGAAAATATAAGATTATGCCCCATGTTTAAAGTTATTACAATGCAAGGAATTTTGTAATATAATGGAAATAAAAAGATCACTAATCAGAAGGTAAACTTTAAGTGCTCAATAGACCACATAAGGTCCTGGAAGTTACATATGAAACAAATCTTCCTGTTCTCAATGAAAAAAATAGGAGTTTGGTGGGAGGGGGGATATGTGCAGGGAAAAAGACAACTAAAGTAGAACACTGAATATATAATATGTCTGTGCTTATTTTTCCTTAATGTATGTCCCAGGAAGGATTCAGTTTTGAAGATAAGGTGTTTAATGTTTGCTTTTTTCCAATCATAACTGTAATACAAATATACAAAAGGCATTGATAAAATATTTTAAGAAGGCCAAGTATTAGACCCCAATCCAAGAAAGTCTCTTGGCTTCTGAAGAATTAAAATGCAGGCCCATTTTATAATAGCAAAAACCCCAGAAACTGAGTAGATGCCCATTACATGACTTACATGAACTGATGCTAAGTGAAGTCAGTAGAACCAAAGACAATATTGTACAAAGCCACAAGACGATAATATGATGATCAATTCTGATGAATGTGGCTCTTTTCAACAATGAGATGATTCAGACCAATTCCACAGACTTATGATGGAGAGAGCCATTTGGATCCAGAGAGAGGACTATGGGGACTGAATGTGGTTCACTACATAGTATTTTCATCTTTTTTGCTTGCTTGGTTTTTTTCTTATTTTTTTCCTTTTTGATCTGAATTTTCTTGTGCAGCATGATAAATGTGGAAATATGTATAGAAGGTGTACACCTATTTAACATAATGGATTACTTGCTGTCTAGGGGAAAAGGTAGGAGGAAATGAGGGAGAAAATTTTGGAACACAAGATTTTGCAAAGGTGAATGCTGAAAACTATCTTTGCATATATTTTAAAAATAAAAATATTATTTTAAAATGAAATAAAATAAAATTGAACAGCAAAAAAAAAATTAATTAAATGCTGTAGAGTAGATCACCTACAGGTGGCACAGTGTTTGCTTTGGGTTTGGAAATCAGGAAGACAAATTCAACCTTAGACACTTACTAGCTGTATGATCCTAGGGAAGTCACTTAACCCTGTTTACCTTAGTTCCTCATTTATAAAATGAGCTGGAAAAGGAAATAACAAGCTACTTGAGTGTCTTTGCCAAAAAGATCTCAAATGGGATTATGAATGGTCACAATAAGGAAAAAAATTGTAAACTCTTTAAAAGGCAAGATTTATTTCATTTTGTCTTTGTATTATTACTCATACCTAACCCAGTACCTTAAATACATAGTAGCAATCAAAATGCTTATTGAATAAGGTATATGGCACCTCTCTTGCTTGCCCCAAGACTTTCTTTAGCACAGGATATATTTAACTCTGTCCAAATTTCTGTCACTCTGTCTCTCTCATTGAAAACATAATCAAACCAAGAACAGTCTAAATAGGTATAACATAATCAAACCAAAAATACTCTAGGTATTTCAGTCTAAAGGAAAAATTAGTAAATTTAGATAAACTGGAATAATATACTCATGTTTAATTGATTATTTTCAGCAAATGAATATACAGGACTTTGTACTCTTGCAGAGAAGACCACAAATCTTCATCTCTAAAAAGCTAATCTTATAGTAATTGGTTATGGCAACAGTTAAGACTACTTCTATCATTTTCCCTACTTTTCTTTTTAAAGGACTTTTAAAAAAAAATGCATCTTGAATTAAGAGTTGAATATCCAAAAAAAAAAAAAAAACCTTTTTGTTTGTGTATCATAAGAGAATAGATTTTTACATTTTCCTTCTTTTTAAGTGCAAAGGCAATTCTAGTTATTAAGGAAGGTGGATCAAAAAAAATTTTTAAATTATGGGTTTTCTTTGGAGAATTTCACTAACTATAATTGTAATTTTACTCACTCTAGCTACAAATACTGACTGGTGCAAAAGGTAGCTCTTGGAATCTGGTTACCTGTAATAACCAGGCATCACGATGTGTACCCCAGCACTTGGCTGACAGATGTTTTCAGTGCACTGATTATCCATTTTGCGCAGTGTGTCTGTGAAAGGTCCCGTAGCATTGATAACACATTTGGCTCTCACTTCAAATTCGCACCCTGTGAAAGAAAACAGCATCAATCACAGACCCCATTTGTTTCTCTGCTCACTGATGCTTTGGATTATTAATTTATCTATTAACTTAACCTATAGTGAAGTATATTGTATGCCACATTAAGTGACATGAGCAGCTGGAACCACTGAAAAAACAGTATAAAAGGTTCCCATATGGGTTATTTTTACACACACACAAACACAGTGTCACATTCAAAAGCCCAAAATGAAGCAAAAAAATGCAACTCATTTTGTTTCAATTCCCATTTCAATTTGCTGAAATATCTAGTATTTGAGAACCAAACCTCAAGAAACCACAAAAATAAAATAAGCTGTTTCCTCCTTTAAAACGAAATTCCTAAACCGGATGCCATCAGACATCAGAGTATTGGTTTTACTCAATAGAAGGATCTAGTTATAAAACCGTGCCCACACTGCCAAATAATCAGAACATGAATGAAAGCCTGACAGAAGTTAAAGATGACCTAAGTTAATGACACATCACCATGCTTTGGAAATGCTCTGCCTATGTTATCTAAGTTATATTTAAAAACTCAACTAGCTTATTTCATTTTATTCATAACATATTTTTGTAAAGAAAATTAAAAGCATTCCTAGCTGAGGGAGTCTTACCTGGGAATTTTCTTTTTTAATAGCAAGCCCTTCTCCCTCTAAAGAAAAAAAAAATCAGAGAGCCCTATAAAGGCACTTTTTCCTATCCAACCACAGTTACAAAGTTAAGGAATACTATTAATGTGATAATGAAATCTAGTTTAAATGAGAGTAAAGTGATGGACAAAACTATAATAATTCAATAATTAGATGAAGCAAAGACAAGAATGGACATACCTGTTAGCATATCCTGGCACTGTGCACCACATATTTGCATCTTCCCACTTACTGGATCCTTCCTCTTCAACAAATTCTTCACTTCAACATAATTGGCTATGGCAGCCCCATACCTGGCAGCAGTGAGTGCGATGGCAAGGTTCATCCTTGCATCATTGTGTTGTCCTGCAGCAGGAGGAAGGAATCAAAGGAAGGACATGAGTCACCTCGAGCCACTGACTTATGGTATGGAAGTATGTCACAACAGATCTGTCACATCTGTCCCTGTCACCCAGAATATACATGATGACTGGTCAGGTCCATCAGGGATTATTTAAAGATACATGGCCTATTCTAGGTCAGGGCATTTACCCAGCTACATAATAGTAGTAAATGTAATATTACACATCACAAAGATGGCTAACACCACTGGTTCTATAGAGCTGGCATCAGGACCTGAGAAGATTTTTTAAATTATAATTATTATCCACTGCATATTAAAATGAATACTCAAATTAATCTTCCCTTTGGCTTTCGAGAAGGAAATAATGCAAGAATTTCAGAATGTAAAATACCTTCTATACATGAGTTAGCATTTTTTATGAACATATATTTTATCTTATATATAAAATTCTTTCCATCAACATGCATTTTTACCAGATGCAGACCACCTGCAAGACACTATGCTAGGCACTATGCAAGATATAAAATAAGTCATGGCAAAAAGTTCAGCCTTCCAGGGAAATCCTCTCTAAAATTTCAAGTTTTCCATAAATGCATTTTCTTGATTGAATTTTGAGTTCAATTTTTTTTAAAGTATAGCATCTGAAGAATGTCCCATAAAAACTAAGTAGTTAAAAGAAGCAAAATTTAATTACAGAACAATTCTTACCTGTATTGTTAAAGATTTATTGCTGAAAAATCCTAGTTAAAGAAAACTAAAGTGCAGGAGGGAGAGAAAAGGGGGAGGGAATGATTAATCACTTTAAAATACTGACATCACTGGAGACTTTTTCTATTTATTATCGCCCCTGAAGTTAACGCTGACCAGGAAGAATTACTCTACATTGCAGGGGCCAGGTTCAGTGTGCCCTGAATAATTAATTACTTGGTACTAGATGTATTGAAGCAGGGTTCAAATTCCCACATGTTGGGATGACTTCTATCAAGATAATACTGATAAAGGGAAGAATTTGTAATGGATATTGTTGTTGATTTATGTTGCTAGAATACCAAACATTTAGTATAAATGGTTTATGTAAAGTTTCTTCCTTGTGATTCTGTCTGTGCAATGCAGAATCACCACACAAGTAATCTGTTCTCTCTAAAAGGGCAAAGTTATAAAGATAGAATCAATGGCTTATGATACTGCTGCCCCCTCCCTTATTCTAACAGGACTGAACTGATATAATCGGCTAGAAACACCCTTCCTACCCCATCCCACCCCCAAAATGAAATGTTATACTAAAGGCAGAGAAAATGTCAAACATTCCACAAACAATATAAGGAATTATTGAACTGGATTGAAACCACATCTCAGGAAAGTAATAAACTTGGAGTAGAGGGTGGGCAACAATTTTGTCAAAGGGGTTGAAAGTGGAAGAAGAAACAAAAAACTAATTTTAAGAGTTCAAATAAGAAAATATTCTTTAAAATACAAGACTCTACCTAGTTCTTTTTGTGGTGACAAAGAATTGGAAACAGACAAGATGTCCATTAATTGGGGAATGGCTGAACAAGTATATGACTGTAATGTATGACTATTATGCTGTAAGAAATGAGGAAGGGGATGGTTTCAGAAAAACCTGGAAAGATATATGTGAATCGATGCACAGTGAAGTAAGCAAAACCAGGAGATGCTAACAATAATATCATCATGATCACCAGCTATGAAAGATTTAATTATTCTGATTGGTATAATGATTCACAACAATTCTGAAGGACTCATGATGGAAAATGTTACCCACCTTCAGAAAGAGAACTGATGAACTTTAAGTGCAAAACTTAGTTTTTAAACATAGTTTTTCACTTTTTTTTTTCTGGGGGTGAGGAAAAGGGTAACATAGCTAATATGGAAATTATTTTGCATGACTTCACATATAGAATGGGTATCATATTCCCTGCCTTCTCAATAGGTAGAGGAGAGGCTGAAAGGAGGGAGAAAAATTGTTAAAAAAAAAAAAATTTAAAAATAAAATGTTAAAATACTGGGTAATCCAGTCAACAAAGCAATGATTTGAAAACAAGAAGATAAGCTCAAATTCAGTCTTAGACACTTAATAACTATGTGACTCTGAATAAAACCCTTAATCTCCTTCAGCCTCTTGTTTCCTCATCTGTAAAATAGGGATAATAATAGGACCTCTTGTTAGACAGGCAGGGTTATTGTGAGGATTAAATAATATACATAAAGCATTTTTTAAACTTTATAACATTATATAAAAACTTAATATTATTGCTACTTAAAAGTATCATCAATCAGTTACTAAGGACATGTTATTGCTTACAAAATAAGTTTAGATTAATTGAATTTCAGGCCAAGGTGAGAAAAAGTGACAGAAAGCCTAAGTCCCACATGCCTATTCCAGCAAAAATATGAAATGATCAAATAATAGTCAAGAAATACAAAAATAACCATAGCTGATTTCTTCCACTCTAGAACCATACCAAAAGTCAGAGAAAAACTCACAGGCAAAAGGAAAGCGAGCTGGTAGTACAGCTAGTGCCGACAAAGGCAAAGAAGTGGGCAGGTTAAATTATAACAACAATTACAGCCCTACAATATCTAGGATCCAAAGGGTCCAAGATCTTTAGAATTCTCTTCTAAAATTCCACTGAGGGCTCTGAAGATCTAGAACGCTGAACCTCAAAGATCCAAAAGGGCTTAGCAAAGAGAGGTAGAGGTTAATACAAGAACTCAGGTGACCCAAAACAAGATAAAACAGGGATAACCACACTCCCTCTTCAAAAACCTAGCAGGGAGCAAATCCTGGCCTTTAAAGAAGTAAAACTAGAGTGATACTTAGCCAAATAAATAACCAATCTCTTATAAAAATTTTTTATTGTAAAACCAGATGCCCCTAAACCCAAACAATGAGGGAAGGGGCTCCATAATGACTAAAAGCAGAGACTCAGAATGGGAGGGGAAAAAAATTTTCTTTTAAATCCTCAATGGAAATAACTGGAAGAAAAATAAATAGCATAGAATAGAAAGTGATTAAAAAAAAAAAAAGCTTACCCTTGTGCCAGACCTTCTGAAAATTAGAATAGTCCAAATAGAAATCAATAACTCCATGAAACAGAAAGGACTATTAGAACAAAATCAAAATATTTAAAAATAAGAAAATATAAAATATCTAATATTAAAAACAGTTGAAATGAAAAACAGGCCATAGAGATAATATAAGAATCTTTGGATTCCCTAAAAACTATACATACATAAATACACATACATATACATATATGTGGGGGTAAAGTTTAGACACTTGATTTCAAGAAATCATAAATCTATTCTTAGAATCAGAGGTCAAGGTAAAAATACAAAGAATCCACTAAACACTTCCTGAAAAGAAACCCCTCAAAGTTCCAGTATTATCAAATATACAAATTCAAGAGTTTCCATGTAAAAACATATATGCTCCAACTATCCAAAAAGAAGCAGAGTTCAGGTACCAAAAAACAAACAAACAAACAAACAAAAAAAAAAAAAAAAAAACCATTCAGCATCACATGTAAAAGGTAAGAGAAACAGTCTTAGAAGCAAGAAGAGTTTATACTTGGTGAGCATAATCCCCAAAAGGAATAAAATGGAGTTTGAGTAAAAGAGGTCGTTCAAGTCTTTCTGACTAAAATTTTCAAAAAAAAGGCCAGAGCAGAGTAGAAACTTTAAAAATAAGAGTCAATAGAAACCTAAAAAGATAAATCATTTTAATATTCAGAAGCTTTATAATGTTTAACAATGTAATAAGCAAGTGTCTCTTTAGAATCTCAATTATCTTTAAAGGAGACTGAAAAAGTTTAATTAAGTTTAAATAGTTTAAATAAGAAAAAACAAAAGACCTGGGAATGGATTATTTCTCTTGTGAGAGTTTTATGAAGAGAAAAAGCAAAGATGGTAAAAGGAGTATGTTAATGTAGAAATGTGGGGAAAGAGTGGGATACATATATTTCTCATAATTTAGGTTATGTGAGAAGACTATATAAAAGCAGAAGATGGAGTAGGGATACTGGGTTTCAGATAAATGTCACATTTATCTGAAATGCACAAAAGAAGACTGAATATATACAGAATTTGATATAGAAATACATCAAACCATCAAAAACATGAAATCTTTCTTCAGATATTAATAGTGTGACCACAAGCAAATCACTTAACCTTTTTCAACCTCATTTTCACATTTGTAAAATAGGAAAAAATTATAATATCTATCTTAATGGGGTGTTGTGAGAATTAAATGAGACAGCATAGATAAAATGATTTGTAAACCTTCAAAGTTTTAAATAAATCCTAACTATAATTATTTCCTAATATATTTAACAGTAAGTTTTTTTCTTATTCAAGGATATTTTTATACAACAATCCCCTTTTTATGACACAATGAAACACAAAGGACCATATTATATGTGTCTCCCATATTATTTTTACCTCTGGGAGCAAAATTTCTGAAAACAAAATGAACCACTGGAAAGCAGCCATTTTGCTACTAAAGGCATTACTATAACACAATCAAATCTAGATTTTCATATAATAGTTTTCTTAAAGCAAAGATAAGCAGAACTGTTATTTCATTAATGGATGTCTGCTTCAAAAAAGCATGATTTCTAGAACTATGCTGCTGGTCATTTTCCCTTGCATTCTGACATATGTGCACATGTGTTTAAAATTCACAAGGGAGGAAACGAGACTATACAAAAGAAGGGTCTATAATTGCTTCCATTGTATGAAAAAACATTGTTTAAAAGTTTAGATTTCCCCATTGTTTAAAAGAGAGAGAGAGAGAGAGAGAGAGAGAGAGAGAGAGAGAGAGAGAGTGTGTGTGTGTGTGTGTATGTTTTGTGGGGCTAAAAGGAATACGAAAGCCATGGTTTCATAAAGGAGAGGTTAATTTCAATAAAAGTGTTCTAAACATAAAAATATAAGGATTTTCCTAGCAAATAAAATGGAAATCACAATTAATTTTTTTTCAGATTAAAAAGTTATTTCAAGGCTTCAAGGTTTTGTTTGTCTGATCTCAAGTGATTTAAGTGTAGAAAAGTAGGAAAAGAATGAATAAAGGAGGGAAGATAACGTGTGACTTCAAGAACACAAGTCACTTAATACAACTGAGAGGGAACTTTCTGTAATTTCCCATGGAAATATCATAATACACAATCTAAATTTTGAAGTATCCATTTTAAACTACCAACTTATAGTTAAAGAGTACCCAGAGATCTATAGCAAACTATATACTCAGGGGATGCTTCAGAAATACTCAACTTCAGAAATACTCAACCTCAGAAAAAATGGCTTAATCAAAGCTATCTATATCTATTTCCATTCTTCAGCAGAATATATCACCATAGGAAACATCATGAGGATATATCTCCAGTTAGGATTTATTAAGAGCTTACAAGGTGCAAATGGAAAAGCACAAAGAAAAACAAAAATATTATCTATAAGGAGGAGTTCATATTTTACTTAGGGAGCTTAGCATACAATTGGTATCTAATAAATTTGTATCAATTGAGATAGCATATATCAAATACAGAGTAGAAAGAAGGTCACCTTATAGGTGCTGCTGAAAGACAGTAAAGGCCTCCGGCAGAGGATGGGATTTGACTTGAGTCTTGAAGGAAGTCAGAGATTAAAAGTCAGGTGAGGACAGAGATCATTCCAAGCATGAGGCACACACATGGGAGATGTAGTAGTATATACAAGGAATCACACGTATGCAGGCAAGGATGGGTTTCTGACTGCATGGAGGGGAGAAGAATATAAAAAGAACAGAAAGATAGGAAGTAGCCAGGTTGTAAAGAGCTCTAATTTTTTTAAATAAATAATAATAGCTTTTTGTTTTTCAAAATACATTCAAATCATTTTCAACATTCACCTTTGCAAAACCTTGTGTCCCAAATTTTTCTCCCCCCCTCTTCCCCTCTCCCCTCCCTAGTCAGCAAGTAATCCAAGATAGGCTAAACATGTACAATTCTTCTAAACATATTTGCTCATTTACCATGCTGCACAAGAAAAATTAGATCAAAGGAAAAGGATAAAAGAAGCAAACAACAAAAAAGGAGTGAAAATGCTATGTTGTGATTTACATTCGGTCCCCACAGTCCTCTCTCTGGATGCAGATGGCTCTTTCCATTACAAGTCTATTGGAACTGGCCTGAATCACCTCCCTGTTGAAAAGAGCCACGTCCAAAAAAAAAAAAAAAAAAAAAAGAAAGAAAGGAGCCCCGTCCATCAGAGTTGATGGACACATAATCATGTTGTTGCTGTGCACAATGTTCTTTTGATTCTGGCTCACTTCACTTAACATCAGTTCATGTAAGTCTCTCCAGATCTTTCTGAAATCAATCTGCTAAATTGTTTCTCACAGAGCAATAACATTCTATTACAATCATATATCATAATTTATTTGTATATTCTCTAACTGATGGGCATCCACTCAGGTTTTTAAAAGGGCAGCTACAAACATTTTTGCACATGTGGGTTCTTCTCCCTTTTTTATGATCTCTTTGGGATACAGACTCAATAGAAAGAACTCTAAGTTACAAACAATTTTATATTTCATCCTGTACATGGTAAGGAACCATTATAGCTTATTGAGGAGGGGAATGATCTAGGTTAACCTACACTTTGGGAAAATCACTTTGGTAGTTGTTTATAAGATGAATTAGAACAGAGAGAGACAAAGTGAGACTTTAGAAAGCTACTGCTATATTCTAGGAAAGAGGCATGGACTTGTGTCCTAATTGTGTAAGTAGAGAAGTAGACAAAGAAATATGGCAAATGACTAGATATGTGGGGAAACAGAATAACTGAGGATGATACTGAGTTTGCAAGCCTCAGTAACTAGTGAAAGGCTATTGCTGAGGACAGTAACAGAAAAGTTAATTAAAGGTGAGGAATTTGGAGAAAAGATAATTATTTGTTTTCACTTTGATATGTCTGTGGGACATATAGTTCAAAATGTACATCAGGTAGTTGATATATGGGATTGGAAATTAGAAAGAAGACTTGGTTTGGATAAACAGAATCATCTGCATAAAAATGACCAAGGAACCCAGTGGAATTAATGAGATTATAAAATAAAAAAGATGAGAGAAGAGAGGGAGGAACAAATGTGGTTAGTGAATAAACTTTGGCAAGAGACTAAATCAAGAATAATCAGACAAGAAAGAAGAGAACCAAGAGAGAGAAGAGTAACGAAAACCCAGAGAGACAAGAGTTACTAACTACAAAGAGATGGTGATTAGAACTTCAGTTATTTGATAAAATCAGACTTGATTGGTAGATGTGGTTTTATTTTCTTTTGTTTTGTTTGTTTTGTAAAGGAATAGACTTGGGTATGTTTATAAGGCATCAAGGAAAGCCAACAAAAAAGGAGAGATGAATGGATGGAAGTAGGGAGGGAGACAAGGAAAGAGAAAGACAAGAGAAGAGGAGAGGAGATAATGGGGGGAATAATCTACTGATAAAGGTGGATGTTGAGTGAGATATATCAAGGACATGTGTAGAGAGTTTAGCCTTAGAAAAACAGAAAAACAGAAGGGTCCCTTACTTCAGAGACTAAAGAGAAGGAAATAAAAGACAATGATGTCAGTAGCATAGGGAATGAATTAGGGAGTCATTGTAAGCTTATTTGGATTTACTAATGATATTAGTTAGCATGTATGAAATGAACTCAGAACACAGGTCCAGTTCCATACAGCAACTAAAAGTAAGAGAATGAGGAGAATAAGCAATGTTGGAGTTTAGTGAGTAAAAAGATAAAATAGGAGATTTTGAAGAGAGGATCAAAAACAACAACTATTGTTTGAGTCATTAAAAAAAAATTTAAGAATGAATTTAAGGATGATATAAAATTGCTGTTGTGCTTCAGGCTTGATTAGGACACATCACTATATCAGGGTCAAAGTACAAAGTGTCTAATACTGGCTGATCAGATCAATATGAGCTTGGAAGATTCTTTTAAAGGTTGAACAAAAATAGTCCATATGAACATTTGGAATGGAGTTGTCTCCACTCCAAAGTTCAGCTATTTTTCAACTATTGCAATTCTGCTTCACTCACAGAAACACAGGATCCTCCTTTTCTGGAGCACGCCGTGCCAGGTGGTCCTATGCCAGCATTTCCCATGTCTTACAATAGATAATAAAGTTCTTCAAAAAGACCCTAAAAGTATCCTTTTATTGCTTCTTCTGACCTCTATGTGAGCACTTGCCTTGTGTTAGTTCTCCATAAAATACTCAAACATGTGCTTGGCATTTGAACAATGTGGCCAGCCCATCAGAGTTGTACTCAGCAGCAGTATTTGAATGCTTGGCAGTTCAGATTAAGAAAGGACCTCAGTATCTTATACCTTATTTTACAAATGATCTTCAAATTTGTCTTAAGACAATTTAAATTCAATTTTCTGGCATGGCACTGGCAGATTGTCCAGGTTTAACAAGCATACAACAATGAGATTAGCAAAATTGTTCTATAATTTTCAATTAGGTTATATAAGACCTCTTTTCTCCCATACATTTTTTTCAGAGTTCCCCCAAATACTGAGCTAGCTCTGACAATGTAATCATAAACCTCATTATCTTTGTAAATCCCTGGAAAGTATACTCTCATGGTTAGCAAAGTTATACACAGCATTTAAAATCTATCCATTTACTTCAACTATGTATCGATGGTATGGTACAGACTGGTGGTGTCTATTGTCAGCCCCAAATTAGCATAAGTAGCTGAGAATCAATCCATATTCTGTAGCTTCTTAGTGTTAAGAGGCAGAATTGAGAATACACTCATCCATGAACAAAAAAAGCATGCACCAATTCTCCCTCCACTTTAGTCTTGGCTTGTAACCTTTTCAAATTAAATAATTTACCATCAGTGTGATAGACGACCTTAATGTTGTTTTTATCCTTGTTGAAGGCATCTGACAACATTGCTGAAGACATATGGTAAAAAACATAGGAGCAAGCACACAACCCTGCTTCACTCCACTGATGACTGGGAAAGTACATGAGCATCATCCATTATTCAAAACCTATGCAAGTCATACTGATGAACTTTTGTGAGCAACCAAATTTCACATGATCTTCTACTAGTCCTCATGATTGACAATATTAAAGACCTTGATCAGATCAATGTTCTATGACCAAATCAGATCAAATCTATGTTCACATTTGTTCTCCTGGTATTTCTCCTGGAATTGTTGGGCAGCAAACACCATACCAACCATGCCTTGGCCCTTTTTTAAAGACATATCAGCTCTCAGGTGGGTGGGTGATCATCTTCCAGGTCGAGGATGAATTTATTAAGAAGTCTCTGGCAAAAAATCCTGCCAGTAATGCTACAGAGAAAGACCCTTCTGTGATATACAGAGCTGTACATTGGAGGAACACACAAACTCCTGGGGTATAACTTCTTCTTGGTATAAAACACGAAAGATTTCAGTTAGCTTTTTCATGAATGGTGAATCCTCTGCCTTATAAATTTCTGCTAGAACAGAATCAGGACCAGGTTCTTTGCCGGATGAAAGAAGTCCAAAGGCATTCAAAATCTCTTCTTTAGTTGGACTTCAGCTAGAGGGGGATTGACTTCTACATAAGTAATATATTCAATAACCATTGCTACTGCTGTTGCTGCCTCACTTTATAAATGATAATACTCTGGTGTTAAAAATCACCCAGATTTACCATCTTAATCTCTTTCAGCACATTGATGATGAGGGTTCTCCAAGTTTTTGTAAAAAATTTTCTTCGACCTCATTGTTATGGTGGGAACCTTCCTACAAGTGGCAATCACATTGTCATGAGCCTGTCATACATGTTTTTTGACTAGATCAGTTTGGATTGCAAAACATATACATGGTATTCCATATTGCTACAGCCACTCCAGAAAAATGTGTAGTAATCAACTTTGACTTCAGTAAGCTGTATCAGTACTGTAATCAGTAAGATTTGTCAGTCTTGCTTCACCTGAGCCTGCGATTTGGATGCCATACCTGCTGAGTTCTCTCACAATAGCTGCTCATCTTACAGGTCTAATGGATTTCAAGTTCTTCATAAGTGTGTACACATTTCACTTACCATGGTAGGTGGAATCGTCTTTACAAAAATTTTTGTACTTTTGTACTTGTGTGTGTTTCAACCACAGTGTAGGATCCCTACCTGCTATGATAAGCAAGCCAGGTAAATCAGATGATGTGGGGGCACCTTTTCTAGCTCCTTCCTCACTCCAGGGGGAGAACAGTATTGTCCTTAAAAAACAGTTTGCTCAAACTTGCAGAGAGCTGCCAAATTCTACTGCTGTCCATCACCACAGGACTTTGAGATAGGTAAAACTGGTAAAATGGTATGAGTAATACCTTTTGATTCCCACATGAATTGGATTTAAGGAAGAACTGCATAAAATCATCAATCTCATTCTCTCCTCCAAAGTCACTAGAGACCAATAGCAATACAAAAATGAAAATGACTAGTGATGACCTGGGATGAATAACCTTGCATCTTGATGTCTAACTAGACTCCAAGAGCCCCATAATGCTCATTTCTCATGCCTTCATGACCACTGGAACAAATTATTCTCCTCTACCCATTCCATTGACGAAAGTTTTTGTTGTTGTTGATTTGTTTTGTTTTTTGCTAAGGCAAATGGGGTTAAGTGACTTGCCCAGAGTTCACACAGCCAGGAAGTGTTAAGTATCTGAGACCAGATTTGAACTCAGGTCCTCCTGACTTCAGGGCTGGTGCTCTATCCACTCTAGCACCTAGCTGCCCCAGACCCCAGGGAAGTCTTTATATGTGTCATACTCTTTCTAACTCGATGAGGTGAGGCACCTCAGTTTCCCTCAACCTGGTTTAACCCATCTGCCAAAACAGCTTACTAGGATGTGACCAATATGCCTGATATAGCTTCCTGGGACCATGGCTTAAGAGCTGAGTACCAAGTGGTCACTAAAGGTAAATGAGCAATTCTCATGTCAGAGGTACTAGTCTTCCCTGAACATGTGTATATACAGTGAACCTGAATAATGGTATAAAATATCCAGGCAGAGGGAACAATAGCATAGTGTTCCTAGTCCACTTAAAAAAAGGACTGAACTTATAGGAGTTTGGGGTTCTGATGCTGCTCCTGCCAATAAAAAAAAGCTTTATTGCCTTAAATAATTTTCACCTTTACTTTTCATGATGAAGGATTTGAGTTCAATTACATATGCAAATTCCCTGCCAACTCTAAAATATTATGGTTTCTAGTTTTTTAATATCTGGCTAACAACCTATTTACTTCAAAGGGAGCAGTGTTCCCCTTCTCTCTGGTGGTCTCTAACTGATTAAGACTAGAGAAGTGAAATGGAAACTACATCAGTATCTTTGCTAAGAAAAGCCCATGGACAATTGGTTCATGAGATTATGATGAGTCAGATATAACTGAATGAATGAACAACCCCCCCCCCAAAAAAAAAAGGATTGAGGGAGGACAGAATTATATACATGAAAGCACCCCTTCTCCCACCCTAGGATAAATTAAAAAGTGTCTAATGAGAACTATAGGCTTAGCTCTCATATCTTATTTTTTACCTTGTATATTGCCTTATTGGCAATAGAGTATTTTTTTTAAGTAATTGTGCTAACTTGTGGACACACACAAAAAAAACAATACAGCCGGATCTCACCTAAATAATCTATAAATTAATTATTTGAAGGTTGGAATGAGTTTTCTTAAGAGGAAAAACAACAACAATGTTGTGAATGGTGTTTTGGGTTAGGAAAATGTGGTTCAATATACCATAAGTATATTAAAAAATCATACATAGCAGAATCAAGAAACATTGAACATAGCAACAACAAGATTATGTAATAATCAATTGTTATAGGCTTGGATCTTTTCAACAATGAAGTGATTCAAGGCAATTCTAATACACTTGCAATGATTGAAAGAGCAATTCCACCTCCAGAGAGAAAATTATGGAGATTAAATGTAGATAGGATTTTTATCTTTTTTGTTGTTGTGATTGTTTGTTTCCTTGGGGGGTTTTTTGCTTCTTGTCTTTTTTTTGTGTGTGTATGTCCAGCATGAAGAATGATGGAAATATATTTAGAAGAATTGCACATGTTTAAACTATTTCAAATTACTTGTTGTCTTAAGGAGGAGAAAAGAAGTAGAGGGAGAAAAATTTGGAACAAAGGTTTTGCAAAAGGGAATGCTGAAAACTATCTTAGCATGCATTTGAAAAAACAAAAAGTTATTTTTTAAAAAATTATGTTTAAAGTATTCTATTCTGAAACCTTTAAATTATCTGAATGAGAAACTTTGTCTTTCTTTATCAGTTCTGAAACCATGTCCTGCTCTCTCCTCTGTCCAAATTAGACTATGGGTAAAAGACTGAAGCAGGGTAAAGACTAGAATGCTCTTGAGAATGAAAGAAAGGGAGCTGGAGCTAAAGAATAACAGCAGCTTTCAAGATGAAGGAATTGTTAGACGGGAGGTGGGCCCTATTCTCCTTTACTTGATAATGACAGCTGACAGTTAAGAGTAAGAAAGGGGAAAGGATTCAGTCAGGGGAGAAAGGAAGAGGGAAATCATAACTAAAAGTTACTTATAGATTTCTACATGTGATGGCTTATATGTAAATAATACTGAATATCTAAGACTACCTGGAAATATAATGATGCTATTGCTGTTCTTAAAATTATCTGGAAAGAGGATTCAGATTAGTAAAGGCTTATGAGAGGGGAAAAAAAACACCCTGAAAAGTTCTATTGTGACAGTTACTAGCTCAATTCCTAAATGAGAATGGGGGAATAGAAAAGAGAGAGAGAGAGCAGGTTTTCCTAAGTCATTTTTAAATGCTACACATTACGAACTATTTAACTACATTTTATGGAAATTTTTAACAAGAACCAACTTTATATAGTTTGGAAATCTTTCTGATTTGATGAACATTTGCACAAATCAGTAGTTACTACTACAGATTAGTCTTCACAAGAGAAAAAAAGCACTATCTTCTCAAGATTTTTAAATGAATTGTGATAATTTCCTTTTACATATCCATATGGTGATTTTCAATAAGATGAACTGATAAGACTTGAGCATGTAATCATTTTTTATTATTAAATACAAAGGTACAATTAAAATACAAGCACAAGATGTGACCCACATCAATAATTCAGTGCAGCCTCCCTCTTTACAAAGTCTCTTTCATTACCATAGGCCTTTTGTTCCCGAGATGTTCCTTTTGTTTAAATGAAGTTCTCTATTGAGCTATTTACAATCTGAATAATTAGCAATCAGCATGGATTTCTGCTCTTTTGCCCTACATGAAACATTACGAAATGCCCCAACATGACATAATTGGGTACTATATTAGTTTTTGTATACACTCAGGACTTTCCCTTCTTGAAAAACTTTTTAACCAAACCAATATAAAACTTTTCTAATTTTTCCATTTTTGAGTCTCTGAAAGGAAAATTCAGACTGAATTTTCTCAACTGAAATTTAAATTGTATTTAAAAAACAAATGAAAACATAAATTTATTCATTAAATATTTCTGGTGTAAAGGTCTACCACGTACTTCTTTAAAGATCCCACTCTTCATACAAAAGACAATCAGTTCTTACTCTGACATCATTTGCAGAAGCCAAGGACATTTTTTTGTACTTAAAAAAGGGGTTACTGTGAAGAAATTAATTGAAATGAGGTTGAGAAGTCAGGAGCCAAGACACAGTTCTCTGACAATAACAGAGAGGTCTTTTGACTAAGTGCACAAAATTGTGGCCTGAATACCAAGCATAAGGTTGCTTAGTTATATGTTAAATACACTGCCTAAGTCTCATATTCTCTTTCGCACATTTCCATAAGTTAACAGATAAGTTATTTGAAAATGTCTGGCTTTGAGGGTAAAGATCATCCATTACTAACTGAATGTTGTAATTGGGACAGTTCTGTCTCTCAACATGGTCGTTTAGTCATAAGATTGTCTGGTATAAGGAAACTCTAGGATGTCTACACTCCTGACCTCCTCCTTCCCTTTCATTACCAGGAAGAAAAGGATAAATAAGGGCCCAAATAAGGGTTAAAACAGTGGTTTCTACTTCCCCAGCACACTCACATGGCAGCTCCACTTAGGTTTACATTTAGACTACAAAATTTTCACTATCCCTTAAAAAAAATTAAAGATACTGTGAATATAACTGTAACTCTAGCCTGATGTGTCATAGTAGCACTTGGAGTATAAATTATAAACAACAACAATAACCAGAAAAAGAAAAGGAAAATTGCAGGTGAGATATTTTTTAATATGTATTGTTTTGTGAAAGTAATATAGAGAGGCCTTTCTCATGATATTCAGAAGTGTTTTCCCCTGATCAACTCCTACATGAAACATAGTTACCATAGGGCCAATTCAAGTTTAAAATTAACTAAAATTCTAGTAAATAATAAGACAAACAGGTAGTTTTTCCCACTATCCAAAAGGAAAAGAAGCACCTAGCAAAACCCTTAGATTTAACAAGGGCTGAAGTTTTATTGTGTTAACCATTACTGAGGTGACCACAATAACCTGAGCCATAGTTTTTATACTTGATCTTTGTTTTCATATGCTAGACCTCTTCCCCCTTACTAGGATTCAAGTGTAAAAATATTTTTTTTTAAAAGGAAGTCATTCTCTATATTATTTGTGTTGAGTGACTGTGTAAATAGCTACCTGCTAGACTACGGTAGAAAGACAATTTAACTGGGTTCCATTAGACTCAAGTGTGAATGTCATACCCTCCTCCCCCCTAAACTGCTAATTTGTTTTGAGCAAGCTACAGAATTCTTTTAAGTCTCAGTTTCCTCATCTGCAAAATACAGAGATAGCATTATATAATCTTTAAGGCCTGTTCCTGCTCTAACATTCTATGATTATATGTCACATAATTTCTAAAAAGCAATCTGAAAACTCTCCACACTAAACTATTATCCCCATGGACTAATCTAGCAACACACCAACAATACCTGGTGTAAGTAAACCTGTTCTACTTCACAGAACCATAATTTCAAACATCCTTCTCTCATTTGTGTGTGAGCACGTGCCCACAACTTTTTACAAAACCACAGGAATGGTTTAACTTGCCCCAGGGGTGAATCTGAGTGTGAGCTACATAATAAATACAAGAACCATTCTCTGTGGATCAGCTGGGGAATTATAACTGAAAGTTGCCTTTTCAGAAGCTAGATCTTTGTTTCATCGACAAGGGCTGTGTCTTATCATATTTTCCCCCTCCCCCATCACAAGAAAGACACATCTTATCAATTTCTTATCAAATCAATCCAACTTGCCTAACATCCTACTATCAATATTTCTCTGAAAAAGAACCATGGTGAATCAGTTATAAAGTAAACCTCACTAGAATTACACGCAAACAGTCCAGATTTCTCTTTATCAACAATATCATCATTTTCCTTTTATTCAAGGGCATGGAACTCAATTGGGACAACCTTATCTACTCAGCCATCATAATTTCATCAAAGTTTTATAGATCATATTTTCATTAATACAAAAAAAAATCAAATTCCATGCCAAATGTCTAACTTTTTATTCATCCAAACAGAGCAAATAATATATATACTACCAGGTATTTAGTTATTAAATTAGGGTCTCTAAAAATTAATTCTATTTCACAAAAACACAAATGACAAATTCTATTAAAAAAAAAAATCCATGGCCACTAAACAGAATATACATTGCTTGGATATTTTCTACTCAATCAATAAGCTAAGTAAAAGTAATATATGCGAGAGAAGAGGGTAAGGAATATTTACTTGCTTTGCAAATCCAAACCTATAAAATTAATAGAATGCAAGCTTCATGAGAATAAGCACTGCTTTATTTTTACCTTGGTACCACCAGTGTCCAGAAAAATGCCTGCCAAATAATGGAAGTATAATAAATGATTTTTGATAGAAAGCAAGTGATATATTTTATGTGAAATATGTTAAATTCAGTCTTCTTTAACTCTTTTTCAAAAATGAGAGACACAAAAAATAAATAATGAAACAGCACTTCAAACTTAAAATAACAAATAGAGGTGTCCATTAATTTGGGAGTAACTGAAAAAAAAGTGTTACATGAATATAATGAATTGTTGCTGTGCTGTAAGAAAAAATAAATATGAAGAACTCAGAGAAGCATAAGAATTCATAAATACTCATGCAGAGTAAAGTCAGCAGAATCACAAGAACAATATACACACTAACTATAACAATGTAACCAGGAAAGAAAAAAAATTAAAATAATTACTAATAATGACTATGTTTATAGCCTACAAAATGGGCTATAAACCTTCTTTTTAAAAATATTTTCTTTGCAAAGGATGGGTCAATAGCTAAATGTGACAAGAATATATTTGAAAATGAGTATAACAATAGATACTCAACAAATGAAGAATTTCCTTAATTCTTTATTTGTTGAATAACTATTGCTATATTGTGTGTGTGTGTATGCATATAAGTAGTTATATTATTTTAAAAAATAACACTAGCCAATCTAGTGAGTTTTCATGACTAAAAGGAATGTTTTATATAATGACTAGAGATAGATGACAGAAAGACAAACAGATGTTAAGACATACAAACATATATGTCTATCTATATACACACATACATACACAGAGATACTCGTGAAGAGATCAATTGTCTAGAAAGCAGATAATCTAGTTTCAAGTTCTAACTTTGCAACTAACTTCCTGTATGATCATGTAAAAGCCACTTCATTTCTATGAATTTATCTCTATTTCTTCATTTATAAAAGGAGGAGGGATGATATCTAAAGCCTCTTCCAGCTCTAACAGTCTATGAACTTTAAGAATGTGGGACTATATGAATTTATCAGTAGATATTTTGTTTTCATTAATAAAGATCAAATCCTATCCATACTGGAAGTTATTAAATACTTAATAAATCCTTACTATTCATTCAATTTCATTCATTCATTGTATGGGACAGGTTGAAATTATACCCCAATAAGGTAAATAGTCATGCTGAATATATGTAAGTATATAAAGCTTAGCACAGTTCCTGAAACAAACACGGTGATTAATAAAAGCCATTAAATTCTAATCCAAAATTGATCACAAAATCTTTTACTAACTGAGCATTACTCAGATAAAGTATGATATAACACAGAAGCGAGCAAACTATACCCAATAGGCCAAATCCAGCTAGTTTTTGTTTTATTGGTAAACTAAGAATTTTTATTTTACATTTTAAAATAATCAGCTCATGGACTAGATGAAGACTGTAGTTTACCCATCACTGGTATAATGAATCAAAATAGATAGAACTTACATTCAGGAAGACCTGAGTTTGAACTCAATAATACCAGGAACATTTACATCAGAAGGAGCATATTGTAATGCCAGAGAAACTGAGGCAAGACAGGGATTGGTTTTTAATCTTTTAATATGGAGAGTTTTAGGCTAGACAACCAAATGAGGAACTCATGTTCTAAAATCATTCAGCCCTGAGGAACTGAAGCAGGGAACCTTTATAGGGTTTTAGCTAAACAGGGTTTGCAAATAGAATACATAACCTGACTTATAGGAGAAACAAAGATATAAGGGGGCAGGGGGCAAGGACACAAGGTGAGTGGACAAGCCATAATTCCAGGAAAGGATCATAACTTAATCTTGACAGGATAAGGGTCAAGATAAGAAGGCCAAGGTCACAAGACAGCAAGGCAAGGGCACAAGACAGCAACGGACAATGCTCAAAAGGAGGGGAATTATCCTAGCAAGGACAGAGATAAGGCACCTGGAGTTTTATGACTTAATGGTATTTCAAGATTTTTCCTGACTCAATTCTCCCAGTCATAATGGTAAGGAAGGGAAAGGAGAGGGGTGATCATAATAATTTAATTCAGGGAGTGACAATTCAGGGCATAACAATACTAAGGTTCAAATAAATATATAAAAGGTAAGGATACTGATTGGGGGATTTCACATCAATTGAATTCCCCAATCTACTTGATGGAATTGGGACTCAGACTTGTCTCTGTCCCATTTGCAAAGTATAAGGCTAGTAACAGAGAGATGTTAGGATGTGTCTTTTTAGACTTTGAGAGGTCCATTTGCATATGAAAGGTTCAACTAACTCAACTGCAGATTGGCAGAAACATGGACTAGTCCCTGAGCTGGGATAGCCTCCCTTCTAAAACAGATAATAGACCTTGATAGAAAATGTTCAAAAAGCCAATTCTGAGAAAAGAGTTCTTTTTCTTTCCCTTGTATCTCCTGAAGAATACAGAAAGGGATGGGGGAGGAATTTCTTTTCATTCTATTCTATTGACAAGGGCAGTGTCCAGGAGAGGAAATTAAACTTAAGAGCTTTTTTGGTAATATAAAAACATCACTTTAAGAAAGGATCCATAAGTCCAACTGCAAAAGGGATGCTTAACACACCAGAAAAAGATATTTTAAAAGCTCCCAACTAAGGCTGTTTCTCAGGTAACACTACAGGTTGGCAACCTGTAAAACTCCCTATCCTTTTCTTAACCATCACACTTTGCTCAAGTTAAGATCTGAAGGAATCTGACCCTGGAAAACAGGTTCCCCATGCCCACATTTATTACTGTCATTATTATTATTATTATTATTATTATTATTATTATCCTCCCCATCTCAACTACTCCAAGGAAAATTATTAATCTGAGGTTTAGTCTAAGACTTTCCCCAAAAGGGCAAGTTAAAGTGCTTGTTGTTGTTCTGTTACATCCAACTCTTCATGATCCTAATTGGAGTTTTCCTGGCACAAACATGAGAGTAGTCTGCCATTTCTCTCTTTCATTCATTTTATTGATGAAAAAACTGAAGCCAACAGAGCTAAATGATCTGCTCAAAATCACACACCTAGTAAGTGTCTGAGGCCATATTTAAATGCAGAAGATAAGTCTTCCTGACTCTAGCCAGTCACTCTATTCACAACCCCACCTAGCTTGCTCCTCTCCTCCCAAAAGGGATACTTGATATTTAACATAAATCAGGTATTAGAACAGGTCATTTATTCCCAAGCATAAAGCAACTTTAGAACAACAGAATCACAATGTGCAAATGATTTAAATGATTAAATAACTTAAATTAAACAAAATGGTTTAAACACAATTCAGTATTTTACTTTATTTCTACTAATACAATCATGTCTTGATGGAACATAAGCTGATTTTTTACAAGACTGATAAATGAATTTACAGCACCCTTTTATTGGCACCTACCAGCCAAATAACCAGATTTGGTCTTTCTGGTGGCGGGCCTCTGATGCCAAGTGGCACCAACCCACTCCTGCCATTGCTTTAGGTATTCTTCCTTCTCTCTTGCTCAGATTCCAGCTAAGTAGATGGACCCAGCTGCTGATGTTGCTACAATCTCTCAAGACTTTTCCTATTTCACAAGAGTAAGACTAAAGAATACAAACACAAGAGAGAGGCAAACTAGCTGTATTCACCCTTCACATTTGGAAGCCCATGCTAGCATTATGTCAGCCTTCTTCACCTCTGACTGAAGTCACATCTTGTCCCTTCAAGGGCTGCACCCAAAAAAGCCACTTAATCATGTCTCCTCTTCTATCAGGTATACAGAACTCTGCTTTACCAACTTTCCTAGCTTAGCAACCAAACCAGGGACACTCAGCAATGGTTTCTACATGACCTTCAGAATTCCCAGAAGCAGCAGGAAGATTATTCATGTATGCTTTATGGAGCTAAGAGATTAGGAGGGGGACAACAATAAAACAGGAAGTACTGCAAAGCCCACAAAGATGGGCTAGAATTGTAGTTCTATTTCCTACAGCAAGTTTACCTAATATAAGAAACTGGACCATTGTATCAATTTATGTTAGATTATCCAATGATTACAATCATAATTGTAAATACAAATAAGCAGATGCCTCGTAGTCTTGAATTACATGATTTTTATGTCTCCATAAAAGTAATTCAAAAAAAAAAAAAAATGAAAATTCAACTGATATTTCTTGCTGAAAATAAAGATGTTGAAGCATTTGTAATTTCACATATAAATGTGCCCTTTGGGAAAATATCCTTTAAACATAAGACCAAAGGCAAAATGAAGAACAAGAACTCCAGAAAAAAATTATTACCTGACTTTCAGATAAAATCAAAAAGTTATACATCGGCTTCAAAGAGAAAAACAAAGCTGTGAATTCACTAGAATATTCATCACTTTTCAGTCTAAAACTCACAGGGTAAAACAGATGAATCCAGAAAGTCAGACAGCAAAGCCAATTTAATCTGTGGCTCCCCTGAGGTAAATGTAGTTCACAGTGTTGCCCCCACCCCAACCCTCAGCCATAATCCCTGGTTCCTGGAGGTAAAAAAGCACTGAAGTGAAGAAAATTCTGCAGCGGGATATAATGATCCAAAATGACAGGGACAATAATGACAATGAATTTCATGTCTCCCAGTCATGAGCTGGGGATGCTTGACTAGGCTGACTTATACAATTAAATTGTTACAGGTACAGCGGGAGATGCAGTTTATACACATGCTTTGGGGGCCAATGCCGCCAGCAAATGTAATGCTGTGGAATTCAGTCTCTTTTTTGTTATAAGCAAACTATTTTTCCTGTAGAAATATTTGCTTCTCTAAAGGTGCCCTTTTGATAGAAGAAAATTGAAATAAATATACAAGTCATTTTAAGATATTAATTGTTCATTTAAAAAAAAAAAAAAAGGTTTTTTAAAAGACTTTTGATGACAATTACCTCATGGCTCAAAAGGCCTGAACTATCTTCTAACCTTTCCACAAACAATCCCTAAAGATGTCATGTTTAAAACATCTTCACACCATTCATGATACATACATACACACATTTTGGGCTTTTTTCAGAGTAATGGAAATGTAAAAATCTAAATACAAGCATAACATATATTTACAGGCTAAATAAATATGTCATAAGTCCAAAAAAAAAGTCACTAATGATTCCCCTAGCAGCTTGGACTCCAAAAGAAGCTTTTTTTGGATTTTTTTAAATATCATTTTTATCTTTTCCCCTTTATTTTCTTAACTGACATCGTTTGATAATGCCATATAAGTAGGATTGCTTACGTATGAAATAAACCATCTTGATTAGATAACCTAATACAGATCTTATTAAATCACAATAGTAGAGGCAAGTTCTACACTGACTGACTTTACAAACCTGGCTACTTTCCTCCCCAGCTAAGAATCCCTGAATCTCTTCTCAGTGTTTCATGTTTCAAATTAAATGTGAGCAATGAAATGATTGGCTACAAGGACAATTTTTTCTTTTGAATAAACGTGGTGGTTTTCAATGATTGGCTACAAGGAAAATTTTTTTTTGAATGAAAGTGTTGGTTTTCTTTCTTTTCTTTTTCAAACAAAAATCAAGATTGCAATACAATTTAGAAAAAGGGATGCACTAAGCAAATTCTTGGCTTCAAACCCTTTAAATTGAAATTTTGGAATACTACAATGCATGGGGAATCACCACCCAGATTCTTTAAGTCACTAAAATTTTTAAGGATACATCATAGTGAAATATGTTAATACTTCAAAACTGTAATAAAAGCAGCAATAACAAAAAATAATGGGAAAGGGAAAGAAAACCAAGACCTTGTCTAATGTTCCTACAATTCATAATATTTTATGAAAATGTTCATATTTAAATTCAAATCTCAAAGAAGTTTTTTAAAAAATAGTTTTAGCAGAAAAGAAAGTATCTAACAGAGAAATACCACTCTACTTTTTTTTAGTATTAGTCTAAAAACAGTGTTAAGTTAAAACCTATATCTTTGTTTTACTAAGTCTTCCTATTATAATCTACATAAAATTATACAAATAATTTAAGTGAACAATAATTATGCTTTTTAAAAAGTTGCCCAAGTACCTCATTTTGACTTGAGCTTTTCCATTGTGCCTTTAATTTTCCTTGAGCTACATAAACAAAAGTGACATATTACTGCTCAGATAGCAGCCACACTTTCCTCCTCCACCCTCCCCCCAAAATGTTGCCATTTTGCTATTCAGAATATCCAGATACCAAGTCAAGCCAAATGAAGTCTGACATATACCCCTAAGAAACAAACTTATAAACTGTGGCTTCAAAAGAAACCTTGAATAAATAGGACACATTGTGTACAGCCAAGCTAACGTCCAACATATGCTTTAGTTTCTTGATGCTGAGAAAGAATAAAAATAGCCCCTGGTAAAGTTTGAGATTTTTGATTACTTGTACTTAGAACATTTATGATGCACAATGCCTTATTCCCTAAATAATTAGCAAGACATAGCTATATATAATTAGAAGAGTATACAAAATGAAATGTAATCAAGGACAATGAACTGACACATCAATTTTCATTTGAAATATATTGCCTATGTTCCTCACAATTAAATGATACAACTAAGCTAATGGCCAGTAGATAATATTCTTTGAGTTGTTTGGCCAATAATAATGATCAGCTTTAGAATCTCCCTTAGTTTTCTTTCTAGCCAACCACAAGGTACTTTTCAGATGGACAGCCAGAGTTACAATTTTTTCTCTCACTTTTCATTCAATAGATTAATCTATTGATTAATTAATTAATTACTAAGCAATTAGTGGCAGTTAGATACCACAATGGTTAGAGTTTTGAGGCTAAGATCAGGAAGATGCGAGTTCAAATTCAGTCTCAGCCAATTACTAGCTGTGCAAATCATTTAACATCTGTTATACATTGGAGAAGGAAATGGTGAACCACTCCATTATTTTTGCTAAGAAAACCCCACAGACAGAAAACCCCACAATGCAGCAGAGAGTCAGATGGGACTGAAAAACAACAAAGTACTTACTACATCCCAGGCACTAAAAAATCTCTAGAGTGTCCTCAAATGTTTTACATTGTAATAGAGGAAACAACATGTAAATTTATTTGTATATATACAAAAAATATAACAAATAACTTTGGGACAAAGCATGGGCAGCTGGGGAAAATAAAAGCTTCATGCAAAAGGTGGCTCTTGAGGAAGAAATAAAATAAGAATTTAAGTACCTACTTATTATGTGCCAAGTACTGTACTAATCAATTTTATTTCATTTGACCTTCACAATAACTTTGCAAAATGGTAGAGGCCACTAATGTATCCAATTTACAACTGAGAAAACTGAGTCATATAGAGAGTAAGTGCTTTCTCCAGAGTCACACAACTACTTAAGTGTTTGAGGATGGTTTTGAACTCAGGTCTTCAAGCTTTCAGATCTCTCAAAACCTAGCTATCAAATTTATACTTAATCTGGAAAAAAAAAAGTCATAAGAGAGGGCTGTAATAAGGGAGTATATTCCAGATGTGGAAGATATCTGGTGCGTAGGCAAAGAAATAGAAGATAGGAAGTGTATGAAGAATAACAGAGGGCAGTTTTGCTGAACCTTAAAAGTACACAGTGAGGGACAAAATATATTTCATTTCACATATATTAACTGAGCACCTGCAGGGTATTGTTTAAAACAAAAAAGGTCCATGTAACAGGAAGGTAAATAAAATAAATCTGAGGTAAACTTGGGGAATATGTGTTTGTGTATCCTATGTAGGGCAAATTAATATTTGATATCACAGCAGGTACCTGTTGGGGCTGGAGTCCTTTGCCATCTTGCATGTATTTCTTTTTAAATCCACATGTGACCAAAAATTTATATTCATCCAGATAATATTCTGTTTGCACATGTATGAACTTTTACAAAATAGTTGAGATTCAACATAGCCAATTCTTCATTTAAAGATATAGTTTCAGTGTAATAGAAAGAGATAAGTATCTACTAAGAGCTCTTATCCAAATGTGATAAGCTGTGAGAACATATTTGAAACTCTGGTGATTTTTCCTCTATACAACATTGTGTATATTTTTTAAAAATAGCTTTGGCCACAATATGGAAGATGGATTGAAGGGGGAAAGAGACTGACAACAGAAGGAAGCGTTGATAACGGTTCAGGTAAGAAGTAATTTGGGTTTCAATAAGCATAGTGCCAATAAAAAGTAAAAGATGGTCAATAAATACTCCATCATCATTTTACATACTATTTATATAGCATTTTAAGGTTTACAAAGTGCTTTCATTTATATGTCAGTTTATTTTCAGGCCAACAAATCAGCATCTATTAAGAACTTTTTATATTCAAAGATGGGCAGAAGCAGCTACACCCAAAGAAAGAACACTGGGAGATGAATATAAACTGCTTGCATTTTTGTTTTTCTTCCCAGATTATTTATACCTTCTGAATTCAATTCTCCCTGTGCAACAAGAAAACTGTTAGGTTCCGCACATGTATATTGTATCCAGGATATACTATAACCTATTCAACATGTAAAGGATTGCTTGCCATCTGGGGGAGGGGGTGGAGGGAGGGAGGGGAAAAATCAGAATAGAAGTGAGTGCAAGGGATCATGTTGTAAAAAAAATTACCCTGGCATGAGTTCTATCAATAAAAAGTTATTAAAAAAAAAAAAAGAAGAACTTTCTATATGTCAGGCATTGTGCTAAGCTTCTCAAAACAGTGACTGTAGGACATATTGTTATAACCATTTTACAACTAAGGAAACAAAATCAGACAGAAACTAAGTGACCTATCTAGAATTTCCCAGCTAATAAATGTCTGGGGATATCTGACAACTTGGTAACTGTCTGCATATGAAGGAAATCATAGATTAAAAAAAAAAAATTGGTTCAACCTCCTTATTTTACAGATGACGAAACTTATGTTGATAGAACATAAATGGCTTCCAGTAAGTATGAGAAAAGGGATTTCAATCCAGATTTTCCTGACTGCAAACTAGCAATCAATTTACTATGCTATCTATTAACTTTGAGATTTTTTGAGCTGGAGTAAAGACAATGGGTTGGAGAAGGAAGGAGCTTTAATGTCTAGGAAGAGAAGAATTGGTAGGCTTAAGAAGGAAGGAGAAAAGCATGGATCAGATAAAATGATGAGTGTAAGTTATCAGTGGAACATATATTATAACTGTAAATGCTTAGCCCATACCAAATGTGCAGATCTAAAGTTAAAGAGAAAGACTGAGGATGGAGATAGAAGTTCCAAAATCATTTCCACAATGCTAATAACTGCAAAATGAGTGAATTGGGCTAGTTCATCTTTAAAATCTTTTGAAACACTAATATTCTAGAATTCTAGGATACATACAAGTAAATGCTGTAAGTCTCTAAATATATATATAAACAAATATTTCAATAATTAGTACATGAAAAATATAAATGTGTAAATGTATATCTAATATTAACTATGTAGTAAATTTTTAAAGAGAATAGATTTTCAAAGATCCCAACTTTTGGGATAAGATTTCATTATCTGACAAAAATTGCTGGGAAAACTGGAAATTAGTATGACAGAAATTAGGCATGGACCCACACTTAACACCATACACCAAGATAAGATCAAAATGGGTCCATGATTTAAGCATAAAGAACGATATTATAAATAAATTAGAGGAACATAGAATAGTTTACCTCTCAGACTTGTGGAGGAGGAAGGAATTTGTGACCAAAGATGAACTAGAGACCATTACTGATCACAAAATAGAAAATTTTGATTGTATCAAATTAAAAAGCCTTTGTACAAATAAAACTTATGCAAACAAGATTAGAAGGGAAGCAACAAACTGGGAAAACATTTTCACACTTAAAGGTTCTGATAAAGGCCTCATTTCCAAAATATATAGAGAATTGACTCTAATTTATAAGAAATCAAGTCATTCTCCAATTGATAAATGGTCAAAGGATATGAACAATTTTCAGATGATGAAACTGAAACTATTTCTACCCATATGAAAGAGTGTTTCAAATCATTATTGATCAGAGAAATGCAAATTAAGACAATTCTGAGATACCACTACACATCTGTCAGATTGGCTAAGATGACAGGAAAAAATAATGATGAATGTTGGAGGGGATGCGGGAAAACTGGGACATTGATGCATTGTTGGTGGAGTTGTGAATGAATCCAACCATTCTGGAGAGCAATCTGGAATTATGCCCAAAAAGTTATCAAACTGTGCATACCCTTTGATCCTGCAGTGCTACTACTGGGCTTATAGCCCAAAGAGATATTAAAGAAGGAAAATGGTCCTGTATCTGCCAAAATGTTTGTGGCAGCCCTGTTTATAGTGGCTAGAAACTGGAAAATGAATGGATGCCCATCAATTAGAGAATGGTTGGGTAAATTGTGGTATATGAATGTTATGGAATATTATTGTTCTGTAAGAAATGACCAGCCGGATGAATACAGAGAGGCTTGGAGAGACTTACATGAACTGGTGATGAGTGAAATGAGCAGAATCAGGAGATCATTATATACTTCAACAACTATATGAAGATGTATTCTAACGGAAGTGGATTTCTTTGACAAAGAGAAGATCTAACTCAGTTAGACAAAGGAGCTACACCAAAGAAAGAACAGTGGGAAATGAATGTAAACTGTTTGCATTTTTGTTTTTCTTCCCGGGTTATTTTTACCTTCTGAATCCAATTCTTCCTGTGCTATGAGAGAACTGTTCTCCTGCACACATATATTGTATCTAGGATATACTGGGATATATTTAACATGTATAGGACTGCTTGCCATCTGGGGTAGGGGGTAGAGGGAGAGAGGGGAAAAGTAGGAACAGAAGTGAGTACAAGGGATAATGTTGTAAAAAATTACCCAGGCATGGGCTCTATCAATAAAAAGCTATAATTATTTAAAAAAAAAAAAAGAAGAAGAAGAAGAAGAAGAAGAAGATGAAGGTAAGAGGACTGAAGCTATGATGATCTACTTATCCTTGTTTAACTATTAGGTATTAAAGTTCATAGATTTAGAGCTGGAAGCAATCACAAAGATCATATGTTCATTTTAAAGATGAAGAAACAGGCCCAGAGAAGTTAAATAAAATATAAACATTGAGAGTGGAGGAAAAAAAAGAAAGAGAATAGGTTTTAAAACCAAGAAACTAAACTTCAAAGAACCAAATACAAGCTCTACCTTCAATATATATCCCATTTAAATTTTTTTTCTGAATACAGAAATTAAATACCGCTTTTTTCTTTGACTGTCACAAAGCAACAATACATCTCTTAGTTTATCTGTATAGAGAGATATAGAAATTAAGTTGGGAGTCTCAAATGTTATTATCATTATGTAAAATATGTTCTGACTTGTTTAAATTTATTAAATACTAGTTTTGGTCATCTGCTTGTCATGAATACCAATCTGCTTAGTCAGACTGAATCAGTCTTTATATTAATTGCAGTCTTTTAAAGAGAAAGATCTTACTTAAGATAATAGTGGAAATTAAAAAGAGGTCAGAATTTTCTTTGAATATACTGTACTTTGCATCAGGGTGGGATTTAAAGTACTTTAAAATTGGAGATTAACCTAAGGAATTGAACTTTAAAGTTGAATTTCAAAAAGTTGATGGACTCCTCAGTAGATCTGGATATTCTTACCATGAGATTTCAGGTTGACAAATATCAATATTATTTCTGCTTCTAATATAACAATAGTTAAGCAGCAAGGACCTAACTGCTCAAAATAATTCTTTTATAAAAAGCCAACCTTTAAGATGTCCCATTTTGTCAACACACTAATGGGAAGTTATTCTTAAAGAGGTATTCAAAGGAATAAGGAAACAAATGAAATTTCTGAGTCAAAGTGTGGGGAGAGATCCTTCCCCTTCTCAAAACACAATTCAATCAAACAACTTAATTCTTTTGATTGAGAAAAATAAACAATATCTCCTGCCTCCAGGCTAAGTCCATGTGTATAATGTTTTTTGTATTTATAACTTCTACTTCCCTTCAAGGCTTAGCTCTAGTACAACCCTTAAAAGGTCTTGACTGATTCCTTATTTAAAACGCCACCACCTTGAAATAATTTTGTATTTAACAATCATAATAACTAACATTGATACAACACTTTAAGGTTTACAATATTACATTCTTTGAATCCTCACTTCATCCAATACTGTGAGAGTAGGGCTAAATGATCACATCTATTTTTCAGGGAGGAAACCAAAACAGAGAAAAGTTAAATGAGCTTAGTAGTAAATGAGACAGCAAACAACTATTTCATACATATAATATGCATATATATATGCATATATGTATATCTGCATTTATTTGTGGACACCTTATATCCCAAACTATTCAAAAGAAAATAAGCTCCATAAGGAGCTTATTATTTCATGTTTGGCATCTGCAATAACAGAATATGGCAATGTCAAGCACATAAAAGCCACTTAGCAAATGCTCCTTGATTGATGTTACCAATAACGCATAAATAAAACTCAGATCTTCATTCTAACTCTTTTGGTTCACCATACTGAAACTTCAGAATTAGATTTTACCTATGCTTCTGTCCCTTGAAGGTCTATTTCTTCCTTCCTATAAAAATGTCTTCCTAACATTCTTCTGAAGCAGGAATTCTTAACTTTGGTGTCACAGAACCCTTTCAACTCCAGTGAAAACTATAGAGCCCTACTAAACAAATTGCAAAAGAAACCAATTGCATTAAAATAGTTATAAAAATATTTTAAAAACTTTTTTTAAAAAAAGCCAAGTTCATATGGCTCCTATTATAAAGAGGTCAGGAATTTCTCTATAGCTGATGATATATAAAATGGAACATTCCAGAAGAATAATTAAAATCAACTTCATGCTTAAAAAAAATTATTATTATTTGTTCTTAAAGGGATATAATTGTAATAACCAATTCAAAAACCTAAAATATAAAATATATTTTAAAAAAAGATTGTAGAGGGAAAAATATAAGCATCTAAGTTCTTCCTCATGTCTGAAACCTCTTTAGTAATGTGATAATCCTGGGCAAAGCTATCCCGTTTATTTAAGAATGTTAAAGTTTTAGGCAGGTTTAATTATTACTATTAATACCTGCTCACATCATACTTTATATCCACAAACTATTTCTCTATTCACTCTACCCTCCCACAGAAAGTGGACAAACACCTTCTTTTACTCAGCTCTGTTCATAATTAAAAAACGGAAACACATAAAACCACCCACATAAATGCTTCTGCTCCTAAACTGAAAGAAGGCGGGTGGGTGAGGGTGACGTACTGTACTCATATGTTCACAGAACAAGCATTACCAGCAAGTAATTTACTTTTCACTAAATACCCGTTGGAGAATAAAAATCTCTGGGGAGGAAAATGATAAAACAAGTACATAATAATTAGATGAACCAAAAAGTCTGATTCATAATAGAGTTAATTAATGATATCAGGCAAAGAAGAAGTTAAAGGGTATTTTAAAAGGTTCAAGACCATTAAATTAGATCTTTGAATTAATCAATGATATGTAATCCACAGATAATTTTAAAATTTCACATTTAAATATGTTAAATATTTATTATTTGCAAGGTATTCTATCAGTTGCCAGTTACAGAGACAAAATAATTAGTTTCTACCCTCAAAGAGATTGCATTCTACTTGGTGAATACAAGATATACACAGATGATTGTAATATAATGTAGAGGGAAGAGAAGGAAGGAGATACAAAATGCTTTTGTTACAAAGTGCTTTTATGATGTTGAGAAAGGGACTAAGCACTGAGGAGCTGGGATCAAGAAAGATTTCCCAGGAAAAAACACATCAGTTGAGCCTTGAAAAGATAAGGAAGGTAAAAGGAGATGAGGAATTCCATTTTATACATGCTGATTCTGAGGTGCCAATAAAATACTAGAAAAGAGTCCATCAGCAATTAGAGGTAAGGAAGCGGAGATATATAGAAATTAGGGCTGTATATAGAGATCTACAGTAAAGACGAATACAATGAAGCAGATATTAGCAAAGGAATGAATATCTGGAAAGAAAACAAAAGGATATGTCCCCTATACTTACAGTCTATTATAGTATATATAGTATATACCATATATGGTATCTATGGTATATACCTTCCTATTTTTATAGGAAGGTATATATGATATACAACTGCAAATATAATACAAGGTAGTGTGTGATAAAGACAAAGATGATCTAAACAAATTGTTTTAGAAAAATGTGAAGGATAAGAGGTGACTTTTAGTTGGCTAGATAATCAAAGGAGTCATGAAAAGAGTGAACACTGAATTTGTCCTTGAAGGAAGGATGGATGTCACGAAACAAAGAAGAATACATTTTAGTAATACCTTGGGGAATAACCAGAGTTCTACTACTAATGCATGAAGACAGAGGCAAAAGAAGATCACTGAAGGGTCAGCAGTATACTTAATTTGAAATATATAACACATAAATGTTTATCTATTATTTAAGTATATATTTATTGATATATTTATATATTAATATTACATATATATCATTTATATGGAAAATTAAGAGTCTGACAAGCCATGTTAAAATCAAAAGCATTTATTATTATTACTTATTAATTAATCAGGCCAAGATTTGTACTTTATTTTCCAGGCTGGCACAAAAAACTTCTGGACAGTGAAGTGAAATTTATATAGTTAAACTACTGGAAAAGGCATTTATGGAAAAAGATCAATGCATAACAAACATCTTGGTCTCAAGTTAAAATACAAGCCAATGTGGGGCATGGGAGGAAAACATATGGAAAAATTAATTGTGGTATAAGAAAAGAAGGTAAAAAGATAAGTACCCAAAGAAGAGACCTGGGCAAAATATTACTAAAAACCTGAGTAACAGTTACTCCTGTTAATTTAAAATATTTTTGGTAGCTATATAAAGGATGGTCAGGAAAGAGGTGAGACTATAAGTAGTAAGGCCAGCTAGAAAGCTGCAGGCTGAAATATTTGAAGCTCTTCTATCAAATCTTAGGACAATTTTGACTCAGCCAACTTAAATATTTGTCTTTATTTTTCCTCTGCAATTATATAAGAGGATCAAAAAATAAGTAGGAAGCTTGAACACTCAGTTGATCAACTACATTTTGTAATGTACTACACAAAAGTACATGTGAATATATAACAAACTTATTTACAAAACAGATGAATCAGATGATCATTTGCATTACTCCTAAAAACAACAATATAATGCTTTGAGGTTTGAAAATTGAATAATAACAAGATCTCATTTTATCTTTTATTTAATTTTTTTCTTGACCTTGGAAGGTCAATGTTATTATTGTACTCATTTTACAGCTGAAGGAACAAAGGCAAACAGATAATATAAGTGTCTTGCCTAGAATCCCACAGTTCAGATATTGGGAGTCATCCTAACTACAGGCCCAGCACTCTATGCACTGCATCATCTAGCTATCTAAATCTCATTTACCATACCTATTAAAGGATTCCTTAAAAAAAAAAAAAAATCAATATAACTTCTAAATGTGTTAGCATAAGTTGTATATAAAGGACCACGCATATATCTATTTAATAAACTAAGGCAAAATGATGTTATATGGTGCTAAAGTATACTGTCCATATCTTATTTTTAACTTTGTCTTTTTTTTTTTTTTTTTTTTTTTTTGCTAAGGCAATTGGGGTTAAGTGACTTGCCCAGGGCCACACAGCTAGAAAGTGTTAAGTGTCTGAGGCCATATTTGAACTCAGGTCCTCCTGACTTCAGGGCTGGTGCTCTATCCACTGCACCACCTAGCTGCCCCTAACTTTGGGCATTTTATCTTTTATAAACACCATTAGACCAAGTAACCACATCTGTAAACACAATCTTATTCATAAGGAAAAAAAAAAAAAGACTAATATTTCCTAGAATCCAAGACTTAAAAGTTAGAATTCATTTTGGGATTAACCCCCAATTAATCTTGGGGATTTTGTGTGATCTACATCCTTCATTTTGCAGATACATAAATCCATAAACATGATATCCAGAGAATTTAAAGTCACTTGCCCACTCTCACCTGAACAATAATAGAGTCAGAATTCAAACCTAGCGTCTCTTTGGGCCATTTCATACAGCATCCATATTTTTATTTTGTTTTCAGAAACATAAAATAAAAATTGAGAGAACATTTCTTTCAACTCATGAATATGCTTTTAAGTCAATAGATGTGAGACATTTCGAGTCTAGCCAAAAATCACTAATTTGATTCAACAATAACCATTTATTTAGAAATATAAAATTTCCCTTAAGAACTGCTTTGGCTGCATCCCATAGGTTTTGGTATATTATCTCATTATTGTCATTCTTTTGGATGAAATTATTGTTTCTATGATTTGATGTTTGACCCACTTATTTTTAAGAATTAAATTTAATTTCCAATTGGTTTTTAGTTAGTCATTCCCTGACCCTTTATCTAATGTAATTTTTATTACATTGTGATCAAAGAAGCATTTACCATTTCTCTTTCTGCATTTGATTGTGAAGTTTTTATATCCTAATATAATGGTCAACTTTTGTGTATGGGTCATGTACTGATGATTTCATCACATCCTAATCAATTTATATACTTACACCCTCAGTCTATGTAGGCCCCTTTTAATTGCCCTAATAAGCAGTTAATAATTAACATTAACATTCAAGCAGTAAACCAGTGGTTGCTGAATAAGTTATTCCTTTTTACACCTATTCAGTTTTTTCCAGAAAACTATCATATCTAAATTTTCTAGGATTCTAATAAATTTTCTAGAGTTTCTTTTTTGTTTATTTTGTGGCTAGATTTATATAATTTTGAGAGTGGGAGGTTGAGATCTCCCACTAGAATAAATTTGCTCTCTTTTCCTTCCTGTAACTGGCTTAAATTCAAGAATTTGGATATTATACCATTTGGTACACATACATTTAGTATCAATACCACTTCATTGCCTGTGGTATCCTTTAATAAGATATAGTTTTCTTCCTTATCTCTTTTAATTAGATTTATTTTTGCATTTGGCTTTTTGTTTGGGATCAGAATTGCTACCCCTGACTTTTTTTGGATTTGGCTGAAACATAATAAATTTTACTCCAGCCTTTTTTACCTTTACTCTGTTTGTATATGTTTCAAGATATTGTAGAATTTGTTTTTAATCCACTCTGTTATTTAATTCCATTTTATGAGGGAGTTGGGGAGAAGAGGGTTCATCCCATTCACATTTACAGTTATGATTATTAGCTATGTATTTCCCTCCATTCCATTTTCTCCCCTGTATATACTTTTCTTTCTATCTTGTCCCTCCTTAGTAGTGTTTTGTTTCTAACCTAACACTCCCTAGACTTGCCCTCCCCTTCAATCATACTTCCTCTTTTCTCTTATCCCTTTTTCTCTTAGATCTTTCTGCCCTTCCTTCTGTCTAGCCCCTCCCTTTCTTTCCCCTTTCTCTACCTACTTCCTTAATAAGGGAAGAAAAATGTCTACATCCAAATGAATATTGTTATTCCTTCTTTGAGCCAAAAGTAATGAGATTAAGCTTCAGACAATGAACATTCTTCTCCTTTTTCCCCCTTTATTGTATTAGGTCTTTTGTGCTTCTTCATGTGATCTAATTTATCCCACTTTTACAGTCCCTTTTCCCAACTCTCAGTACAATTCTTTTTCTACCCCTCAATGTCTTTTTCTTTGATTTCATCACCTCATAGTCAATTTATATACTTACACCCTCAGTCTATCTTACATCCCTTCTAATTGCTCTAATAAAAGATACAGTTCAAGAGTTTTAAGTATCATTTTCTCATCTAGGAACATCAACAGTTTAACCTTTAAATAATGTTGGGGATTTTTTCACTATTTATTTTTCTATGCTTCCCTTGAGTTTGAAAATCAAAATTTCATTAGCTTCCATTTGCCCAGTTCTAGTTTTCAGTATATGATTTTTTTTTTTTGGTTAGCTTTTGTATCTCTCTCTTTTTTTTTTCATTAATTCTACTTTTCAAGGTGTTTTCTTCAGTGGATTTTTTTTTTTACATATGGCCAATTGTGTTTTTAAAGAATTGATTTCTTCAGTGATTTTGTTTTCTTTGGTCAATTTTTGATCTTTTTTTTTCCAAGTTATTAACTCTCTCTTACATATCTCTAGTTTCTTTTCCCAATTTTTTTTTCTACTTCTCTTATTTGCCTTTTAAAATCCTGCAAGGCTTCTTCTAAGAAGCCTTCTCTGGGCTTGAAAACAATTCCTATCATCTCTTGAGATTTCCCATGTGGATATTTGTCCTCTTCTGAGAGCGTGTTTTGGTCTTCCCTATCACCATAGTAAATTTCTGTGGTTAAGGTTCTTTTCTGATTCTTGCTCATTTTCTTTCTTTTTTTCTTATTTTGTGACTTTTCAGATCAAGCTCTGCTCCCAGGGTACAGGAGGTGGTATCCCAAATTTCTCATACAATTCTAAGTCTTGGCTATGAACACAGGGGAGGCTTTGCATTTGGTGTCTTGCTCACAAGCAGGAAGTGGCCCTACTTGCTCTCTCCAGGCAATAGCCTGGTTTCCCATGCTGGCAATTTGCCTTCTGTGATGAGACTGGAGGCTGACCCACTGAGCTACTCCGCTACTGAAAAAGAACTGAGCATGTCATTTGCTAAACTGCTGTGATTAAGAAAACTGTGCATACCCTTTGATCTAGTAGTGCCATTATTGGGTCTGTATCCCAAAAAAATCATACAAGAGGAGAAAGGACCCACATTTGCAAAAATGTTTGTAGCAAATTTTTTGTTGTAGTGGCAAAAAAATTGGAAAATGCCCATCAGTTGGGGAATGGCTAAATAAATTATGGTATATGCAAGTCCTGGAATATAATGTTCTATAAAAAAATGATGAACAGGTTGATTTTAGAAAGGCCTGGAAAGATTTACATGAACTGATGCTGAGCAAAATCAGCAGAACCAAGAAAATATTGTGTATAGCAACAGCAAAAGTGAGCGATGACCAACTGTGATGAACTTGCTTCTCTTCTCAGCAGTTCAGTGATCCAAGGCAATTCCAATAAACTTCAGATAGAAAATGTCAGCCAAATGAAGAGAGAGAACAAGACTGAATGTAAATCAGTACATGCTACATTCACTTTTTTCCTTTTTCTTTTGTTTTTTTCCCTCATGTTTTTTTTCATTTTGTTCTGATTTTTCTCTCCCAACATGTTTCATAGGAAAATGTTTTAAAAAATAAATGTACATGTATAACCAAAAAAAAATGATGTTTCTATATGTAACTGGGAAAAATAAAAATTTTAAAAGTTAAAAAGACCACATTTATTTAGTGTCTACCAGAATGCCAGATATTATGCTGGGATGCCAACTTAGAAAAATGCCAGATATTATGCTGGGATGCCAACTTAGAAAGAGAAGTAAAATAGTCCATACCCTAAAAAAATTTCTGTTCTTTTGGAGATAGGAAAGGGGTCAGAAGTTTATACAAAAAAGCTAAATACAAAATGTAAATGAAGGTTGAGAAGGCATCTTACATGGCTTCTTTGAAGAATTTGGGGAGGGAAGTATTAGGTGTAAAATAATACAAATAATTATTTTTAATATCTTTTGACATTTTGCTAAACTCTACTTTCAGGAATGGGGGGGGAGGGTAGAAGAACCTGTGCCACATCAAAAGAACAAAATGCAGGATGAAAATCAGTTCATTCAGCAGGCAAAGTGAATAAAGGAGAATAATATTTAGTAAGAAAAGCATAAGCAACAGCCAGTCTGTGGAGGGCTTCAAAGGAGAAACACAAGAGTTACAATTTTTCCTAAATATAAGAAGGCACAAGAGGCAACAGTTATAAAACTCCATCACTAAATCAGGAACATTGCCATTCTCTCAAATAGCCACCTAATATTGGATCCAGGTTTCCAAAGGTCCATGAGCAGATTTCAGGGATTCCATGAACTTGAATAGGGAAAAAAATAATTAAACTTATTTTTGCTAACATCTCCTTGAAATTTAACACTGCTTTTTAATCATTAATATGCCAACAAATATTATTCTGAGAAAAGGTCTGGACTATCCAAATGGTCCCATGACATAAAAAAGTTAAAAGAAACACTGCTCTAAAGATTCAAATCTGTTGTAAATAATTTCTTTTTTAAATTTAAGATAACATTAAAAAGAACGCTTTGGGTGTGATGGAAATACTGAATAAGCAGCTAAGATGGAAATGTGGGAGAGGGGTTAAAGATAATCAAAAGGGGCAAAAACAAGAAATGCTTCTAAGCCAACTAGGATAGCTGGTATGCTCTTTACAGAATGCCTTCTTATTCCTCACAAACCAAGGAACCGATTTTATATAATCACCCAATAAAAACTACAATGAATTAACATTAAGGGTCTGACGCAGAAAGAGGAAATTCATAGTTCAGGTTGTCCTTTAACATGTAGGCACAACAGGGGGGCACCAAGAAAGTAGTTAAGTGGGCACCCTGTGGTGTTTAGATGTTGGAAGATAACTCAAACTGTGAATTCTCTAGCTTTTAATGTTTGTATAAGACTCTTAAGATTTTTGTAAATGCTGTTTCTGCTGGGGGCATTTTCTTGAGTTTGGTCCCTACTGCCCTTGACACATACACACTCTCACTCACACATACTATTCTCTCCTCTCTTTCTCTCTCCCTCCATATCTCTCTCTCTCTCTCTCTCTGTCTCTCTCTTCTAAGATGAAGGCTCAATAATAAAATGAAAACATTTAAATCAATTCAGGAACATATCACAGGGAAGGAGTAGAAAAAAAGATTTAAGAACACTCCATAGTTTAGTGACCCCTTAAAAGGACAAGATAAGATTGGATGTGACACTTCTAAATACAAGAAACTGTACTACAGGAATAATACTTCACTGAATATTGAACACACAATCTAAGTTTTTCTTGGCTGCCACAGAATTCTGTGATTTTAAAAAATCATTTATCATTACGAACATGCAGTTATATCCATGCAAGTGAAAATTCCTCTGGGCTACTACATATCACAATCTTTCTCCAAACATTTTATGCATCATTCAGAAACCTTTCTGTACTTGCCATCCAGAAATACACTAAGTATCCTATTTTATATAGATTTCTTTCAAGTAAAATATATAGTCAACATTACAGACACAATATAAAATTTCATCTAAAAAATAAAACAGTATTTTTTTCAAAAAGCAAATAAAACAGAAAAAAAATCTGCTTTCACAAAATCAAACATCTACCTATGTAGCTTCGTTGTTTAAATATTATGCGCAAAAATTGTGTCCTGGGCAAAGTACACATATGTCTAGTTTCAACCCAGAGGGCATTTTCTCTGAGTTTATAACCCCTTGAAAATAGAGGTTTCATCTGGAAACGTAACAGATCTATGGCTGCTTACAACATTATAATATATTCATAAGGCAAGTCATCTCTGTCAAAGACACAGCAAATTAAATGGCATAGGGTGGGGCCCAAATCCATGAAAAGGTGATGATGGAAAATGGACCAAACCAACCATGAGATGGGAAGTAAAATTTCAGGAAGAAGGAAAATAGAAAAGAAATGATTTTAAAAACAGGAACACTATGAGTAGTCCTTCACAGAGATCTAGAGAAAATTATTGTTGTTCCTAAATAAAACACAAAGACTATAAAAAGTCATTGAAAAATTCTCAAGACACACACACACACACACACACACACACACACACGCACACATATACATATACACACATATATATACACAGATATGTGTGCGTGTGTGTGTGTGTGTATGTGTGTGTGTCTTGAGGGCAGGAGAAAAAAATGTAAGAAGACATTGGAGGAAGTATCTATGGGCAGCAAAGTATGTAAATGTTATTTTTCACATACAAATCAAGTTTCAAGTAATAATCATAGTTTAGTAAGTGCTATAACACAAAAAGAGTGGCCCATGAAAGAACAGGATTCATTAAAACTACACTATTTAAAGCATGAGGCAATTTGTATAAGAATCACTTTAGAATTTTAGTTTTCTGTAAAAAGAGCAGAAGTCTCCAATGAGTCAACTAGATAGAAATCTAGCTACTTGAATTCTATAACAGTAGAATTTTGTACATTAATTAAGCTCATTTCAAGCCTATCCAGTATCACTGATTAGTTCTATGAAATTAGATGAGATGCTCTCCTCCAAATAGAACAGAACCCACAAGCTGCTGACCCATTATTATGATATTACATTACCATTTTTTTTCTTCTGCTTGTCCAAAGGAAAGACCCATGCTTAAACTGAATAACTTAAATAATCATCTTAGAGAACTCTAAAAAGTTATTCATCAAGTGGATCTTATTCTTCTAATTATACACATTTAACTAAATGAAAGTCATTAAAACATTCAATAAAAGTCATGAAACTGAAGAAGAGTATAATTACTTTTTTACAATAAGAAAAACATACCATCATAATAGACAATAGCTCCAACCAGCTTGTCCTTCTGCAGCATTGGAAAATGTTCAAGTGCTCTTGACTTACTAAGGACGTAACTGCTTTTCAGGCAATTGGCTCCTGCAACAAGGTCATACAGCTTTATTCCTATCCAGTAGTAAGGTAACTGCCACCACCTATAGAAGAAAAATGCAGGTGGGGAAAGGAGATGATGCTTAGAAAAACTAAATATAATAGCAAAAAGATGACATTTGATCATTATAACTTTAGTATTTCATTACAATTAAGCACAACTGTAGTAATATGATGCAAAATGTATTAAATGTGAACATTTAATAAATAACATCTGACATTAACCTAGATAATTACATTAGTAAAACAGATGGGTGAGAATTTAAATGAATGTTCTAAGGCAATCAAGGAATTGGTGACAAAAGCAAGACAAAGAATTATAGAATCTAGGTTCATGCCCCTTGACAATCATTGAGTAACACATAACCCGCTTTTTGAGATAATTGATAACTCTAATCCAAGAAGATCTCATCAATGGCTCTAGGCTATTAAAATTTATGCTTGTGCAATAACAATCATTCTAAATTTTGAAATTTGGTCAAATTAGCATTTTCTGGATTCTATACTTAAAAAGATGAATCAAAGTGTATTTAGTCTCAGGACAACATATGAAGAAAGGCCAATTTTGATTTAAAAAGCACAAAGCTTTCTCAGTATATGCTGAGCATAATATACTTTCATCAGTACAGTAAAATGATTACCAAATGTAGTTAATGAAAACAATGAGTTCATTGCATGAAAAATTTATAAAATACTTAATGTGAACATCAAGACCAAAGTTTATCCTTTTACTCTATGAGAGTTCTAAGTAGTAGCCACGTTGGCCCCTATACAAGATAGAAATAAAGTTCATTTTTCTTTAAAAGAACTGAGAATGGCTATCAAATAAAATCTTTAATAACTTGGAATTCATGGGCATATCATTCCTCCAAAAAACATAAAGATGTTTTGTAAATCACCAGATTAAGTTACAAATCCTCAAATAAAATGTCATTCTCCCATTACAAAAAAGAATCAATACAATTAATTTTTACTTTAGGTATAAATATGTGTCAATATAGGTAGAGGCAAACACCTACAAATTAAAGTTTCAGCTTTAAAAAATTACTTATTTATAACTAAAGTTGGTCAAAAACTTTTTTGTCAATGTGAACTTTCCAAGGCATCTCTGGTCAAAAGCGGGTGTTTCTTGGTTTTAACACCTTTGGTTTTTCCAGATGTAAATTTAGCTTATCAGTATGCCTAAGGAAACTAGAGTGAGCTCTGGATTGTAAATGCAGAGGGTGACTGTCACCCGCCTTCAAAAATCAGGCCTTTAAAACGAAATTATGTCAAAAGAAAAATCACTGGGGAAAAAATCATACTTTTAAAATAAGGCAAGGGAAAATATTTTTAAAAGACAGATAAGCACCAATTATAATCATTAAGAAAAGCCCACTGTAGTAATATTCCTGCTAAGACAATGTCATGCTAACTCCAGCCAAGCAGACAGATCACAGGGGATCTCAACAAGCTTACTTGTAAATTGGAAGCATTATAGGTAATGCATGAGATAAATGGGGAGCAATCTCGAGCAGGTTGGCACGCTCATGAAGTGCATCTTTCACCATCCTGTACTAAAAAGCAAAATATGGAAAATTAGCTTGGCAGTAACAGATTATGGTGTTTTCCAAAGGGGGAAAATTGTCCTGCCAACTGATTGATACATACACAACCCTCTCTACCTCTGAGCCAGGAAATATCTTAATCATATTTCCAATAATACATCATGCTGTCAACTTCAAGGATTTTTAGAAACCTTTACTGTATTTGCATAGGGGGAAAACATGCCATTGGGGTTCCCAGATGTAAGATATTTCCCTGACTTGAGCTACATGATTATACAAACCATTTATCTTGTATTCCCTCTATTGTTGCCCCAGCTCCATAAAACATTTGTCCCTGCAAGGGATGATAGATTACTCACTGGTAGGTACCCTTAGATTTTTTTTTTCCCCTGCACAAACCACCCCCACCAATGTAAATCAGAGATGCCCAGAGTATTCCAAAGAGGGGCATGCAAGGGCAGGTACAGAACTGCCTAAGTCAAGTTTTTATTAAAGTCTTCAATGTGCAAAACAGAGGTGGAAAATTCTGTTGAATTTTTATTTTCTAGAAAATGTTACTGTCTCCTTCTAACCTAAGAAGATTGGATACAGGGCAGAATTATAGTGTGGAAAATAAGCTTCAAATCTTCCTTCCCCTTAAGAATTTGCTACTGATAACATGACCAGATGGTGACAGCTGTAGGAGAGAAAGGAGCCAGAGACTGCCCCTGAATTAAAACAATGGCATACAAAAAGCCCTGAGGGGACTGCGGGTGGTGGGGTAAACTCAAAGACACCAGGTTCAAAGATATTTCAGCAAATCTGCCACTTGGATGGCCTCAGATTACCCATAAATGGGTTGTGGGAAAAGCGTTTTGTTTTTCTGCACTCAAATAATGTTTTCACTGATACAAGGAACTCCTGGTGAGGAAACCATCCCAATGCAGAAGTGTCACTTACTCCATCCACATCTCAGTGAGGGAGTTGACTGGGTACATAAAAAAATAAATGACTTTTCCAGCATCACATATCCAATATATGTCTGAGGCAGGACTCTAACCCAAGGCTTCCTGATTCTGAGTCAGGACTCTCTATTCACTAGGCTGCCTCTAAACACTACAGTAAAAAAAAAAAAAAAACTGTCTCGCCTCTCCTGAAAAATACTCCTGCAGAACACATTAAACTGATATTTCCAACAGGAGAAAACATTAAACGCCATTTAAAAGCCTGATTTAATTGGAGAGGGGAAAACAGCATAGTAGCAATTTTTGTTTAACAACTAGCATACACAATTACCTGCTCATAATCCAGGTTCACGATGGCCTTCTGAAGATATCTCACCCCACCATGGATCAGCTTAGTGCTTCGGCTGCTGGTCCCTGATGAGAAATCATCTCTTTCTACAAGGGCTGTTCTTAGTCCTGTGTAACCAGAAAACCAAATTAACTTCTTAAATTACACAATTTGTATGTAATTCATTAAAGGCACTTCTCCAGGGTAGAGACAATCACAAGAAAAATTACTCTGAACATGGATAAATTTGTATTCAAAATGCACTACACTGTCTATATTATAATGAAGAGATTTTAGCCTCTTCCTAGGGGGGAAAAGTCAAACCAGACTAGAAGCACATTATACATTAGGTGGATCACAGTTAGAAAATATCACAGCACAGTTACATAGTCACAATAGGTGCGTACTTTTAAAGGAACAAAATGTCAATCAGTCTGTTTCCCAAAGATTTAGGTGTATATGTCCTCTAATATGCTCGGTCTACACCTTTAGTCCAAACTAGATGCCAGGTCTCCAATTAAGTCAGGGCTGTGTAGGAAAAGGAGTCTTTGATTTATAATCAAAGGAGACTCTGGGACTCCATTTTCTCATTTGTAAAATGGGAGATTTATACCAGATGATCTCTAAAGTTCCTTTTAACTCAAAGGTTAACTTTTTTTTTGTCATGGATCCTTTTATAGTCTGATAAAGGCCAATTTTCAACCTGGATCTTTCCAAAACCTTGGAATTCCAACCAGACAATGTGTAAACATGGAAAGATGAAATATTTGAAAATGTACAACTAACTGAAATTTAATATATTATGAACAGAACATGTGGGCATGAGTGATACATGAAAAAAAAAATAGGGTAAATTAAGGTTAAGCCACATTTAACATGTATGAGATGATCTGCTATCGGAGAAGGGAAAAGTTCAAACAGAAGTTTTTGCAAGGATCAACGTTGAAAAATAACCCATTCATATGTTTTGTATATAAAAAGCTATAATAAAAAAAAATAAAGTTAAGCAAGACACCATGCCAATTTTGACTCACTTCTTCTCTCCAATCTCTCTTAAGCACCAAAAACTTTTCTGACATGTTATAAAAGAGCCTGAGAAAAGATGTCCCCTCCTACCTATCCAGACCAGGGCTAGGTTCACTCGCATTTCAGCCCCCAGAGTCCCAGGGACATAAACCAAAGGTCTAAGTCCCACACAGATTGAACAACACATTCTAGGATATGAGACCTAGATATTCTTTAGAAGACACATGAAGGATTCAATATGACAGAATCCAATTATTCCAAGAATAACTAGAATGCTTCACAGCCACAATACTCATATAATTTAAGCCCATATTCAAATCACTTATTGTAGTTAATGCCAAAAGGCCACTTTTAAAACAAGCAGTTTAAATGTCATCATAAAAATAGGGCAATTTCCTTGACTCAAAAGGCCAATGTTTTTGGAAACTATGGAGGAAAAGAAGGATAGTCAACTTGGATTTAAGAGCAGGTACTACTAATCTTCTGGCTAATAAAGTATCACAAAAATAATAAGAAATTCATTTTTCTCTCTACAAATAATTATGTTGAAGATTCAATTGGATACCAGTTTCAGAACTATTTGTTCTACAGTTATGTTTTCTTAAATTTAGTCACAGAAGATATGGGAAAATACATTAAGAAACCATTCACGGGGGGAAAGATATAACTTATTATAGTAGGCAAAAAAAAAAAAAAGCTAAACAAAATTGTGGTACATGAATATATTAGGGAATGAATCTATAATTTTATTAGTACAGTACAGGAAAATCTGAGGTAAGGAAACTTCTTTCAACAATATGGGCCATTATCTTCTCTAAATTCAGAATTGCCAAGAGGAATTAAAAGATTAAGCAATCACAGGATAAACCACAAAATGTCAGAGATAAGACTTAAATCCAGGTATTCCTGGGACTGACTCTCTCACTACCTCATCACACTTCTCACATTAATGTAATATATACAATTATTCTGTAAGAAATAATTAGGGCAGCAGCTAAGTGGCACAGTAGGTAGAACACCAGCCCTGAAGTCAGGAGGATCTCAGTTTAAATCTGGTCTCAGACACTTAACACTTCCTTAGTTGGGTGACCTTGGACAAGTCACTTAACCCCAATTGCCTCAGCAAAAATAATAATAATAATTATCATTATTATTATTATTAGGAACAATTCATTTAAAATTGGGAAAGACTTGTGTAAACTGATACATGGGGAAGCTAAGAAGAACCAAGAGAACAACATATACAATGACCATAACAACATGAAATAAAACAACATTCAAAAAATCATTAGTCTTGATTCCAGATGACTGATAAAGAAAACATGTACTAATAGATATAGAATGAGTCTCATGTGATTAAATTGACGCACTAAGGTTTTTGACTTAACTGTACTTTGTGGTAATGAGGGAATAGGGAGAGAATGGGGCTGAAGAAGATGGTTACTAGGAAATAATAATTATGTTTTTTTAAAAAAAATAAGAAAAAATATAAACTTTTCAAAAACTTACATTAGCATAGTCATCACAATCCAGAATATATCCAAAAATGAGAGAGAGCACAAATGTTTATGTATCATAATAAACAGTTCATTACACATTTGTTTACCTCAACTTGTTTAATTCCATACCCTGGAATCAATCCACAGGATCCAAACATGATTCATTCAAAATAAGATAATACTTAAAATATTTCTTAGCATATCCTCTGACCTATCCTAGCTTCTTAATCCATCAAACCTTAGGGAAATATAAACAATTAAGAGTCGAGCTAAGTGTTGATACCAAAAAATGTGAACACCTGCTTTCTGCCTTTGTAAGGTTTAATTTCAAGTGGACAATATAAAGAATGGAAGGGAAAGGAGGAAAAAAAATGAAATAATGATCTATTATGTGTCAGGCATTGTGTAAAGTATTTTATATCATTTAATACTCACAACAACCCAATCCTATCGCTACCCCCTTTTCTTTTGACAGTTGAAGATACTGATGGTGGGAAAGGTTAAAACTTGGCTAGGGTTTCCTCATTTGAACTCTCATCTTCCTGCATCTAGGTCCAGCTCTCCAGCCACTGGGCCACCTAGGTCCCCTTGAAAAGATTTTTTCTTTAATTGCTTTAGGGGATGAACAGGGTTAAGATTATTGTCTTTGATGTTTGACTGGAAATACCGGAGTACACGTCTTGATATTCCATAGGTATCTCAAACTCAACATGTATAAAATAGAGCATTATCTTTTCACTCAAAACCCAACCACTTCCTCACTTCCTCCTTTGTTGAGAGCACTGCCAGTCCTTCCAGACGCCCAATTTGCAATTTTAGGGTCATGCTTGTTGCTTCACAGTCACTCAGCACCCCTGCCTTATCCAAAAATGTTGCCAGTCCACATCTCTCCTGTCCTTCTCTTTGCTTACTAGGGACCATCACTAGCTTGGGCCCTCATCATCCCTTGTCTGATTACCTAATTGGCCTCAGTCTGTCCTCAATGCTGCTGACACCCCTGGTATTCCTAAAGCACAAATTTAATCAGCTCAATCCACGATTCAACACACTTCAGTGGCTCCCTATTGCCTTCAGGATAAAATCCAACGTCCTCTCTGGCAAAGTTCTTCCAATCTGGCTCCACCCTATATTTCAAGATTGATTACATATTACTCCTTCTCACGCAATCTCAGTTCCAGCCAAACTGACCTGTTTACTGCTTGAAGTGCAGGACAGTCTATCCTTGGCTTCCATGCCTGGATATAAGCTGCCCCTCGTGCTTGAAATATTCTCTCCTCACCTCTGCTTTTTGTAATACCTGTATTACAAATTACAAAAATATCTGTATTTTGTAATGCCTTCATTCTCTGCTCAACGCCATCTCTTACATGAGGTCCTTCCTGATCGTACTCTCCTCCCCAACTTCCTGAGGTTATTTGATATTTCTTTTATCTTTTATGCTGCTTAACCCTTTTAGAACATAAGTTCCCTAAAATAAGAAACAATTTCACTTTTCTTTTTTTTTATCCTTAGCATCTGGTCCAAGCAAGGGCTTCAGATACAATTAACTTTTTATCCACTCATCACTGGTGGCAATAGTAGGGGACATATCTGTTTAGTTAATTATGCAGAAATGTGGGTAAATCACAAAAATTCTTATAGGATTCATGAGTCAGACCATGAATTTATAATTATAACGGGGATAGATGGAATCAGTTTAATGGCAACTCCTAAGTCAGCAATGTCAAGCTTAGGAAAAACTGGAGTGATATTCTGCAAAAGTTAGTATTCTGTTTTGGAGGACATGCCCTATCAAACCAGAAAGTATTATGGGTCAAAATATATCTGGTGAAGTTACACTAGAATAGTGTAGAAAGTACTACCCAATTAGGTAAGATAAATCTTTTATTTAAGCCTAATTACTTGAATTAAAATTCTTTTCCCTAATAAATATTATTGCTTAAACCCACCTGATTCTTATAAGAAAAAAAGAATTTTTTTAGAAGGTGGCATCAAAATTTGGCAGTAGGAACTAAGACAAAAAAAAAGATAGACAAGGATAAGATGTGTAAAAAATAAGTATTTTTTGCTACAGTGTCATTCATTTTCTATGAGCAAGCAGCATATCAGGATGTTAACATTAATTAAGTTATTTTATGTTATAAAGTGCCATCCATTTCCTATGAGGAAGCAACTCAGGATGTTAAAACTATTTTGTAAAAACTGTAACCACTAGATGTTCACTGACTGCCATCTAATATTTTGTTCCCAAATTCCATTTCAGTCTTCCTTGTGGTGTGTCACTAACTACTTTCCTTAAATAGTAAGTGTTAAATTTCTTTTTGGAATTTTGCTTGAAAGAACAGGATATACATTTGCCATACATGCAAGTTGCTGCATAAAACCTGATCAAGTTGGCTCAGAAGACTGCTTTTAAATACAAATATTTGGAGCTTTGGAGATCCCTGGTCTCTTATACTCCAACTCTCTTTAGGGCTGGAATTACTCAACTTACCTTGGTCACTTTCTAAAAGTAAGGAAACACTTTTAACCAATTAACAAACATTTATTAGGACACTGTTGCTAGTGATGCAAGTACAAAGAATGAAACATCTCTTACTCCTAAAGAGTTTATATTTGATGAGGGAGGCAACAAATACACACACAGCAAAAACCAGTAATTCAACAACCATTTATTGACTATTTACAATATGCCAGGAACCAAACTAAGTATGAGAGAGAAAAAGAAAAGCAAATGTATAGTCTCTGCTTTCAAGGAACTCACATTCTAAAGAAGGAAACAACATAAAAATAATTATATATTTTACATATATATGTATTTGTATATGCAGGCAAATACACACACAGAGAAAGTGTGTGTAAATAGAAAGTATTTTCAATGAGACACTAACAGTAAGAAATGACTGAAAAAAGCCATCAGGACGTAGGATTTGGGCTGAGCTTCTAAGGAGGCCAGAAAAATCAGGAAATGGAAAGAAATTTGAAAACATGGGAGGGGGTGGGGGGAGGAGGAGGCAAGAAAGATTACAAAGAAAGGAAAGTATGGGGAGAGGGGGAGAAATGTATGAAAAAAGCAAAAAAGATAGTGCTTCTGGACCAAAGAGTACATGGAAGGAATTACATATTTAAAAGACTAGAAAGACAGAAAGGGGCCAAGATGTAAAGAGTCAAAAGCCAAACAGAGATTTATATTTCAAACTTCAGACACTTATTGTGTGATCATACTTAAGAAATTTAATCCTGACTGACTACTCCCTCTCCCACTCCCCCACCCTCCACCCCCGCAAAAAAAAAAAAAAAAAAAGAGGGTTGAAAAAAAATAGAGAGAAGTCCAGCAAAAATTGGCAAATTAGAGATCACTGATGATCTTGGAGAAGTTGCAGGTGAATGACAAAGGCAGATTGCAGAAGATTTAGAAGAAAGTGAGAAGAGAGGAAATGGAAATGTTTTCTCAGTTTAGTCAGGAAAAAATGGAGACAGGCAGAAAAATATTTGTTGGGGATGATCAAATCAAGTCAGGGTTGAGTGCTTTGTGTTTATATCAGTTGAAGCAGAGATGAATACATTTTTAGAGCACTGAAAAGCAGCCAGCAGATAGAAAGAGACTGAAAATTAGTGAGAATGGGACACTTAGTAGGAGCATCTGAAGAATGAAATGTGTGTTAGAGAGGTTTGTCTTGGTATGAAATAAGGCAACATCTTTATCTGATATGGGCATAAAGGGAAGAGGTGATAAAGGGAGGTTTTTTGAGTGATATGAGAAAAAAAAGGAGAAAAAAGAAGATAGAGGGAAAACTCAATTTTTTGGTGAGGAATAAGGTCTGGTACTGATATATAGAGTCCTCCTGCAATACTACTGGCATCCCTTAATATTCTCTGTCTCTAGAGCAAAAGTTGTTTAACTTCTAATCAGATCAGACTAAGCATAGTCTTGAAGACTGTTGCTATGCTGCAAAAGTCCCTCCCTATAAGTCCTACACTAGACATCTTTAGCCATGCCCAACAATTCCTTAGATTCTGTGGGTATTAAGATCTAAGACCTAAACATCCGTACTCCCAGAGAAACTTGCTATGAATAGAGCAGTAGATAGCAAGGGGCACTCATAAAGCCTTTTGATTTATTATATAAGAGACCCCTTAATATTAATGACATAAAAGGGTGAACACCAGTTTTATATATATACATACACCAAATTGTCCCTCCTCCCATTTCTTGGAATTAAAGAACAATTAGTTTTTTATTCCCTAAACACTAGTGATATATACACTCAAAGTTCAGTTTCCAATCCCTAGACTAGCTGGGGTGACATAGAAAAATAAATACAGCCACACAAAAACATCTGCTTATAGACCAAATTCCCTGAGAGAAAGTATAAGTCTTTGCCTTCTCTCCTCAAATAGCTTCAACGAATAGCTCCTTCATGGCTATGAAATAAAGATCAAACTCTTTTGTCTGACACTCATGAGCCTCAACAATCTACTATTATCTTACCCTTAGAGCTTTAGTCCATACTATTCCAAGCCAAAGAACATTTATTAATATCCTAATACATATAAATCACAGTAGTGGGCAATGGGAATCCTCTTTAAGGAACTCACATTCCCCTGGATAGGTACAGGGAAACAACTAGCTTTCTTTCTTTCCCAGACCGATCCTACTTTTTTTCACTTTATCCTCTATGCCTGAAATGTTCTCCTTGACCCTCTTTTCCCACTGGATTCCCTTTCATTTTTGGAATTCCAACTAAAAATTACACCTCTTCAATGAAGTCCTTACTGATCCCCATCCCATCTCTCATGTCCTCCCCTTTCATCTCTCACAAAGTATTATTACTATATATCATAGTCTTCTGACTACATAGTTTATCCTACTAGACTATAATGCAAATCATTCAACAAGTATGCATTAAGTACCAATTAAACCCTAGGCAAAGGTCCATTTTTGGACTATGGGGACCAGAAGGAGTTCTGAAAACAGTAGTGATTAATAAATGTCTGTTGTTGACCTGAGTGAAAGATTTCCCAATAGGATCATCTTTGTGTAAAAATGTATGTATGTATGAACGCATGTATAAAAATCCAGAAGGATTAACTCCCTCATTTGACAAATGAGAGTTGGTAACTTTTCAATATAACAGGACTAAGATTCAGACCTAGTTATCTGGCTCCAAATCCAGTGTCCTTTCCACCAAATCAATTAATCTCCCACATCAATATCTTCCTATGGCCTTAAGTCCCAGATGATTTTCAGGGCAAGAAATCTCTGTTTTTGATCAGGATCTCAGCCTTAATATGCATCTTTCTAATGCCTCCAAGATTGTGGATTGGAATTAGATTTTCATCATAGTTACTGAAGGTAGGAAACTAGATTTAGATTTGAAATGCCCATCTACAATTCACCCTGCCATATCATGTAGTCAAAAGTCCTAATTTAACAGATGAGTGAAGCAAGTGTGAAAGGTTAAGTAACTTGCCTCAAGTTATAAAGGGAGTAGCAGAGATGAGATTTTAAACCTAGATCTTTTTTTAAATAACTTTTTATTGATAGAACCCATGCCAGGGTAATTTTTTTTTTACAGCATTATCCCTTGCATTCACTTCTGTTCTGATTTTTCCTCTCCCTCCGTCCACCCCCTCCCCTAGATGGCAAGCAGTCCTTTACATGTTGAATAGGTTACAGTATATCCTAGATACAATATATGTGTGCAGAACTGAACAGTTTTCTTGTTGCACAGGGAGAATTGAATTCAGAAGGTAGAAATAACCCGGGAAGAAAAACAAAAATGCAAGCAGTTTATATTAATTTCCCAGTGTTCTTTCTTTGGGTGTAGCTGCTTTTGTCCATCTTTGATCTGAATTAGCTCTCTTTATTGAAGAGATCCACTTCCATCAGAATATATCCTCAAACAGTATCGTTGTTGAGGTATATAATGATCTCCTATAAACCTAGATCTTGACTATTCCTATGTTCTCTCCATTCTCACATTTTCTCTTTGCCATAGTGTATGAAAAGAAAAGGGTTCCAAGCACTCCTAAAATAAAGAGTCTAACAAACTTCACTGTGGATTCATCTGCAGCAACAATTTTGATTTCCAGAAAAGAAGCAGATCTTCAAAGAATCTGTGGCACAAAGTTAGCTTAAAAAGAGTTTGGTTGAAAAGGAAAGGTACTAAATTAAAATAAACAAATTTCAAGCAATATATATGATACTTTCTTCTTATTATTATTATTATTATGACCTGTATGAGTGAGTACTAAGAGGCAGCGTGAGGACCCCAAAAAGATTAAAGAATTCCATGACTGAAGATTTGGGTTAAAAATCCCACCTTAATGAATTTACTAATACTAATGAATTTGAGCAAATCTAAGCAAAGTCCCTGGATAGCATTTCTAAATGGTCTCTGGAAGTCTTCAAGGCAACAATTACTTATTAAGCATTTACTACTATGTGTCAGGTACCATGCCAGCACTGGGGACCTACAGACAAAAACAATCCCTAATCTCTAGAAGCTCAATCTAATGGGAGAGACAGCACATACAAACTTGCCATGTACCCCACTCCACCCCCCAAAAAATGTAGCCTGATAAACTTCAGATACTCCCAAAAGAAAGGTACTAATATTGAGGGGGGGAGAACTCAGGAAAAGCTTCTTGTAGAATGAGATTTTTAACTGATACTTGAAGAAACTAGAGAAGCCAGGAGGCTGACAAGAGGAGAAACAGAATTCCAGATATGGAAGTGGGGGACATAGCTAATAAAAATACCTAGAAATGGAAGATAGAGTGTCTTATGTGAGGAAAAGGAAAAGGCCAGTGTCATTCAAACATAAAGCACATGGAGACCTATAATATAACAATAACAACAATAAGCTAACATTTAAATAGCACTTATGAAGTGCCAAACACTGTGGAAAAGAGGAGAAGTTTTTAAAAGCAAAATAAAGATTCCTCTGGTTCTTTATAAAGCCATGATCTTATATAAAGCTAAAAATCAAAGAATAGAATTGTACAAGCAAGGACCCTTTTCTGTAGAACTCCATCTCCCTACCCATGCCCAAAGGAGGACTTTAGTAGAATAAGTCATGGCCTGTGTTTTGATTTGGCATTTTCTAACAGAGAATTTGTTCATCTTAATGGAATTTTACATATTGAATTTATTCAGTACCTGCTTGCATTTCTCTTTTGGGAAAAAAAGTCCACTTAGTAGAAGCTTGCAAGGCTCACATATTTTGCATACCTTTTTAGGATGCTGGAGATTAGGTGAACCATAACCAAAAACTATCACAAAGACATGACACTGATTTTAAAGTTAAATATTGCTGAGATTAAGCAATTCTTTTTTATATAGGAAGAAAGGTTCAAAGTATACATAAAAATTCTGTATTTTCAATTTATATTGGCCCTTTTTAAGAATTTGCATATTCAGCAACAGAATCAACAATCCAAACAAAGATGACTCTTTATCTGAAAGTCTGGTAAATATGCAATGTAATTGGGGTCATAATTTGTAAGCACAATGCACTATAAATTTTAATTAGTTAATTAGAAATGCTAGAATAACCCTACACAGAGACCCTAACCAAAATGTGGGTTTCACAAAAAGAGTATTTAAATTTACCAATACTTTTGCTGGTAAGTACTACCTGAGCTTATAAAATATGGGAACAGAATTTCTGCAACATTTTGTCCTCAGGATTTTAGCTCTTTTTAATCTTAATCCAGCAAGGCATGAAAAAACTGAAAGTTGCTATATTACTGCTCTGTCTCCAAACTAATTTTTTTTAACTATTCAGTTCATTAAAAAAAAAAAAGAGTAATATGTAAAAAGGACATTCTAAGTATAAGTACTCTTCTGTTCATCACTCAGACCAGTTAAGAGTTGTATGACCTGACCCCGGATGAAACAGTCTTCTGTCTTTTCTAGCATCTTCTTTTGACTCTGGTCTAATCATAGCCAAAGTATTCTACCTTCAGAATACTCTACATAATTTGATTTAAACTTCACTTTCATTTATTCTTCCCTTTGCTTTATTGGGAAATTAAAATCATTTCCTTTAGGAACTTAACTTCTCATTCCCAAATGATTCATAGCACTTGCATCTAAGCCTTTAAAATAAATATAAAAATCTGCACCAGGTTATAGCTGTGGTTTGGGGAGGAGGCTGAGAAACAAAGGAAAAATATTAGAAAAGTTTTACATTCATGGATTCCATATTTCAGGTTAAACTGGTCTTCTAGCTGGTTCCCAGCGACAACATTCTATCTCCTGTTTCCAACCCTTTCCAAGTTTTATCCCATGAATGTGCCACAAGTAGTATGCTCTATGCCTTTAACTTATTAGAAACTTTAGTCAATCTTCCATACTCAACTCAGATGCCATCTTCTACAAGAAGCATTATAAAATACTGCCATTTTTTATTTACTACTCTCTCATCAAACTACTTTGCATTACTTCACCTATATGTAGACAAAGTTATTTTATGCTTTCCAAAACAAGAACCATTACTTAGGGTTTTGCTGGTGGTACACATCAAGGTAGGAATGCGAAGCCAGAAGGTCTACAACAATGGCTCTGCTTTTCTTAACTTAGGTTCTCCTTCAGTTTCATTTATATGTCAATCAAAGAGGCTCTTGGAAGAAAAATAGACTTTGTATCCTGATATTATTTTTTGGTGGGGAGTCCAAAACAGGCTTTGGAGTCACAGCATTCCTGAAAAGTATTAAAGTGCATGGGATTTCTAACCCTAAGTCAGACGGATGTCTGAAACCCAAGAATTTAAATCAGTGCTAAATAGAGACACTCAGAAGATTAGATTTAATCTTAGTTTTAGGGTATTCTGGCTGATTTTTGTAAACTATCCTCAGATATAATTGTTGTCTATGGATTAAAAAAATTAAAAATGCTAATGCCTGCCCTTGTCAGCAAGAGCCTCTTTATAGATGAAAATAGAAAACCTAGAGATGGCCCTGAAGAACTAGAACCCAGAAAATAGAAGCAAAGAAAAGATTTTTGATAATAAGTATCTTTTTAGTAGAATTTCAGTAGAAATTCAGTAGAAGCCAAGGACTACATTTTTATCTTTTCATTTGCAACTACTACATTGCTGTATACTATGTGCAATAAATTTCAGCTGAATTAAAAGAGACAATCAATAGTCATACTGAAGATTAAGGTTTATCAAGCACTTTTAAATTATTCTACCACCACAGTAAATATCACATTCACATTTCCCACATAAAAAAACTGAGGCTCTAGAAAAACTTACATGAATTGATGCAGAGTGTAGTGAGAAGAAGCAGGAGAACACTCTACATAGTAATAGCAAGTTTATGTGATGATCAACTGTGATGGACTTGACTCTTAAACAATGAGGAGATTTAAGGCAATTCTAACAGACTTGTGATGGAGGCAGGAATCTACATCCAGAGCGAGAACTATGGAAACTGAACTGTGGATCAAAACATAGTATTTTCACATTTTTTTATTGTTATTGTTTGTTAGCTTGGGGTTTTTTTTTTTCCCCTTTCTAATGTTTTTTTTCTTTCAATCCGATTTTTTTCTGCGCAGCATTTTGAAGAATGTTTAGAAGAATTTCACCTATATTGGTTTGCTTGCTGTCTTGGGGAGGAGGAAGATGGGAAAAAGGCAGAACACAAGGTTTTAAAAAAGATGAATTTTGAAAATTAGTTTTGCACGGATAAAATTCAGGGGAAAAAACACCAACAACAACTGAAAGAAACTTAATGACCTGCTTAGAATCATTTGGCTGATGTGAGAGCCAGTATTCCAACCCAGAGCTCTTGATTCCAAATCCAGACAAGACTGAAGAAAAGGAAGCTGGGATCAGTTAGGTCAAACAGAAAAAAACTAGATTCCTTCCATATGACAGCCTTTCAAACATTTACAAGAAAACTATCATCTACTTTTACCATGTTCTCTTTACCAAGCTAAACATCCATTCCTTCAAATGATCCTTCTACAGCGCAAATTCAGGAGCCTTCACATATTGATTCCTCTTTTAAATTAGGCCAGCTTGTCCAGTGAAAAATCCAAAGTCATAGCACCTTCTTTCTGACACAATCCTCTTCCTACTACAAGGACTGGCATAATACAGGGTCAGGGTAGAAGTGAGGGGTGAAGAAGAGAAAAAGGTAGACCGAGAATCCACTAAGAAACAAATACAATTTGACAGCTGGCTCAGAAGAAACCTAATTGGTTGGTAAAGTTCCAAAATAGAGAATATGTAGCTTTTCCTTCACTATGACTCTTATGGGTTCCTCAAAATCATACTGATCAAAGTGCTTGTGCACCCATGATATACAAGAGCTTTAATGTCTACTGGCCCTCCAAAACTTTGATGTCCCGAAAAATCTAATTATTATTGGTAACTTTAAAAGATCACAGTAATTTATTTTTGTCAAATGTGACTAAAGATTAATGGATACAATCAGGAATAATTTGGTGAAAACATATCAAAGACACAGAAAGCAAAATTTGTTGTTAAGTGAAGCATCAAACATAATAAAAGAGCAAATTCCATGAATGAACAGCAACAATGAACAAGTCATTAACCAAATGCCTATGATTATTTCACACTTCAGAACATTACTGATACGATCAGAAAATGCAGTAAAAGGATAAATATAGATTACCTTCAGCAATTCTTTGTACATTTTAATTACAAATTCTACTTCCCCCACCCCCAGGCCTACCTACCAACATTATGGAAATAAGCATGAAAACTGTACTTGTAGAGCTAAATGGGTTTACCAACTATTTTAAATAAACCATAAAAACCAATATGCAAATATAACTATAGCTAATCTGTTGGGTTTTCTAAAACCATAACCAATGTGCCTAAAGCTATTAAAAATGCATATCCTTTTCTAGAAATGACTAATTACAAGCACAACTTTTAAAATCTACACACAGAATTATTTACCACATGGCCAGTGCAGCATGTAGAGTGATAATACTTTCAAGGTAAGTGAACAAAAATCCCTCAACTCTCCCAACATTATGCTCATTAAAAATAACTTAAGAGAGATCTCTGTCATTTATTCATCCCTTGAAAAATAGTTCTGCACTAATTTTAGGGTTTGTTGTACCATTTATTTACTCTGATGTTCATCAACATGAGTGTATATATTCCATGTCAGCATTTACTCCATTGTGAATCAAAATTCATCTTTATTCTTGCCTATCCTTTATGACTCTCATTTATGTTCTATCAGAAATCCACCATAGAAAGTTGACTCAAAAAGCTAGGAAACCATCCTCATATTTTAATAATAGCTAGCATTTTCATACCTTGAAGTACTTTTAAAATATTATTTCAACCTTGGGAGGTAGATGCTATTATTATCCCCATTTTATAAATAAGGAAACTGAGATATGAAGAGATTAAGTTACTTGCCCAGGAGTTGTGATTTGAACTTAGACTTTCCTGACTCCAAACCCAGCACCAAGTCACCTCTGATTCTTCTTCACAATGAATAGATTCCAGTGTAACATACAATGGTTATCCATTGAGTTTAATAAATTATCATATGAACAATCAAGTTTCTGACTTTAGGGAACTTCTAAAGACTTCATAATGTTTGTTTCTCTAATGTCTTTCTGAATAATCAGCTGCATTTTACAGTTAAAGAAGTAATGACAAGAAAGACAAATGACAAGAAAGCCTAAGCCATCCCCCTCCCCCAGATTTTTTTTACTTAAATTAATTATGCAACTTTGGACAAACCATTTGGTCTAAGAAAGACTCAGTTTCTTCAAATGTAAAATGTAGGGCTTAGATTAGGCAACTTTAGAGAGTTTTAAAATTCTAAAATTTATTATGCTTTGATGCACAATAATGACCTCCAGTAAAAACTTACTTCAGTATGTCAATATGGTATGACTACCATTGAATTTAGACAAAGTCAAACTTTAAAAAGACGTCAATCAAGAAAGAAATCTACATTATATGTCAACCATATCAACACTGTTTATATATGCATACGTGTGTGCACAAAGGTGTATGTGTACATGTGTATTGTGCATGTGTATATCGACATATGCATACATAAATATTTCTATGCTTGACTGTAGCCTTCTAGGGGAGATGAGAGGAGAAAATAGGGGAAAAAGAATAAAGTAAAAAGGGCACAGCAGAAAACAAAAGAAAACCTACAAGGAAGCAAGAGAAGTAATCAGTACAATGTCTTCTATTTTTATATATGCTCTCTTGAAGTGGAAATTTATTGTTAAATATTTCAAATCCTGCCCAATGATGTGCTGTGCACATAAAAATGTATTTTTGTTTATTGTTTATTTCCTATTTTGTTTTTGCTTATTTTTCATTTGTTTTAAATAAATGCATAAAAAAAGAAAAAAAAAACTTCCTCTATCAATGCACACTGAATTAACACCTTTTTTTTTAATTTAAGATTAAATAATTAGTTTACAGTATAGAGAGAGGAAGACTTTTGCAATCTCTTTTGATTCAGTTTTTCCTTCTGTTGCTTATTTTTTATATATCTCATCCAAGCTGCTTCTTACACACCCATATGTATATGTATGGTTATAGTAATGGTCTAAAACAATGGAAATGAAGTCAATGTATTCAGCATTGTCCCTACATACTAGTTTGCACGTTGTCTCCCCCCACGAGTTTGTGAGCTCCTTGAAGGCCCAGGAATGTCTTTTGCCTTTGTCTCTCTAGCATTTAGCACAGTGCCGGTGCATAGTAGGTACTTCACTAACTGATAATCTGTTTCTGAGCCAGGATTTGAACCCAGGCCTTCCTGATCTCAACACCAGGTCTCTCTATCTGCTATTCAAAAGGTTGCCTCTTTATCCCTACATTACAGTCTTTAAAAAAAATAAAATAAAGATTTTCCAAGATCTAACATAATTAAATAAACAGGGTGACTAAACCCAATCATGAAAGACAACATTCTAAGCTCTCTAGAAATTTAAGCAACTTGAAATAGCTATTTCCAATTCAAAAGATCTCTATCTGCCAAATAAGACAGGTTTGATTCCATCTACCTACCTCTCACTTTAGCACTCTTGGCTATGGTAACAACTCAGAGGAATCTCTGATCTCATTAGTGTGGCTAATCCTCCTCCAGACAGGCACTCTTTCCATAGTACAGAACACAACTTCTCCAGGCTGTCTCATTATAATTGTTCACTACGAGGTCTTTCCAGAAGTACTCACAGAAAATCTACTCAGACTCTACTAAGCAAGGGGACCATCTTAAGTGTTATTATTTATTCTCTCTAAATGACGAGACCATATTCTTTTCTGGCCTTAATTGTCACTAATGTCTTTCTTACTAATTCTGATAAACTAATGATATCATTGGTATATGCTGTAGCCTTTTAATACCCACCACCATATGTTTTTCTATTGTCTTTGTGTTACTTATAATTTTAGTTCTTCTGAGATTGAGATGTTCAATAATTCATAGCCATACTGTCCCTAAGACAAAATTTTGAAATGTGACCTATTTTTTTCTTCTGGGACAACTAAGTGGTACTGTGTGTAGAATATTGGACTTGGAGTCAGGAAGGCTTGAGTCCAAATGTGGCCTCAGACACATAATGACTGTGAAGTTACCTATTTTAAATATTAAGTATAAATATAATATAAAATTAAATAATATTACTATTATTATAATTACTATTATCCTTCTAATAATAATAAGCCCAGCTCACTGACCAAGATGTTCTTTTGTTCTTTTGGTCATTTTCAGTTTTGTCTTAGTCTCTTTGACCCCTTTGGGATTTTCTTGACATAATGAAGTGGTTTCCCACATCCTCTAAATCACTTTACAGATCAGGAAACAGAGGCAAACAGGTTAAGTGACTTACCCAGTACCCACAGTCATTGAATGTCTAAGCCATAATTTTAGAAACACAATAAGTAAACTTAACAGTTCACTTAGTTTATCCCCCACATCTATGTCAGGTCTTACCCCTAGTAACAGCATCTAATGCACAGCCAGCTCCTGTTGCTCCACCACCAATAACAAGAATATCAAACTCAGAATTACTCTGGAGACTTGCAAGCTGGTTTTCTCTTGAAGGAAGTTCCTTAAGTTGAATATCAAAACAATCCACTGCCTGAACAGAGGCTAAGTTGACCTGAAACAGAAAGAAAATATTTTCATTTGGATATATGGAGCATCATTTTGGTGATATGTTAATAAAGCATACAGAAGGACAGATACAAAATAATGTCTACCCAGAGTCCAGCATGGCATAGTAGGAGAGCAGGAGCATTGGACTCCAGTGGCTACTTGTCACTCTCTAACACCTCTCCCCAACTCTCTCACCATTTCTATTGCTCTGTTCCTGAAACAACACTGGATTCTGATAGGTGACCTGTTGACTTAAATGGTCTGTGACCAGACCTCTTCCTGGCTACCAACTCCAAACCACACCAGTCATATAATTCACCACCCTCTCCCTTTTCAGTATATCTACATATATATCTACATATCTACATATATATCTACATATATACCGTCTCCCCCACCCTATCAAAATGGAAGCTCCTTGACTGAATATGGATCAAAGCACAGTACTTTCATCCTTTTTATTGGCTGCTTCTTTGTTTGTTTTGTTTTATTTTCCTTTCACCTTTTAATCTGATTTTTCTTGTGCAGCATGACAAATATGGAAATATATTTAGAACTGCACATGTTTAACTATATTGGTTTGCTTGTTGTCTACAGAAGGGGATGGAGGGTAAGGATGGAAAAAAATGTGGAACACAAGGTTTTGCAAAAGTGAATGTGGAAAATTATCTGCATGTATTTGGAAAAATAAAAAACAATTTTAAAAAATAGATGCTCTGTAAGAACAGAGATTAATGATGAATATTGGAGGGGATGCAAGAAAACTGGGACACTGATGCATTGTTGGTGGAGTTGTGAACGAATCCAACCATTCTGGAGAGCAATCTGGAATTATGCCCAAAAAGTTATCAAACTGTGCATACCCTTTGATCCAGCAGTGCTACTACTGGGCTTATACCCAAAGAGATACTAAAGAAGGGAACGGGACCTGTATGTGCCAAAATGTTTGTGGCAGCCCTGTTTGTAGTGGTTAGAAACTGGAAATTGAATGGATATCCATCAATTGGAGAATGGCTGGGTAAATTGTGGTATATGAATGTTATGGAATATTATTGTTCTGTAAGAAATAGCCAAGCAGGACGAATACAGAGAGGCTTGGAGAGACTTACATAAACTGATGCTGAGTGAAATGAGCAGAACCAGAAGATCATTATATACCTCAACAACGATATTGTATGAGAATGTATTCTGATGGAAGTGGATTTCTTTGACAAAGAGACCTAACTCAGTTTCAATTAATCAATGATGGACAGAAGCAGCTACACCCAAAGAAAGAACACTGGGAAATGAATGTAAACTATTTGCATTTTTGTTTTTCTTGCCGGGTTATTTTTACCTTCTGAATCAAATTCTCCCTGTGCAACAAGAGAACTGTTCGGTTCTGCAAACATATATTGTATCTAGGATATACTGTAACCTATTTAACATGTATAGGACAGCTTGCCATCTAGGAGAGAAGGTGGAGGGAGGGAGGGGAAAAATCGGAACAGAAGTGAGTGCAAGGGATAATGTTGTAAAAAATTATCCTGGCATGGGTTCTGTCAATAAAAAGTTATTATAAAATAAAATTAAAAATACATGGTAAGCACTTAATAAATGCTAATTCTTACAATTACTAATTATGCTTCCCTTGTTACAAGCTAGTAGTTTTGTCTTTATGAGGTTTTCTTGTCTCTGATACTTAAGTAATTGTGCTTCCCTGATTAGTCACATGATGGCAAGTGTGGGGGTTTTTTTAAGTCTTTTTTTTTCTATCTATAAAATGGAGGCAATATACTGGCACTATGTGTATCTTTTTTTTTAAATTATTATAGCTTTTTATTGACAATATATTGCATGGGTAATTTTTCAATACTGACCCTTCCAATCACTTCTGTTCCAACTTTTCCCTTCCTTCCCTCCACCCCCTCCTCTAGATGGCAGGCAATCCCATACATGTTAAATATGTTAAAGTATATCTTAAATACAATATATGTGTACATATTTACACAGTTCTCTTGTTGCACAAGAAAAATTGGATTTAGAAAAGTAAAAATAACCTGGGAAGAAAAACAAAAATGCAAGCAATCCACACTCATTTCGTAGTTTTCTTTCACTGGGTGTAGCTAGTTCTGTTCATCACTGATCAATTGGAACTGAATTAGATCCTCTCATTGCCAAAGATAGCCACTTCCATAAGAATTGATCCTCATGCAGTATTGTTGTTGAAGTATGTAATGATCTCCTGGTCCTGTTCATTTCACTCAGCATCAGTTCATGTAAGTCTTTCCAGGCCTTTCTGAAATCATCCTGCTGGTCATCCTACTGGCACCCATTCAATTTCCAGTTTCTATCACTACAGAAAGGGCTGCCACAAACATTTTTGCACATACAGGCCCCTTTCCCTTCTTTAAGATCTCTTTGGGATGTAAGCCCAGTAGTAGTAACACTGCTGGATCAAAGGGTATCACACACACAAAGGGTATCCATGAAATGGAACTAGGATGTAGAAAATGCATAAACCTTAAAACACTATATTAATGTAAGGTAGTATTAATGATAAGTTATATTCATTGATTTCCATTTAAATTAAAGCAGCATAAATATCCCTATTTTAAAGGAAGTTTTTAAAAATTCTAAATGTTAGTGAAACATAGAATAATTTATCTGTCAGATCTATGAAAAATGGAAGAACTTAAAAGTAAATAAGATATAGAGTATTACAAAATGTAAATGGATTAATTGTAATTATATTAAATTAAAAATATTTTGCATAAACAAAATCAATGCCAGCAAAATTAGAAGGAAAGCAAAAAACTAGGGAGAAAATTTTATAATAGAGAACTAAGTCAAATTTATAAGAGTTATATATTATACTTTAAGAGTTATAATTTATATATAGTTATAATTTAAAAACACAAGTCATTTCCCAATAAATATTCAAAAGATATGAACAGGCAGTTTTCAGACAAAGAAATTAGTTATCCAAAATCATATAAAAAAATCTTTAAATCACTGCTGACTAGAGAAATGCAAATTAAAATAACTCTGAGGAACCTATCAGATTGACTAATATGACAGAAAAGGAAAATGATAAATGTCGGAAGGAATGTGAGAAAACTGGAACACTAATGAATTAGATAGAGTTGTGAACTAATCCAACCATTCTGGAGAGTAATTAAGAGGTCACTTCTGGGAACTTCATTACCAAGATAGCAAGCAACATAGATCAAGCTGGAAAGGAGCTCCATTAAAGTTCAGCTGTTGGTAGAGTAAAAGAACAAAGACGCATGACATCTGGTACCTTAAATCAGGGTAGGGAACATTTTTTTTTTCTGCCAAGGGTCACTTGGATCTTTATACTATCATTCACCAGCCATACAAAATTATCAACTTAAAAACGCAAGCAGTGGGAGATTGTTATATTTAGTTTTCAGTTCATCATCAGCTTCCCTTGCTTTGGCAGGGCAGACCAAACAATTTCACAGCCCTTATATAAAACATTCCCCACCCCTGTTTTAAATGATTATCACTATTTATTAGATTCTAAGCTTTTTTCTACCTGAAGATAGAGAACAAATGCTATCAGAACCCAATAATGGCCCTTTGGGATTAAAGTCCTGTTTGGACCATGCTAATTAAAGCTCATCTATATAATGACTATATACCTATATAATATAACTGGTTTCAACAATATATTCAGTTAATCAGCAGACTATTCTAAAATCATGACTTCCAAAATAACCATCTTAGTACCTTTGAAAAGTATAGTGGTATAGTATTAAAGACCACTGGATTTGAAAGTCAGAGGACCTGAGTCCTTACCTTTGTGACTTTGGGCAAATCATTTAGTATTTCACCTTTGAGTTTGTTGTTTTGTTTTTTTTTAATCTATAAAATGACAAAGTTTAACTAGAAATCTCAAATAGTATCTTCTAGCTAAATCTCTATGACCTGTGGATCCCAAGAGTCTCAGATAAATGATTCTCTTGTCAAAAATGTGAAATAAGTAAAATACAAATCTAGCTAAACTATTTTTAGCTATCTGGCCACAATTCAAACAGATGAACATCAATTAGGTAATACCCAATGTAGTTTGTTTTATATACAATTTCATTATTATTATTTATATTCTCCCTCTTTTTTATATGAGAGGAAGAAAAGCTGAAAGTGCTCCAGAAAGTACTTTTTCAAAACATGTGTTTCACATATGCAATGGAAAGAAACATTGCTTTGTAAAGTAATTATTTATGGGGAAAACTGAACTCTACTACTTTTAAGAAAAATTGAAAACCAAATTATACTTTTCAATTTAGTGTAACAATTAATTCTAAAATTTTCTCTACAACTAAAACAAAAATTCTTAAACTGAGGGTTCATGAACTATTGACAAAATAACAAAGAAAATCAATTGTTTTGAAATTAAACTATGTATTTTGTTGATCATCACATAATCTTGTTTTGCTGTGTACACTGTTCTTTTGGTTCTACTCACTTCACTTAGCATCAGTTCATGTAAGTCTCTACATGCCTTTCTGAAATCATTCTGCTTCATCATTTCTTACAGAACAATAATATTTCATAACATTCATATATCATAATTATTTAGCCATTCTTCAGTGATCGGCAGCCACACAGTTTGAAGTTTCTTGCCAATATAAAAAGGTCTGCTAACAAACACTTTTGCACATGTGGATCTTTCTCCCTTTTTTATGATCTCTTTGGGATACAGGCCTATTAGTGACACTGCTGGATCAAAGGATATGCAGTTTGACAGCCCTTTGAGCATAGTTCCTAATTGCTCTCCAGAATGATTAGATCAGTTCACTTCAACAACAATGTATTAGTGTCCCAGTTTTACCACATTCTTCCCAAAATTTAGCATTATCTTTTACTGTCATCTTAGCCAATCCAAATGTAGTAGTATTTCAGAATTGCCTTAATTTGCATTGCTCTAATCAATAGTGATTTAGAGCATTTTTATTTGATTAGAAATGGTTTTAATTTCATCTGAAAATTATGTGTTCATATCCTTTGACCATTTATCAACTGGAGAATGGTGTGTATTCTTCTAAATCTGAGTTAATTCTCCATGTATATTAGAAATGAGGTCTTTATCAGAACCCTTGGATATAAAAATATTTTCCATGTTTTCTGCTTCCCTTCTAATCTTGTTTGCATTGGTTTTGTTTGTACAAAAACCTTTTTAACTAATCAAAATTATTCATTTTACATTCCATAATGTACTCTAGTTCTTCTTTGGTCACAAATTCCTTCCTTCTCCACAGATCTGAGAGGAAGACTATCCTTTGTTCTTCTAATTTGCTTATAGTATCACACTTTATGTGATACTATAATTATATATAATCATGATGAACCCATTTTGACCTTATCTTGGTATAAGGTATTAGGTGTTAGTTGATACCTAGTTTCTGCCTTACTATTTTCCAATTTTCCTATCAATTTTTGTCAAATGGTGAGTTCTTATCCCAGGAGTTTTAGCACAACTTCTTGTTGTACAAGGATGATCATTCTTACCAAGAAGAGTTTTGCTAAAATTTATCATTATAATATAATATACTCACTCTATTCCTCCCTTCCTGCCCCCACATTTAAACCACATACACACACAAATACTTAAGTCATATATTATGCTGAGTAATATTGCTAAATGCATGTATTAAGCTTTGAGTTATTGTGTAAAATTTTCTTTTAGTTCCTCAAAATCATCCTAAGCACAATTTATAAATGGCTTTTTTTCTTCATTATTGCTTTAAGGGCCACAGCACAACATTCTGAAGAACCACACAGATGTTTTGCCATTGGTCAGTAAGTCATAACTAATATATGTATTTGGTCTCATTTCAGAATAAAGGAAAAAGGAACAAACTACACTGTGCTCATTAACATAATGAGGTGATTTTTTAAATTAAATGTTTAATTCTTAAATACACTTTAAAGCTCTTTCAGTTTGGACAACATTAAATATAATTCCTGAGATGAATATTCACGCATGAGATAAAAACAAAATTTGTAAACTGTCCATAAAAACCTCACTCCAAAATGCTTTTTACTAATCAATTTAAGTTGCATCAAAGTATGGTCATTAATCAATCAATTATTTGAGATGTCAGATCAAAAAGTCCCTCAATTCATGTATCTGAGTTGTTATTGATAGTTTCTTTGACCTTAACATCTTTTTTAGATATACTTATATAAGAAATAAGTATAAGAACCAAACCAAGATTTGGGTGAACAGTATGCGTGGATACCACAAGCCTAATTTTTCAAGTCAGTTAAGATATTAAATTCCATTACCAGAAATACTTTAGCTAACATGCTAGAATCTAGTCAAAGGTAATGATGTGAATGGATATATAAGAATGGCATATAGATTCTTCTCTTCGTAAAGCTCAATTGATAATGGATAGAGCGTCAGCCCTGAAGTCAGAAGGACCTGGGTTCAAATCTGACCTCAGACACTTAATACTTCCCAGCTGTATGGCCCTGGGCAAGTCATTTAACCCCAATTGCCTCAGCAAAAATAAATAAATAAAAAATAAAGAATTAGATGGCATTGTCTAAAATCTATCCTATCCTATGTTATTTACATGCTGTGTTCCAGTAACTTAACATCAAATAATCTTGATTTTACACAAAGCACAATGCCAAATACTATTTACACCAAGACTCTATACACACCAAGATTAGAGAGAATTTCCATATTCATGACCCATATATATATACATATATATCACAGTAATAGTATATGAGTTTAGTATCAAAAAGGGATACTTCCCTTAATTAAGTCTGTAATTGTGAAAAAATGCAATGTGGTAATCGCAGTGACAGGATCTTAAGAAGCCACAAGATCAGGATGTTCTATATTTTTTAATTAAATACTTAAGATATATGTATGCTCACTGATATGAGGCAAACTATGACCCATCCATAATCTGTGTATTTTGTTCCATATTCTTGTCCGTGTCTTTCCATAAGTTTGCAGCAAGTTATCTACTCCATGTACTAGAGATCTTCATCACTGCTCACTATTATTATATCACAAAGATATGAGGTGGAATACATTGGACATTCAACTATTATTCCTTTCTTTGGCCATAAGACCAATCTATCTTTTTCATTCATAAAAGTGTGATGAATTATTTTACTCTGGTTCTTTTCTTTTTTCTTTTTCAAATAAATGTCTGCCTTCTCTCGCTCTCTCTCTCTCCCCCCCAGCCTTCATTTCCATCCTCCTCCTTCTCCACTTCCACTTCCAACCAAAATTCCCATTATAAACATGTATCAGTTCCACAAAACAAATTTCTATATTGGCCTTGTCATTTCCCTCCCCCACCCCAAACAACAAAAAGGTCTCAATCTGCAGTCTGTTCCACTACTTTTCTATCAGGAGGTAGGGTAGCCTGTTTCATGATGAGTCCTCTGGAACCATGATTGGTAACTGTGTTGCTCACTGTTCAAAATCAACTGTGTTTACAATATTATCATCATTATATAACTCATTCTCTAGTTTTGCTCTTTCATGATTTATCAGTTCATAAAAGTCATTCCAGGTTTTTCTGAAAACACCTCTTTTTTTTTAATTTCCTAGAGCAAAATAGAATTCCATTATGCTATGTGTTCAGCTATTTTTCAACTGATGGTCATGCAATGCCCTCAGTTATTGTCCAGAATAATTGGACAAGTTCATAGTCATATCAGCCACATCCCCTATGGCATTTGTCATTTTTCTTTTTTGTCAATTTTGCCAATCTGATGGGTGTGAGGGAGAATCACAAAGTTGTTTTAATTTGCATTTCTTTCATTGTAAATTATTTAGAATATGTTTTTATAATTCAACAACAATTATTAAAAAGATGGGGTTTGTTTCATAAAGATCCATTTGTAGTACCTATCCAAACTGACTGGCAATTATCTGCAGATTCTCCATCTAATTTCATATCACACTCTAGAAAACACATTTTTCATGCACTTAATTTTTCCTGGTGAATCATCACGCCAAAATCTTTGAAATTATTTTGAATATAGATTCATTTAGGAAGTTCTGCAATGTTCTAGGACTTGATGCAATGTTTATACAAACTGGAGGAACTCATCATTTCTAGGGAATCCTTTTAGAACTTGAACTTTGGGCTAGATCTTCATGATAATGTCAAATGCATGACAAATGTTTATTCTATACCTCACTTGATATTAAATCATCATAGGTCAAATTATACTTGACTTTGCAAACTTTCAAAGTTTTCTAACTGTTGATGGGGAAGATATATTTTGTTGTAGAATTTTCGCTGTTCCCTATTAATGCCATCATCATGGAAAACTTTGATTATGTACTGATTATTTTCATAAAAATCTTATATAGCGTCAAAAGCAACACAAAGGTAGCTTTTTTATATTTTTTTATTCACTCTTCTCCTCCTCTCCCCCCCCTCAAGATTGGTATCTTTTTCTCCAAAAACTTGCAATCCTCAATACCTTCACAATTATATTGCCTTTCTTGAGGCACTGCTCTCATGAATCTCTTCTATGCAATTTGTTCTAATCCAGTTGCTTTTCCCATCTTTATTCTCCTTCAGTGACATTTTCTACCTCCTTTAAAAATACATTCAGAACTGTGATGTTAAATTCCAAGTGTGATATCTCCACTTTCCTTGATAGCGAAATGAGTTTATGGAGAAAATGTTTGTAGATCATTTCTATCTTTTGTCTAGATGGTATCTTCTTTTCAACTTCATCTTTCAATACCCACAGAATAAATATTGAATTGGGGGTCTCATAAAGCTTTTGTAACCTTTAGTGCTTTTATAAGGCAATGGTTTTTTATAATCTTCTACTACCATGTTTCTCAGTAAAATTTTGTACATGAATTATATTCCAAACCAGTATTATCTTTGGCAGCTATTTCTTTCCACTTATCAAATAAGACAAGTGTTTGCTAAATAAGTTGTTTTTCAGGGGATTTTCTGATTTTCCTTATTATGGTAATTTATTTACTTTTAACTTCTTATGAAACTATTATAACAGATGTTTTTGTATTCCTTGCTTCCATATTCCACTCCTAATCATCAAGACCTTGCTTAGATAGGTTGAATTAGGAACTATTTTAATTACATGCTATAGCTTTTTTCTCATTATCTTTTGTTTTAAGTTGCCACTAATTTTAATCTTTGTTCTGTCAAATCATTCTCTGACAATTTATAGGTAGCTGATTCAAGAATGACTCCCCCCATCAATTCTTCAAATCATTTTCTGATAATTTACAGGTAGCTAATTCAAGAATGACTCCCCCATCATTTCTCATCCATTAAAATATAATCAACTGTATATTCGTGATGTAATATGGGGCTTTCCTTGTCAAATGCTTTTAGCTTCTTCTCTCAAAGTATTCAAAATGCTTTGATAGAAAGTTTATATATAGTCTGTTAATTTTTAAATTTTTTTCTTTCCTTATTATTGATCCATAGTTTCTAACATTTTTCATAGTCCTCATCTATTCCAACCTTTGCATATCTAGCTATCTATCTATATCTATATCTATATCTAGCTATCTGTCCCATCTATCTATCTATCTATCTATCTATCTATCTATCTATCTATCTATCTATGCATTTAATTTGGAGGATATTTCTTTTTTTTTTCCCTGAGGCAATTGGGATTAAGTGATTTGCCCAGGGTCACATAGAGGACTGTGTCTGAGACCATATTTGAACTCTGGTCCTCCTGACTTCAGGGTTAGTGCTCTATCCACTGTGCCACCTAGCTGCCCCATGATTTCTTTATAGAACTTCCTAACCTCTTCATTTTCTACAATAGATGTTGTCTCATAAGTTAAGTATTTTTCAATATACTGATCATTAGCACTGAAATCCAAGATTACTAAACATCCCATGATATTTGTGATATCATGATCCCGATATCTTTTTACTTTTGGACACATAATAAGCAACGCCCAATTACCCTTTATTTAATCTTCCTAGGGAAGACCATCTTTCATTCCAATGCAATTTCTTTCAATGTTCTTATTTCATTTGTAGTGAGAATGTTGAGATTGTTATAATTTAGTTTCCCCAATAGAAAGTTCAGTCATTGGACAAGCATATCATATTTAGGTTACCAACTGCTAAATTCAAGATTATACATAGTAGGGGCAGCTAGATGGCACAGTGGATACAACACCAGCCCTGAAGTCAGAATGACCCAAGTTCAAATCTGGTCTCAGACACTTAACATTTTCTAGCTGTGTGACCTTGGGCAAGTCATTTAATCCAATTGCCACAGGAGGAAAAAAGAGAAATTATACACAGTATAAAAGCGCTTTGAGTTTTAGTGACTTTGCCCCTTTTTCTGATAGTATAACTGTAGATGAGAAGACCACAAAAAAAATCTATATTTTTCTTTATTTCAAGAGTTACACATGGCCTAAGAATTCATGAATAAATGAGATGTAGACTGGTAGGGAGCCTCTGCAAACAACTAAACTAGCCCTTGAAAAGCAAATTTTGCAATCAAGTCTCTCTAGCATGGTAAAAACTGCCAACATTTCAGGACATTGGCATAAACTTTGTGAACTTAGAATCACCTTGATAACCAAAATAAGCCACTGATACAGGGCTTTATGTGTTTAATCCTTGATTTTTAATGTGAATGCAAGAAATTCTTTAGAATAATATTTGAAAACAAAAGTGTGAGCAACAAGAAGATTACATGATGAACAATTCTGATGGATGTGGCTGTTTTCAACAGCCTGGTGATTCAGGCTAGTTCTACTGGTTTTGTAATGGAGAGAGCCATCTACACCCAATGAGAAGACTATGAGGATTAAACGTAGATCACAACATAGTATTTTCACCTTTTTTTGTTGTTTGCTTGTGTTTTGTTTTCTTTCTCATCTGATTTTTCTTCTGCAGCATGATAACTTTGGAAATATATATGAATTGTACATGTATAATATTTATTTCATTACTTACCCTCTAGGGGAGAGGGGAAGAGAGAAGGGAGGAAAAAAAAATTGGAACACAAGGTTTTGAAAGGGTGAATGTCAAAAACTATCTGCATATATTTTGAAAATAAAAAAAGCTTTAAAAAAAATTGGGGGAGGGGGCAGTTAGGTGGCGCAGTGGATAGAGCACCAGCCCTGAAGTCAGGAGAACCTGAATTCAAATCTGGTCTCAGATACTTCCTAGCTGTGTGACTCTGGGCAAGTCACTTAACCCCAAATGCCTGGGAGAGGGCGGGGGGAGGAGGAGGTGATTTTTAAGTGTGTGGTTTATTTATTTTTTAACATATGTGGCCCTAGGGTTTTTTTTTTTTTATTTCTATATAAGGTTACACATTCTTATATAGCAACATTCTATTAAATATATTAATATTTAAATTCTACTTCACAAAATCTAAGAAATTAAAAGAACCTTAAACATTCTATAATCCAAACACCTGATCCAAGAATCCACTTTACAACAAACAAAAAGCATTTATTAAACACCTATTTTGTGGCAGGTACTATGTTGGTTTATAGGAATAAAAAGACAAAAAAGAGTAATTTTTTTTTGTCCTCAAGGAATTTAAATTCCAGGAGAGTAGACACAATATGTATGTGTATGTATGTGTGTATGTGTGTGTGTGTTTGTGTGTGTGTATGCATTTTTGCAAAATAAACATAAGGTGAGCTTGGTATAGCTGTCTAAAAAAGATGGAATGAGGTTCCAAAAAAGGCCAGGGAGATATCTAAGAAATATTGCATGAGCCATGATGGCCTACTTATTACTCCTCACCCCCTCCCCAATTTCTGTGTGTTTGTACCCACTACCCCCCTTCCTGGAATGTTGTTTCTTCTTACCGCTACACTTCTTAATATTCCTAGTTTCCAGCATCCTTATGAATCTCATCATCATCACTACTACAAACATTTATAAAGGGTTTACTATGTGTCAGACACCAAACTAAGTGATTTTTTTTTTATTTGAACCTCACAACAAAAGGGGGAATGGGGCCATACTAATATTATTCCCATTTACAGATGAGGAAAGTCAGGCAGATAGAGGTTAAGTAATTTGCCCAGATTTGTGCCAATTTGGATATTCCATACTCCATCATATTGCCTAGAGACTGAGTTCTTAAAAACTCAGCTCACATACCATCTTAAATTACAAGCTTTTCCAAATTCCCTTAGCTACCTGTGCCTTCAGTTGTATTTTATGTATACTTGTTATGTGTATAATTGTCTCCACTATTATACTGTAAGTTTCTGAAGGGAAATAACTGTTTTTACTGTTTCTTTTTAGCTGCAGAACTTAGCAAAGTGCCTGACATAAAGCAAGCTCTTAATAAATACTTGCTGATTCCACAAGATGTGGTGAATGACTAGATATTGTAGAGGAGGATTGGAAGAGGAGAGCCAATCTAGAGGCAAAAGAAACATAAAGCCAGTTTTAGGCATGCCTCATTTGAGTGAGTAGTAGGAAACTTTTCCAAAATAGACAGATAGGATGTCTTTATGTGACTACAATATGAAGGACAATTAGTTTTTTCAGAGTTAAATCATTCAGTCTATTCTAGAGTCTTTAACAGGTTCCCATCACTTAACAAATTTCAATCCTTCACCCAAGCATTAGGGGTACCACCTCCTCTTAACTAATAATGACCACATTCCCCAACTCTCCTAATTTCACTAACCTCAAAATCCTGAGTATTCTACTCCCACAGGACTCAGTCAAGTTATTTATTCTGTGTTGTACTTTTTAGTAATTCTTACTGCCATGATTTTACACATGCTATTTCTTCTACTTAAAAAGCTTTTATCTCATCTTTTCACCAAGTTGCGTTACTCATCTCCTTTGGCTCCTTACCCAAAACTCACTTCCTCGATAAAATTGTCATGACTGACCCAACTTTCCATGCTTCTATTCAGTATCCCCACATGGCTTCCAGTACAGCATGGATTCAATAATTGTGGCTTGACAGACACTCAATCAGCAATTAAACAAAATTGGCTGTGCCCAGGGTATTATCTAGCCTTCAAAACAATTCTGTAGCACTTACCTTTTGCAAAATTAATGTTCATAGTTTCAGAAAGAAGTGTTTAAAGGGACAATCAGTTCAAATAGCTATTAACAAAAGGTTAGAAATGGAACCAGTTGCCAGAAGGCCCCTCCAATATTAAAAGAGAATGTCACTATGTGGAAATGTATTTTATTTCTGATACCATTCACTAAAATGAGTTAATCTGAAGGTTGCTTGTTTGGATAAATGCTGAAAAGTACTGCAGCTCTAAACATGAGCACCAATTCTATTTTATGGGTGGAAAACACCACCTAGGTCGCTACTTGTAATTATGTAGAGAGAAAGACTTACTTGTTTTGACTTCATATTTAAGAATATACAAATATGCAAATACATATCTTTCCTAGAACATGAAGGGTGATTAAAAGTAAGCAAGAAAAAAAAAAAAAACAGGGGCAAATGAAACAGTGGCATTAGAGGGAATGGAATTTAGTAATGCAAAATCTTTTGCTCTAAAATTTACTATGCCCTCTGTCTTTCCTGAGGACACCTAAGTGATACAGTAAATAGAGTGCCAGGTCTGCAGTCATGAAGACTCTTCTTCCTAAATTGAAATCTGGCTTCCAACACTTACTAGCTATGTGACCCTGGACAAGTTTGCCTCAATTTCCTCCTCTGTAAAATGAACTGGAGAGGACATGACAAATTCCTCCAGTATTTTTTGCCAAGAAAACCCCAAATGGGGTCACAAAAAGATAGAATTGAAAAGACTGAATAATTATTGCCTTTCCCGGTGTTAATTTAGTTACAAAGGAACCCTAAAAAATTAGATAATCCTGAAGCTAAACTAAAAACTAAGGTTTAACTAAGTTGTAGGAAATATTTCAAGCATGAATGAAAGTTATCAGGAGTGACCAAATAACCACTTATTTATGGAATACTAACTCTATTTATAGATAGAAATCTGCCTAAGGGAAAATGGCAAAGATAATGCCATTAACTTCTTAGAAGATAACTTCTAGAAGAGCTTTTGCTTATTTATGTGATTTGTTTTCTATTTGGTTAATTTTTGAAGTTAACCCTATAACTAAGATAAGGTCACAATGGGAACATTATTTAGATATAAAGGGTGACACTATAAGCAAATTAGGAGAATAAGAGATGATAGTCTGTCTACCTCTCAGAGCAGTGGGGAAGGGAGGAATTTATGGTCAAAGACGAACTAGAGAACATTATGAAATGCAAAATAGTTAATTTTGATTACAATTAAAAAGGTTATTACACAAACCCAATGCAGCTAAAATTAGAAGGAAAGCAGAAAATTTGGGGAGGAAATTTATAGCATTTATTATTTGTAAGGCTTCATTTCTAAAATATATAGAGAATTGATTCAAATTATTATACATGCCATTCCTAATTGATAAAAATGGTCAAAGGATATGAACACACAGTTTTCAGAATTAGAAATTAAAACCATTTCTAGTCATATAAAAATGCTCTAAATCACTATTGATTAGAGAAATGAAAATTAAGACAACTCTGAGGTACCACTACACACCTGTCAGATTGGCTGATGACAGGAAAAGGTCATGAAGAATATTGGAGGGGAATGTGGCAAAACTGGGACACTGATACATTGTTGGTGGAGTTGTAAAATAATCCAATTCTAGAAAGCAATTTGGAACTATGTCCAAAGGGCTATAAAATTGTGCATAACCTTTGATCCAGCAGTATTTCTACTGGACCTGTATCCCAAAGAGAATATAAGAGAGGAAAGAACCACATTTGCAAAAATGTTTGTAGCAGTCCTTTTTGTACTGGCAAGGAACTGGAAATTGAGTAAATGCAAATCTGTTGGGGAATGGCTGAAAATAAGCTATGGTATATGAATATAATATAATATTATTATTCTATAAGAAATGATGAACAAACTGATTTCAGAAAGGCATGGAGCATACATGAACTGATGCTAAAGTGAAATGAGCAGAAGCAAGAAAACATTGTACACAACATCAAGATGATTATGTGATGATCAGCTGGAGTGGACTTGGTTCTCTTCAACACAAGGTGATTCAAGGCAATTCAAATAGACTTGGGATAGAAAAAGCCATCCACATCTAGAGAGAGAACTATGGAGACTGGATCAAAGCATAGTATTTTCACCTTTTTTTGCTGTTTGTTTGCTTTTATTGTTTTCCCTTTTAACCACAGCATGACAAATATGGAAATATGTTTAAAAGGCTTGCACATATTAACCTATATCAGATTGCTTGTTGTTTTGGGGAGAGGGGGGAAGAGGAGGGAAGAGGGAGAAAAAAACGGACCATAAGGTTTTGCAATGATTAATATTGAAAACTATTTTTGCATATATTTAGAAAAATTAAATAACAAAACATTTTTTTTGGGGGGGAGGATAATTAATCTATCAAAAGTTCTCTTCCCAGGCAACTAGGTGCATCAGTGGATAAATAGCTGGGCCTTGAGTCAGGAAGACCTAAATTCAAATTCAGCCTCAAGAGACATATTGACTGTGTGGCCCTAGGCAAGTCAATTAACTTCTGTTTGCCTTATCCACTGTGTATAGAAAGGGCAAACCATCCCAGTATTCTTGCCAAGAAAACCCATGGGGTAGTACTGGCATGATACAGTCAATGGAATCACAAAGAGTCCAACATGACTGAACAACAAGTTTTGTTACATTGGGATTTTGTGTCTTTAAAGTCGCAGCTAGATGGCTCAGTGGATAGAGCACCAGCCCTGAAGTTCAAATGTGGCTTCAGACCCTTAACACTTCCTAGCTTTGTGACCCTAGGCAAGTCACTTAACCCCACTTGCCTCAGCAAAAAAAAAAAGAAATTTAAGTCAATTACTTTTGACATTAAGTCAAATGTCAATGTAAGATTATACATATAAAAAGAAAAGTTCTAGAGCCAAGTTAAAATTCTAGCAATGTTCATCATCATCCCAATGCTAGCCAGACAACACGGATCAACAGTCCCTCAAACTCCTTGGTAGATGCAAAAACTAAGTGCACTTATCATCCAGGAACAGAAATCCTTTCCAATGAATGGCATTCAGAAGATCAGTTTTTCTTATGTTTGTGTTCCATTAGACTTGCAAATTAAAAAAAAAAAATCTAGACATTTGCAACTTCGGGTGAAACTGAAAACAAGATCTAATAATTAGTGTCTATTTCTGAAAGAAGTGCATATTTAAAGACCACAGGCAATTAACAACCAGGTTGTCCTGTAATCATGTACATTATTAATTGGAGTGTAGTGTAGGGTTTCATGCAAATCACTTTATACAGCAGTAACCACTTTTATTCTCTTCTGCATTATGTGATTCAATCAATGGAATAGTCAGATTAAAATGAAATTACTTCATGTTCTATTTACTGTAGCCAAGGAGGCACTCACCACATTTGTATATTCCTAAAAGTCAAGTAAAAATTAACAAGCCTCTTTTTATAGTAAAATTTTAGGAAAGGATAATGGCCTTTTCCATCTGAATTATTTCTCGACTTTAAATAAGACCACTTTTTTTCCTTCTCGTCTTGCCTTTACATGACCTCAGTGAAAACATACCATGGGGGATTATTGCTACCAGAGCGATTATTGCTGTTCAAAGGATGGTGGCAAATCTCCAGGCATCTCCAGTTCAGACCATGAGGAAATATGGTAGTGTATACATAAGAAAGAAGTTGCTTAGAAGAGCTATATAAACCTCAAAACTTTATATTCAGCTCAGGCAGGGTTGGGGGGAATGTTATATAATCTCATTCAAAGATCAAGTAAAATGTTCATCTTCGGGGAATTATTTTTAGCACAGTCACCTAAATGACCTCAGAGGAGATCACTTACATACAACTTAGATTCAATATGTATTGTACTTTTGACAGAATGTATATGGCCATTGAATTATAAATATTAGCTAAATCTAGAAATCAAAAGTTGCTTTTAAAACTATAGGAAAAGGAAAGTTTGGGAGGGAAGGGAGAGAGAATTTGGAACTCAAAACTTTTTTCAAAAATCTTTTTTTTTAATGCAATGCTTTTTTGTTTTCTTATTCTTTTTTTTTTTCCTTTTTGATTTGATCTTTCTTATGCAGCAAGATAATTGTACAAATATGTTTACATATACTGGAGCTAACATATATTTTAACATGTATAACATATATTGGATTACTTGACATATAGGAAAGGGGGCTGGAGAAAGAAAGGGGAAATTTGGAACACAAGGCAATGCAAGGATCAATGTTGAAAAATTATCCATCCATATGTTTTAAAAATAAAAAGCTTTGATAATTAAAAAATAAATAATAAAAATGCAATGCTTTTCTTCTAAGAAAAAAATTCTAGAATAACAAGAAAAAAAACCCTTATCTTTGCATCTCCTTCAGAAAAATTGTTAACACTTAAATACCCACTTTTAAGTTAGTACATTGAAATAGATTTTAAATGATCAGTAATATCTATCAATCAATCAATATCAATTTGTTAAATGTCTATGATGTATCAGGCACTATGTTAAGTGATGAAGATATAAAGACCAAAATGAAACTGCCTTTGCCCTCAAAGTGCCTTTTTTTTTTTTTTAAAGAATTAGCAAGAAGCTGCATATAGTAGCTCCAGGGGAGGCCTGAGTGCAAATCCTACCTTTGACAAATAGTAATTGTGTCATTTTGGGCAAATTACTTAAACCTCCTGGCCTTTTGTTCTTCATTTGGCCCAAATGGCCTCTAAATTTTTTTTTCAGTTCAACAGCTATGATTCTTTGATCCTAAATATATACAAAATATAATCAAATTTAAAAGGTAATGTCATGAAAGAAAACACTAACAAGCTAGGAAGAACCAGGAAAAAACTTTTAAATGAAGATTGAACTTGAGCTGAGCTCTGAAGAAAGCTAGGATTCTTCAAGTATACCTTAGTGAAGAAGAAAGAGGATAACCACGGAAGACAGCATCTACTTTTGGCCAATTAATCATGGTGCTTCTTGATTCTTTTAAAGTATCAATATAACTAAATCTCCTACAATTGATTAAATAATCAGGAATGCTGGGATCAAGTTGGAAATTTTAGGATATCTTCTTGTTGCTTGTTTCTCCTTTTGAAATATTACTAAATGGAAGAGAAAAAGTTGTATCTGGGAAACCAATAGCACTTTCAACAATCCCTAGTAGTTTCCAAATGTTTATTTAATGATGCTCTGTGACTGCAAAGAACGCAATCTCCAAAGAGCAAATATGCATGGAACCCAGGTTCCAATAAATGATCAATGCATAAGAAATGATCAAAGATTCGTTTGACCAGGAAAGGAAGTTGGTAACATTTTTATAACAGATGGACATTAGCTTAACTGTTCTATTGGTGTTCTACTGGATCAAAAGATCCAGAAAAAGATTTTCACTGCCTATGGATAACCTTCCATGGAAGATTCACAGGAAAATATAAACAAAGTCAGAGGGCATAGGCAGGTTCTGCACCAGTGAAGAAAGTACCTACACTAGGTAGGATCACCAGTCCATCAAAGAATCTACTTGCTCTATCAATCAGTTTACATTCTCTTTCATCTACATATTAAATTTATCCCCTTTCAATGCTTCCTTTTCTTCGGCTTACAAATGCAAGTCTCCTAAATTTAAAAAAAAATTTTTTTCTAGGCTTAAAACTATTTTCCCTTCTCATATTTTACTCCAAAAATAGCAATCTGTGGTCATTGTTTCTACTTGCTCACTATCCATTTACTCTTTAACACCTTTAAAATTTTCTGAATCTACTATTCAGCTGAAACTGTTCTAAGCTTACCTCATCCTCCAGAACCTTTTGCCCATTGTCATCTTCAAAATGCTCTTTTTCATGATCTTCCATGAATTTATATCATTGTGTACGACCTACCTTTAAGTTCATTCATGATCTCTTGTGCTCATCTAGCTTTTTTTTCCCCCTTCTACTCTACCCTCCTATAAGTGGAAGTCTCCCATATCTCTCAATCCCAATTAATGTAATTAACAAGAAGTCCTATGCCCTGATTTAAAAAAAATAGAAAATACCTCTTTCATTGAGTTATAGAACCAAATTGTGAAGAGACCTAGACATCTCTACTGAATTAATCAAAGGTGTTATCTAGAACCAAATGAACGCAGATAATGTCACTCAAGTGTCTGTCTAATAGTTCACCTGTGGATTGACTAAAATGACAGGAAAAGATAGTGACGAATGTTGGAGGGAATGTGGGAAAACTGGGACACTGATACATTGTTGGTGGAGTTGTGAATGGATCCAGCCATTCTGGAAAGTAATTTGGAACTATGCTCAAAAAGTTATCACATTGTACATACTCTTTGATCCAGCAGTGTTGCTACTGGGCTTATATTCCAAAGAGATCTTAAAGGAGGGAAAGGGACCCACATACGCAAAAAATGTTTGTGGCAGCCCTCTTTGTAGTGGCTAGAAATTGGAAAATAAGTGGATGCCCATCAGTTGGAGAATGGCTGAGTAAACTGTGGTATATGAATGTTATTATTCTGTATTGTTCTGTAAGAAATGACCAGCAGGATAAATACAGAAAGGCCTGAAGAGACTTAAATGAACTGATGCTGAGTGAAATGAGCAGAACCAGGAGATCATTATGCACTTCAACAACAATACTATATGATAATCAGTTCTGATGGAAGTGGATATAACAAAGAGAAGATCCAATTCACTTCCAATTGATCAATGATGGACAGAATCACCCAGAGAAGGAACACTGGGAAAGGAATGTGGACTACTTGCATTTTTGTTTTTTTGTCCCCCCCCCCAGGTTATTTTTACCTTTTTGAATCTAATTGTTCTTGTGCAATAAGAGAACTGTTTGGTTCTGCACACATATATTATATCTAAGATATACTTTAACATGTTTAACATGTACGAGACTGCCTGCCATCTAGGGGAGGGAGTGGAGAGAGGGAAGGAAAAAGTTGAAACAGAAGTGAGTGCAAGGAATAATGTTGAAAAATTACCCATGCATATGTTCTGTCAATAAAAAGCTATGTTTTTTTTTAAGTGTCTAATGGTTGATTGAAAAGAACCAATCTATCCTATGAAGTCTACTAACAATAAACTAGTTCAGAATCCAATATTTTATTTTAATAACAGTTTAATAACAGCTGAGAAGAAATTGATTAGAGGGAAATGTGAGGGTGAAAGTTTCTGGTCACCTCCTTGATAATCTTATAAATAGCAAAAGGTCACAATATTAGAACTTCACATGTGTAACATCTGTTTTTGTTTTCATCTGTATCAATTGTAACAATTCTCTAGATCAGTATGGCTAATGGTACCATATTCACTGAAAGCAAAACAAACTGAATATACTAGGGACAGATAGCCTCAGGACTTGACAAGGACACTAATCGTCCCAATCCAGAAGAGAACTATTTCTACTGAAAGGGTAGGTCAGGAGGAATCTACATGGGACAAAAGGATTCTAACAACCCTTTAACCATTGAGTTTTCTAAATACAAGTCCATTCTGTCCAGGGACCTCAAGTGTACAAGAGGCCATTGTATCCCAAAATTGAAGGAAGGGTGCATTTTTTTTGTACCAACTATTTTATGTAACATCTCAGTAAATATGTTTTTCTAAAAGCTAATTAACTATAATAAATAAATAAATAAATATGTCTGGCTGATTGGCTATCAATGAAAAGCACATCAGATAGGGCTCATGACCTTCAAAACCCTTCTTAGAAAGGAATTAGCTTCCTTTTCAGCATCCAAACTACTAGTGCTAATAGGAGTTGAATAATCAGCCCAGGAAGGGCTGTAATATCTAAAAGCAGAAGCTCTTCAAGTACTTGGTCCTATTCTTTTCTATTCTCTTGGCTACAATTGATATAAAATACTCACAAATTTATAACCAGATCCTTGACTTCGTTCCCAAGACTGATTCAGTCCCTCACCTCCAACTATCTTTTGGACTCGTCTGCTAATGTATTTTTCAGATACTTAAAGCTTACCATGCAAAAAGCCTAATTCATCACCTTTCTTCCTAAAACTGCAAGCCTTCCTTCTTTAATTCTTCCTAGTTACTCAGGCCTAAAACCAGGCAGGTGTTTTAATATTCCCTTCACTCATCAAAATAATAAGCTAAGTCCTACTTAATCTACTTATAGATTCTTTTTTTAATTGAAGCTGTTTATTTTCAAAACATATGCATCATTAATTTTTAACATTCACCTTTGCAAAATCTTGTTGTTCCAGATTTTTTTTCCTTCCCTTTCCCCTACCTTCTCCCCAGGCTACAAGTAATCCAATATATTAAAGATATGCAATTCTTCTATATGTATTTCCATAATTATTATGGTGCACCAAGACAAATCAGATCAAAAAGGAAAAAAAATGAAAAAGAAAACAAAATGCAAGCAAACAACAAAGAAGGTGAAAATATTTATGTTGTGATCCCTACTCAGTTCCCATAGTCTGCTCTCTTCATCACTAGACCATTGGACCTGAATCACTTCACTGTTAAAAAGAGTTACATCCATCAGAATTGATCATCATATAATCTTGTTACTATGTCCAATGTTCTCCTACTCACTTCACTTAGCATCAATTCATGTAATCTCTCCAGGTCTCTCTCAAATCATCTGGGTTATCATTTCTTAGAAAACATTAATATTCCATAACATTCATATACCATAACTTTTCAGCCATTCTCCAACTGATGGGCATCCACTCAGTTTCCAGTTTTTTGCCACTACAAAAAGGGCTGCCACAAACATTTTTGCACACATAAGTCCTTTTTCCTTTTTTATAATTACACTCTTTCTTGAATCTGAATTCTCCTTTTAGATACCAAGTATAACCTGTCCCAAAATTTGAGAACTGATTGTTTTCCTCAGGTATTCCAATTGTTTAGAATTCCCTTTCATTTTCTCCCAGCCTTAATGTATGCTATATTATTCCATTGCTACAGTAATCTTTCCAAAAATAATGATATTTCAGATATATACATATATATGTGTATATATAATTCTTTTAAGAAATATAAAGAACTTTAGATATATTATCTCAATTGATGTTAAAACAATCTTGTGAACTAGGTGCTTTTATTAGTCTCACTTTACAGATGGGGAAACTGAGAAAAAAATAAAATAAGAATAAGAAATTTAAACATAAATAAAAATAAGAAAGAAAATGATTTGTCCAAGCATATACAGTTAGTGTCTAAAGTCTTCCTTATCCTTCAGACCACAATTCTGAACTTGCTGAAAACTCTCCCTATTCTCAATTCAATAAAGTTCATATTCATATCCTTTAGCCTAGCATTCACACTCTCCACAACCTGTCTTCAACTTAGCTCTTTAGACTCATCTCACACTATTCTGGATAATATTCACAGTTCCCTAAAAAAGCAAAGGTATATTAAAGGTATATTGGCAAATGTTTTAACAACCAGTTTTCAAAGAAAAAAATATACCAATGAAATACTTATAAATTTAAACTGCATAACAATCAATAAAAAAAGAAATCCAGTCTTATTTGGAGTTTGATGTCCAAGGTATAAATGCTCATACTGAAATTTTAACTGGCTCTTTCAAGCCAATCTTCTCAACTGTACCCCCCACCTGCTCCTATCATTCCTTTTTCCATTTATTTAAAAATGCTCTCAACGTATATAGTTCATTTATTCCTTCCCTTCTGCATCTATTGATACCCATCAAAATCTAGATCCTAGCTCACCTCCTCCATGAAGCCATTCCTGGTGGGCAGCTTGATATAATTTTTTTTTAAAAAGCAATAAATTTGACATCAGAAGACATGGGTTTGAAGACCACCTCTGAAACATGATACCTGTATGATGCTGACCAAGTCAATCTCTCCGGACTATTCTTTCTCTCTTCTAAAAATAAGGAGACTGAAAACAAGATTACTATGAAGGTGCCTTCCAGTTCTAAAGATACAATCGAATTGTGCTTCAATCATGCTTATTATTCTTAGTTTATAGATTATAAAAGTTTCTCTCAAAATGTGACATAACTTCAACTGCCTAGCTAGGAAGCATCAGAGGCAGAATTCAAACTCAGCCTTTCTGACAAAACTTCAGGAACTCATTGCTTCAACTTGACACTTTTCATTTCTGATAAGAGTACCAATAATAATTAATTAACATCAGGATAAGTAAGCTTGAACTTTTCCTTAGGATTTAGAATCAACAAGAAATAACACTCTTTCTGGATGGAGTAAAGAACATCAGCTTTTCTCTGAATCCTACTCTATTTTCTCCTCAAGTGCCTAATTCAATGGATCAGTCAGTCCCCCAAATCACCCAAAGCTCAGAAAAACTATCAGAAAACAAGTATGATATTAATAATGTGGGAGTTTGAGGCACACATTGCTTAACCCTCACTCTCTGAGCCTCAGAAAAGCACAGTTCAAATCCCACTTCTGCCATATACTACTACACAACGTTAGGTAAGTCAGAGTTTTTCTGGGGACCTCACTTTTCCTCATCTATATAATGATGGGTTGGATTAGATGGACTTAAAGATGCCTTCCAACTTAAAATTATGGTCCTGAGAGTATATGCAAAAGAAGAGGCATGATATTTTGAATAGGACACTGGATTCACAGTCAGGAGTACTTGCCTTAGGTGTATGGCATACCTCAGGACAAGTCACTTAACCACTTTATACCTCAGTTTCCTCATTTGTAAAAACAAAGTTAGACTAGATGATCCTTAATTCCAATTGAGCTTTAGTATAACAGGGCAATCCATTTACACCCCTCTAATTAACTCACTATCCTACTTGCCACAGCCTTCCAAATATTTTCATTCCTCCACAAATTTCCCTTCCTCCTCCACTAATCCTATCAGTTGAGAAACTTTTCTTCTATTTTATTGAAAAAATTGAACCCTTTTCTTTCCTCCTGACCAACTGTACTGATTCAGGTCTTTATCATCTCATATTTTAACTACTTAGAGAGATGCTCCTCATTGCAATCTATCCTACTCTCAGCTCCTAAAGTATAGATCTGACCAATCAATTCCCTGTTCATTAATTCCATTGGCTCCCCAACATCTTCAGTATAAAATAAAAGATCCTCTATTTGGCATTCAAGGCCTTCATAATCTGGTCCCCTTCCTACCTTTTCTATCTTTTTATTCATAACTCCCACCTGTACTCAAAAATCTAGCGACACTAGTTTCCTTAACCTTCTTCAAGCAAGATACCCCATTCTCCCAATTCTTCTTTCTCTCGCCCCTCCCTCCTCCCTCCCTTCTCCCCACCCTCTCTCTCTCTCCCCCTTCCTTCCCCTTCTCTCCCCCTCTTTCCTTTCATTCCTTTCTCTCATCCCCTTCTCTCTTATTCTGCTTCCCATTTTTGGAATCCTCTCATTTATCTCTACCTCCTGAATTCCCTGGCTTCCTTCAAGTCTCAGATAAAATTCCATTTCTTTGAAAAGTCTTTTCTAATACCTTTTAATGCTAGTGCCTTCCCTCTAAAATTATCACCAATTTATCATGTCTGTATCTTGTTTGTACATAATTATTTGTATACTGTTCTCCTCCATTAGAAGATGACTCCTTGAAAGGAAAGATTAGGGTTTTCTTTTGTCTTTCTCTGTTTCCCCAGCACCACCTATGGTCCTTAACACTTACTGACTCACTTTTCACTCTAAATCTAAATCTAAACTTGATAGTCCAAAAAGAAGTCCATCTATGTGGAAGCAGCACTATTTCCTGAAAACATATAAAGGGTTGGGTGAGGATCTTGTCCAAAAATATAAAACTGTGAATATGACTCTTGATGCCCCAAAGTCAATAAACTCTTCCCATGGATGAAAAAAAATTGACTAATTATTCAATAGATATAGAATAATGGAATGTTATAGCTAGAAGGGACCTTTCAAAACAATCTAGTCAAAATTTCTCCTTCTGTTGATGGGAAACTCAGATTTCAAGAGATAACCTAAAGGTGAAAGGAAAAGATAAGTCAAAAATCCAAGTCTCCCTCCTCCTGTATGAAGTTTATAGTCCTGAGTACCTACTCTATTTTAGTAGCTCTGTTTTCTTATCTGTTAGTCTGAAATAATCTACTATCTAGAGGAGGGTCTTTCTATCATTAGTATAAATTACCAAGATGGCTTTAAAAAATAAAAAGCTAAAAATAATCCCCCCAAAGTGTACATACAGCTTCAGCACCTCTATTCTTTAAAAGACTTTTAAATGTTGTTTGTAACATAAGAATTTTTAATAAGCAATTAAAACCAAAGTATGACTAACTCAAATCAAACTGAATGACACAAAGCTTAGCAGCAACAGATTGGGCTTTCACTAGTTGTCCAAAGCTAATCATAGCTCAACCACTGTTCTCACTGTGCAACCTGTGACAGGTCATTGAACCTCTCTGACTTAGCATGTTAGCAATAAAACAACAACATAAAGTCATCATAGGCTTTTAGTGAGATACATATCAAGGAAATTACTTGAATATCCTATTTTTACAAAGTGCTAAATAAATGCTAAAATTATAATGAAAATGGTTGGCAACACTTCATAGAACGTCTCTCTAGCTTTATCTGGGCAGAGTTTCAGTGCTTTTACAAAACATTTCCCTGTGGATGCATCTCATTCTGTAGAGTTGCTATGAAGGTAATCATTTTGACTGGCCTTAACCTAAATACAGTATTTAAAATCCTTATCAAGCTAAAGAGACAACCCCAGTAAATTTAGCTTGTGTTGCTGGAAGGAGAGAGACAGTTTTTCCAGGAAACTGCAAGCAAGGTTCTAATCAAGGGATATCAGTGAATGCTATATTCCCTTGGCACAATCTACAACACTGAAGCCTTAAACAGAAGGGATTCATCTTGCTGTCAGAAGGGAAAGCCAAGAGAGTCAGGGATTCCATATGCAATCACATGACAGCCTCAGCATCATGAAGAAGGAGCCATGACTAACATACTTTATGTGTGATAAAATAACCTAAATTTGTAAGAGTCATGACTGTTTGTGAATGGCCAAATGGTTCTGCCAATAGGCATGAACCAATATGCAGCCATCAGATACAACTTATGCTCTGCAAATAGTCAAGTACCTAGAAAATAGAAAAAAAAATTAGTTGTCTTTCTGAAGCCTCTGCTTTGGTGACTTTGAAAAGAGGAAAAAAACAGATTTTATACAAATTCCTTATGATGGTTCAATATATTGTATTACTTGCTAGCAGAAATAATTTGGTTGGACATAATATAATACAAAGAATACTTGCTTTAGAATTAAATTAACTTCTCTGGGGCCTTGTTTCCTTCCTATGTAAAACAGAAGGCTTTACTAAAGGATTTCTAAGGTCCTTGCCACATGAAAACCCTATAATACTTGAAACTCATATAAATACATATAAATATATACACATATATATAAAACAAAGTACATAACTATATATATAACTACACATAACTACATGTAACTATATGTGTAACTATAATTATATATATGAAACTGTATTGGCTATGGCATGTTTAAAGGCTTCTGTTTTTGCATAGAGAGCTATGTTTTTAGTTTTACCTGTAAATAATCAGGTAGGCCATGTATAACCAATTAATACTTCAGATATGACAAATCATTCCAGTATCTTTGGCAAGAAAACCTCAAATAGGATCATGAAAACTTAAGACATGACTGAAAAACAACTTTATAGTATACTGTGCCCTAAAAAAACTTCACAATCTAATGGGGGGAAAACAAGCAAACAAATATGTACAAAAAAGCTACATTCAGGGTAAAAAAAAAAAAGCAAACAAATATGTACAAACAAGCTACATGCAGGGTAAAAAGGAAGACATCAGAAGTAAGAGGAGTTGGGATAGGATTTTAGTTGGGATAAACATTCATAGAAAAGAGATTTTTTTATATGCAATCTATATGAAAAATACTTCTAGGATGGAAAAAATCTGGTATTCTAAAATGATTCTTGAATATATGGTAGTCTGGGAACTCCAAAGCAAACATATCTCCTGACTTTCCACCAATTTCAGGCTATGAACTCCTAAGATCACTAAATTTTAATTGAATTTTGAGATTTGTAGCCAAGCAACTTTATTAAAACTTCATTTCTTAAACCAAAAAGTTAAGGTTATCGACCTATAATCTGTTCGGTTCTGCAAACATATATTGTATCTAGGATATACTGCAACATATCCAACATATAAAGGACTGCTTGCCATCTAGGGGAGGGGGTGGAGGGAGGGAGGGGAAAAAAATCAGAAAAGAAACGAGTGCAAGGGATAATGTTGTCAATATAAAGTAATCATTAAATAAAAATTTAAAAAAAAGGTTATCGACCTATACAAACAGGATGTCAAAAATGTATTTTCTAATAAGAATAAAACTTTGTAAAGTATGTGTAGAGGAAAAAACAAGAAGAGATACATCCACTGCTTTGAATCATTATACTATAAATCCCCCAAACTAGAAATTGATTGCTTCTTTATATTTGTGTTTGCAGCACCTAACAGTGTCAAGAAGATAATATTGATACTTAATATGTTCATGTTGACAGATATTGTAATGTCAAGGTAATATACAGGAAAAAGAACTACTTTTGTTCCCATCTTCTGTTCTGTCCTATTCAAGGAGAATAACTTCAGACTGGAAAGGATAGAGAGAAACAAATTTAAATACATTGGATCTGTTTTCAATATATACCATTACCTTGTTGTCATTTTTATTCCTAGATCATAAGCTCATAATGGGTAGGCACTGCTTCAATCCTTGTATACTTAGATCCTCAGCACCTGGGACAGTACTTGATAACATTGAAGTGATCAGACATCCAACTCTTCATAACCCCATTTGGGGTTTTCTTAGCAAAAATACAAGAGTAGTTTGCCATTTCCTTCTCTAGCTCACTTTACAGATGAGGAAACTGAGGCAAAGAGAGTTAAGTGATTTGCTCAGGGTCACGCCACTAGTGTCTGAGACCACAATGATTCTTCTTGTCTCAGGCCTGGCACTCTATCCACTGCATCACCTAGCTGCCACCATGTGCTCAATTATTGAATGATTATAATTTGGCATTAGTTTTAACCTAAGATCTTTCCAACTGGTCTGTCTTTTGACAACTGATTCAGAAACTATTCCTATATGAATAACCACTTGATTCCTGACTGCTAACGTATGATAAAGTCCATGTTCTCTGGTGTTAATTGGTGATCAATATATCAAATGCTTCCCAAGTCTTTTTCTTAAAGAAAACACTCATAGAAAATGTCTGCTTTATGAGGGCTACTGCTTTTAGTTTTTGTCTTTGTAATCCCAGTGACTAATAGATGTGAAGCTTACTGAGGTCTACAAACTTTTTTCTTCTTTTGTTACTTTATGCTAAGCCATATTTTCCAGCATCTTTCATCATCCTCCCCTGCTGCCAAATATTGTACCAGCGAAAAGGAATGATGCTCAAGCCATCTTTTGTTATTCCCTAGGATATAACTCTAGGAATAACTGCAGTCATCTTGGATTTAAATTTTTGTGGTCTTAATTCAGCCTGGTTTTTTACTTGAAACTTATTGATATATTTTTATAACACACTCACTTCCTGATACATTTGCCTTCCCACCATAAAAAGTTAAGCAAAACCCAGCAACTATATCTGATAGCATCTGCAACAATCTGAACTTAAAGTCTGCAGTCTCTCTACTGAAAGAAAAATGTATTTCATCATCTGTTCTGGGCCAAAAATGCTCCTTATAATTAATCCCAGTTAATTAACCCTATCTTTCCAGGTTTGATTAACAAGGGAAGATCACTAGAAATGTTTCCTTCATACATTTTCCATTCTGAAGGAAATTGTATTCCAATGAAATGAGAAATGGAATACAGAATTTGGGGAATAAGATTTCCTTCTCACCTCTGTCACATAGAATCTTGGGCATCTTGTGAGGAACATTTTAGATGCTACCTGTCACAGTAAGCCTTTCCTGATCCATGTGGTTCTAATATTCCTAGACAAGGAGAACTCTCCTGACTCTGAGATCTTTATTCAGAAATTGTTCTATTATATATTTGATGTCATTCCCTTTCCATTTAATTACTTCCAATGATAGGAAACAAGGACCTCTATTCCGCTGACTTTTAATAGTGCAGGTATAAATGCCCTGCTTTGTAAGATGATATATTCTATTGTATACACACATCTTATATGAGATAAGGCACATAACATATTTATAAATAATAATATATCATTATATATGCATACCTGTATCTATACATGGATGTGTATGGATGGGCATATACATATTGTATATGCTAGTGTTCCATTAGGGCAAATATTATCTTGCTTTGTATTTATCTCTCCAATACTTAGCACAGTGTCTGGAGCATAGTAAACATTTAAATACTTCTTTTATACATTCATTCATTAGCATATATTCCTAATAATTGCATAGAATTTTGTAATTTTATTGTTTTCTTGGTTTAGTCAATCCAATAACATGTTTGTGTCAGACAAACATGAGGTGAACAAATAGAAGTGATAACAGTTTCTGTCTTTAAGAAGCTTATATTCAAATAAGGGAGACAACAGGTTCTATACCAATGGCATAGAACTTATGCAGAGTATATGGAAGGTAATCTCAGAGCAAGAAAGCCTTGATAGTTGAGAGGATCTAGAAAAGTCTCTTACAGAAGATAGATTTGAGTCTAAAAGAAGTCAGGAAAATTACCTGAAAGCTCCTTTATCTTCATTTTTATCATTCTTCTATTAGCAAGGGATCATAATTTTTCTACTCTATACAATCCTACCCTATCCTAAGTACCTGTTAAGAAAATAATAACTAATTCAGAAACATTAAAATATATAAGTGAAAGGCACCATAAAGAAAATTGCATGTATCAATTTTGAACTCATTTGGCTACTAGAGTTATATTTTCCTACACTCTATCAGATTTTCTTAAAATAGGTCATAATTGCATGAAAAGTGTGAATAATTTCCATATTCAGAAGTCATAAAATAGAGCTAATATAGCAAATTTTAACTATCTAGGAATAATTACACTACTTGTGACTCCCAATTGTGTTGCTTCATTACCACATTTGGAGTTTTCTTGGCAAAGATATTAGAGTGATTTGCCATTTCCTTCTCCAGTTCATTTTACATATGAGGAAACAGAGGTAGTAAACAGGATTAATTGATCTGTCCAATATTACAAAACTATTAAGTATCTGAGGCCAGATTTGAGGATGATTATTCCTGACTCCAGGCCTAGCACTCTAACTATTGCACTATCTATACTAGAGATAAATTTCCAGGTCATTAAAACTTTCATAAGGGAAGAAATTAGGAAAAAGCTAGAAGATAAAATGCAAATCATTCAAATAGTCTGCCTTTTCTTTCTTTTCTTCTTTCTTCCCTAGTAAGGGAATCCTAGCCATGACTAAAAATTTTTGCATGAGAGAAGGAAAGAAAGACTGTAACTATTGGCTGAAATATGATTTTAAAATTTTCTGTTGGTTTTATTTATCTATACTAAATATCTGTAATTAAGAATTGATTCATATTTTTGATTTCTTTCTTCAATGTACATCACAGTGACTAGCACATAGTTGGTGCCTAATGCTTATTGGTTGATCAATCATTGTGGAAACAGAATGGACTTAAAAGAAGGATAAAAGTCCTTCTATAATTTTTATTTGTAGCTGTTTCAGGAATATTTCTCTCCCAATCTCCCCAAATTAGAATGGACTAAGCCAAATTTCATTATTTCATGAGATGACAAAAATCATTTAGGTCAAAAGATTGAAAAAATAAAAGAAAATGAAAGTTACCTAATATAAAAAACAAAATACAGAAAAACTGATCAGAGATTTAAGACTCTTTAGACTACCTGAAAATTGTAATATTTTTTAAAAGCCCACATATTTTAATTTCATGAAAGAAAATTGCTTAGATTTTAGAATCAGATAGTAAAGTAAAAACAGAAATAATCCATCAATTATTTCCTGAAATACCAAAATAAAAACTCTAAAAAAAAAGTCATATGTAGTCAAAATGCAGATCTTCTAGGTCGAAGGAAAAAAACTGCAAACTGCATTAAGCAAAGTTCAGTCTCAAGAACCAAGTTTAGTATCACATGATTTAACAATACCACTATAAAAGATATGAAAGCATGGAAAACGATACTCCAAAAAACAAGAATAATTATTCAGCAAGACTGGATATAATCCTACAAGGGAAAAAACATAAGATTTCTAAGGAAGTAGAAGGCTTTCAAACATTTTTAATGAAAAGATCAAGATGAGTAGAAACTTCAAGCTAATAACATTGGAGTAAAAAGTAAGCATTCAGAAACGACTTTATAAAAATTAAGTGTTTGCATTGTAGTAGTGAGAGGGGATATAAAGAAAGCATCTCCTAAAAAGGGTTCATAGATTCAAGTATGATATAAAGAGCTTGTTTTCATCACATTGTAATATCTTCAAAGAAAGGAAATCAAAGGGTAAAAATACACTAGGAACAAAAGGGGAAGAATGAGAGGAGAGGAATTTATTATCTCACATAATTAAGGGATGCAAATAGAAGTCTATATAAAAATGAGGAAGGAAAAATCACATGAAAGTTATTCTGGACTGATGTAGAATATAAAGACAGAAAAACAATTCTACCATCAACCATGATTCCAAAGGATCATTGATTTAAAATGTTACCCACTATCTCCTGAAACATTACAGATAAAATATACAGAGTGAGACATAATTTTGAACATGGATATATTTTGTTTGATTATATATGTTTGATGAAGGGATTCTTTTTATAGTTGGAAGTAGATGCTTGATAATTAAGAAAAAGTAGAATTTAATATAAAAAGTGTAAATGAAGGGGTAATTCCCATAGCAAAGGGAAGAGTTCTCTCCTAGCTTAAGCTTTCACACCTACTGAAGTTAAGCAATGCTGGATCTCAAAGTCTACTTTGTCTTAGAGAAGGAGATGTAAGGAACAAATCAACTAAAATTAATTTCTTAAGCCTCAGCTATGTACCAGGCAAAGGTTTTAGGTGTTAGGGTTACCAAAAAAAAAAAAATTTAAACAGTTCCTGTCCTCATATAACTTACAATCTTTTGAGGGAGACAACATGTACATAAGTAATTTATACACACACACACAAAGAAACATATTTTTATGTATGCACATAAACATATGCACAAAATAAAAGCAAGGTAATTTCAGGAACAAAGTTCAAGAACCTGGGAGAGCAAAAAAGACCTCCCGTAGGAGTATGCTTTTCCCAGAGTTCCCCAATATCTGTGGTCTTCTACAAGAGGCATCTTTAAATAATAGAATCTTGTTATTTGAAGCTAAAAGCAAAAGGCAACAGTAGAGTTTACTGAGCAGTTAAGTTGTCCAACTAGCTCTTTAAAAGTACCACTTTTTAAAAATATACAATAGATTAGATAAGAGATACAACAATTATAAGACTACTGTAATAGTACAGGCAAGAAGTGATGAGGCTCTGAACTATAGTGGTGCAATAGTGCAAAGGAGACAAATTCCAAGAATGTTGAAAAGGAAGAATTGACAATATTTATTAATGAATATCCAGAGTAAAGAAATCCAGGATAATTTAAAAGGTTGTTAAACCAGGTAAAATGATGGAGTTTGGAAGAAGGGTGCTACATGCCAGAGAGCCAACTAGTGACAAATAAGAGGTATTCTGACAGACTCTTTAAGGAATTTTACTCTCTCCCTTACAGATCCTCATTGAGCAACTAACTATGTTTTATAGGAATTCAATTTTAGAAAAATTTCTCTTTTTTTTTCCTTTAGGCACCTGGGGTTAAGTGACTTGCCTAGGGTCACACAGCTAGGATGTGTTAAGTGTCTGAGACCAGATTTGAACTTAGGTTCTCCTGACTTCAGGGCTGGTGCTCTATCCACTGCGCCATCTAGCTGCCCCCGGAATCCATTTTTATAGGGCCAGATGTGTACATCTTTTGGAACACAAAGTCTTATAAAAATGAATGTTAAAAATCATTTTACATGTATTTGGAAAAATAAAATACTGAGGAAAAAAGAAAAAAGGAAATGCCAACTAGAGACAGACAACTATGAAAGCTGAATAAAGATTGAAGCATATTATTTTCATCTTTTTTGTTTGTTCTTGGTTTTTCCCTTTTGTTCTGATTTTTCTTTCACAATATGAGTAATACTGAAAATGTTTTAAATGATTATACATCTATAACCTATGTCAGATTGCTTGCTGTCTTGGGGAAGGAAAAGGAAAGAAGAAAAAATTTGGAACTTAAAATCTTACAAAAATGAATGCTGAAAAGTATTTTTACAAGTAATTGGAAAAATAATGAAAATTTTAAAAATAATAAAAGCTCTTAAAGTTTCTGGATTTCAAAGAAATAACTTACTATATGCAATCCAGTTTTTCTAGGACCATTAACAATAACCAGAAAATGCTTCCCTTGATCTTATTCTTATCCTCCATGTCAACCTTCTTCAGCATCTATTTACTGGGTTAAACCTTCCTAAAGGTCAATGAGAATCTCCTCTACCTGATGAGGAAGTTCACCTGCCATTTCATCTTTTCACTGGAGACTCTGAATCCTTCACACATACCTCCTCCAACATATATACTTGGACTGCAAGAACCATTAACTCATTACAATTCAATTAATCCAATTATCACCAACTGTTGGTATTCAGGTTGTGAAGGTGCTTGCTGCAGGTTCAGAATTGGAATTAAAGGAGATACTTGTAGCCCATCTAACAGTTAACTAGAGGTTTACCTATCCATATCATGACAAGGGCCAATTAATGAGCAAGGAAAGAGTCCTAAATTTAATGAATGAAAATTCCTCTGTCTCTGTGTGGCCATACTGCTGTCATGGTCAATCCTAAAGAAAAAAGCAGCTCCTACCTCCCTCATGGGCTGGCTTTTATACATGGGTCACCAGGGAAGCTACATTAGTAGTCTTAGTCACTGAAACAATTAAGTCTTGAGGATAGTTTCAATTGGCTTTTAACACAAAACTGTAACTTCAAGCCTAACTTCAAGGGCAGAGCCTGTTCATACCAACTTTCAAAAGTAGATTATTAAATTTTCAGTGTGAGCATTTACACCTCATAAATCAACAAATGCTATAAATGAAGGCTTGATTTATTAGGTTTTTTCATTGTCTAGACTTTAAAAAGTAATAGAGAAATGCAAATTAATAATGCAAATTAAACATAAGAGTATGTTAAACATTTGCCAGCACACTACTTTAGTAAAGCCAAGTCATTTGGCACTTTTTGAATTATGGATCCCAGTCTTCTGAGAGGCCTCTGAGTTTCTTGATATCCTCTTTCCCCACAGTGACCAAACAAAATGTTTAATGTGGATAAAAAATAATATTAATTATAGTCATTTAGGTGAACTTCTTACCATTTATCCCTAATTGTCATACAGTAGGTATACATATATCATTAAATAGGTGTCAGATTAATTTGGTTTTAAGTGTTGACTTAAACATAAAATATCCTTCACCATGTGTCCAATTGTCATGTAATAGCATTGTCATGTAAATATACCTTTGAAAAAGTTAAAGGGAAAAAGTAGCACTATCTGACTCATAACTTTGTAAATCAACTAATGAAGGGATATATATATACACACCAATATATCCTACAAACCTGCACATCCAGATGGAGGCTATTGGTGGTAACAGTCGTTCACTGTATCACATAAGGAAATGTCTACAAGAGAGATTCAGTGGAATGTTAAGACTGGGAAAAAAAGATGAAATGGACTTAAGAGAAGTAGCAAAAGTAAATGAAGTATGAAATCAGAGTGTAAAAAGAAAGGTTAGTTTTAAAGTTTGCAGGCTTTAATCAAAATCTACTGGCAGAAAAAAAAAACAAAAAGAAGATTTAAGCAAGTAGAAATAAGAGGAAAATCAGAGAAATCTGAAAGAAAGGTAAAGTCCCTTTGCATTAACTGTGAAAAGGATAAAGTAAAGCAAGAGTTTGGAGTTTTGGGTAAAGTTTTGAGAAGATTTTTTTTATCCTCACTGAAATGAGGAGGACATGTGAAACTTTTGGAGAGATATCATTTTCAGACAGCATTAAATCAAATTATAATACTAAATGGAAAATAGTAGCACATTATATATGTCTTTATATATATATAGTAGCAGGATGAATTTAAAACTACAAAAGATAACTTAAGATATAAGCTTCTATGCATTTAATATGTGTTAATTTTTAATGATTATTATTAATATGGCTATATGTTAACAAGAAAAAGCAATAATAATCTAGCTACAAGTTGTGATTAATAAAACTTTATTAGTAAAATTTTGCTATGAGGTAATATCTCTTGGTACTATAATATACTATTTTGAGTTTTGGTTTCAGATATGATTATCTGAATTGTCATTAAACCAAAAGTATAGCATTCAGAAGGAAAGCCATGTGTTGCTCAAAAGGAATGCAGTATGAGAACTGCTAAAAGTGGATATCTATGCCTAGGAAAGTTCGAAGAGATGACCTTGCATAGGAAAGGATAAACTCCTCTTGATTCAAGTTTCTCCCATTGTGCTATCTCCTTTTTGAATATGAAAATTTCCTACCTGTTTAATTCTTACCTTACTTATGATATTCTGTAAAAAAAATTGGAACTTTACTGAATAATCAGCTGTTATATAAGCTTTACCTGGAAGTAAATAGAAATAAGAAAGTTTTTCCCCAGCTATGCTTATGTCAAGTCAATCTGTGCCCTTGAAAGGATAATCTTGATACTGTTATAAACATATCCCTTTGTTATAAACTTTACTTTCATAGCAAATTTCTATAACCAGACAAGTGAATTGTAGAAATTTTTGTCATCGCAATACTAAATAATCAATATATTAATATTAAAACATCTCTTGAATCAGTATAGTTGGATGCAAGTATGAAAGCTTTTATTGTTTTCAATATGAATTTGTGATTAACTTCCTATAACTAGGAACTAGTTTTGGAACTAGTAAACTAGGTAAATGTGTTTTTTTAATTCACCAAATCCTTGCTAATGGTTACATATTCATGTATAAGATTAGGCTATTTCCTCTAAGATCTAGGAGAGTATGTGAAGATATATATACATATACATAATTTTCTTTCGAATGTTTCTAATGGGAAATATAGGCTTTGAGTATGTTTTAGTAATAATTTCTCAAAATTGGATAAAGGATTTTGCATGTAAGATTGCATGAATGATTGTAAAGAAAATTTTAAATCAGGATTTATTTTTTTCCTACCATGACCTCTCTCTCTGACAATATTAAGAAAACATTTTATAAGTCATGACCTCAGAAAGCCTTTTTAAGAGTCTTCATCCTGTTGATAGCATTATCTATATTAGGTACAAGATTCAAATAAAGATATGAAAGAGCAAGCAGTATGAAATTCTTGAAAGTTTCAGATGAATTACAGGTTCATAATTTGATGGTTGTCTTATAACTCTGATGTTAATAAGATTAGCTCTAGAAAGTTTGATCTGGCTTTTCACCACATGAATTAGTTACTGGAAAGCCAAATTTAGGAGACTGTACTAAATTATATGTAATCTTATTACTGGCAGATTTAAACAGCACTGCTTAGAAAAACTTAAGAAGTAGTAGATGCACTGGAAGGAATCCTCTCCAGAACTGCTCTGAGAACTAGGTTTATTCCAGAATTACTAAGGTTAGAGCTTTCCAGGGACCAGATAACTAAATAGGACAATTAGGACTTAAGATGAAATGTTCTGATTAAATGGATATTGAAGAGATTTGATGCTATTTAATACTGATGACCATTATTTACAGTATTTTGGTTTTGATATTTCAAAGTATTCAAAAAACACTATGTGCCTGAAAGAGAGATAAGCCATAATTTGTTATATTTATTATTTGGGGATTAGGGTCATTCTTCCTGCAATTTTTGGTCAACTAAAAGCCTGTCATCTATTTTTATTAAATCTTTCTTTAAAGGAATTCTATCAAGCTCTAAATTAGATAAGTAGTAAGGAGGACAGGATGGCACTATGTAACTATTTTAATTAATTTCCTTTGAAATAACCCAGCTTTCTGCTCCTATAATTATGCTCTTGCCAATATGACAATGTTGAGTTCCAACCCAAAAGATAGGATTATAGATTATTATTTATCATTGTTCAATATTGTTTGAACCTAACTTCATGAAGCTAAAAAAATTGTCTAACCCAAAAAACTTATTATATAGCTAAGAAATGCTCCAGGGAAGCCAAATGTTTGTAAAGAATCTTTAGATCATGTCCAGTGCTCTTTGGATCCCCGTAGATCTTTTCTGGATTAGAGTCTGCCCAAAGTTTGTGTTTTGAGTTCCCCAAAACAGACTGACTTACCTGATAATATATATCTCAAAATGCTCTGTAATGGGCCAGAATGCTGGAGAAATGTACTTGAAACAAGGATTCTTACAAACAAGGCATTAGGCTCAATGGAATTGATAAAACAATGGTTATCTAGTTTAGCATGTAATGCAGTATCATTGATTTAATCTTACTACTACAAATAATGGTTCCCTAGTGATATAATGATTGGCTTATACTCCCTAGGATGAATTGATTTAATTGTAATAGAGCATATAAATTGGGGACAAACTCAGCAACAAGGGAGAAGACTTGACCAGCCTCATAGTGGCTCTCTTATCTTCATCACTTCTCCACTGAGACCAAGACCCATTTGAAGGTTCCCCAGAAAGCTAGCCCAGCCCCAGGCGAAGGAAACAATAAAGACTTTGGACTTTATTCCTAACTATTCTTGTGGTGATTATTCTGCTAAAATCAAGGGTGGTCCCAAAGCCCTCCAGAAAGCTAGCCTGGACATTACACTGCCCTTGTCTAGGAGACTGCATCTTGCCTATGTGAAGCTTATCAGGAAAACGTTCTTGTCTGAATTGGTATAGTGTGTTCCATTTAATCTCACAAAGTCTCTCCCTCCCTTTCTTTCTCTCCCCCCATGATCTAATAAATTTATTTCAGATTTTGGGAATTGTACTATCGAGCAATGCTTTAAAAAAAAAAAAAAGAAAGAAAGAAAGAAAGAAAAGAAAAGAAAAACATATACACCTCATTTGCAAATTTCTCTCAAATGCAGATTATATATCTCTCACCCACTCTAAAGTTGCCATCTACTCCATTTTCCTTAGTCTCTTAGCAACTCACAGCCTACTCAAAGCCACCTTAGTCAATATTTTTCTCAAGAATTAGGTATCTTTCTTTTTCCTTTTTTTTTCTTATTTTGTATTTAAATAAATTTTTAAATTTTTAATAAATAAAATTTGAAAAAATAGATTAAATTTTTAAAAGAAAAAAGTTAAGGCATTATGCATATTTCTCTTTCTCTTCTCTTCCAATCCTTGTTTTGTTACCTCAGGGAAATCCATCTCTTACTCTTAATTCCATTTGAATCTCCCAAACAATCCTGATCATCTCTGACAGATATAAAAGTAGGGTTAAAGATAAATCTGAATCAAAGAAAAGGTAAAAGTACTGAAATAAAATTAGATCTAAAAAGCAGAGCTATCAAATTCTAAAGTCCTTGACAGAATCCAGTAGACCTCTTAAGACTCTACAAAAGTTTCCATCTACCAGCCTCTCTAATTAAACCTGCTTCTCCTTAAGCTCCAGCATTCAAAATAAAATAACGTACCTTTTTCTATTTTAGTTAGCAGCATTAGGACAATATCATTTCTTCCATTTCTGATACCATATGTCAAATAGTTTGGGTAAATTGTAGAATGACAGATCTAGAACTGAGACACACCAGAGAATAATCTAATGCAATCTTCTCATTTAATAGATGAAAGAACTGAAGTACAGAGGTGGTAAGAACTTGGCTAAGATTACACTGATAAATTAAATATTGTGTATTAACCTAGAAGTCTAGATGTATCATTTTACAATTTTATGAGAGGAAATTAGTTCCACTTAATAGCTGACAAATGTAAACTTTTGGAATACTATCTCCAAAACCTTTGAACATATCAGCCTTCCAATTCAATTGCAATTGCCATGACCTTTGCTTCATCCTATTTAAACCACTCACAAAGATGATCACAATTTAGAGCTTAATCATTCAAACCTGTTCCATTTCCACTATCTTGATCTCTGAAATTCCCCTATCTGACCACAATCTCTGTCCTTGCACTAATTACAGAACTTCACTCAGATCCACTAAATTCATTCTTGTATCCTCAGCATGCCCTCTGGTTTCCCAATATCTTGTTTTCTAAATCACCTAATCCTGTTCTGGTCTCATTCCCATTGTTCATTCTTGACCATCTTGTAGTTAAATATTTTCTACCCTTGAATAGATCACTCTCCTCTTCCTTTTTAATAGTTACAATCTGGTGACTTCCACAGTTGGTGACCACAACCATGCATTATCTCTGCTCTTCTGGAGGACTGGGTAACCCAGAAATTTATCTTATATAACCCTCAATATGGTATTGGCAATGTTTTTATTAACCTCAAAATGAACTTCAAACACCATGGCTTTTTCAAATTTACTTTCATGCCCCAAACACCTACCTTAATCCCATCTTTCCCTTAGCAGATGATCCGTCTACCACTACATTATACTCTCTTTCTCAGCAATCTATTATATGCCCATGGGTTTATTTGTTATTCTTACTTAAATGATTCCCGAATCTATGTGGCTTACTTCAATCTATTACCTAAATTCTAATCCCAAAATCCAATATATATCTCAAGTTTGAGGTTCTATAAGCACCTTAAAAACTAACATATACAAAACTGAACTCATATTTTCACCACCACCCTCTCCTAACTTCATTTCTGTTGAAGGTACCACCATCCTCCCAATCACCCATTATTGTAATCCTAAAGTTATCCTTGATTGATTATTCCCTCTCCTTTATTCCCAAGTCCATGCTAAGTTCTATCAATTTTGCTTCTACATTTCACTGTTTCTAATACCAGTCTTCCAGTCTTCATTTCCATAAATGCTATCCTAAATTAGATTATCATTACCTCAAGCTGGAGCCATTGTAATGGTCCTGGGACAGATTACCCTGCATCCAATGTCTCCCACTTCTCCAATCCACTTTTTTTTTCCTTTCTTTTTTTTTTCTTTTCTTTCTTTCTTTTTTTTTTGGCTGGGGAAATTGGGGCTAAGTGACTTGCCCAGGGTCACACATCTAGGAAGTGTTAAGTGTCTGAGGCCAAATTTGAACTTGGGTCTTTCCTGACCTTCAGGGCTTTTTATACAGATGACAAAAAAAATTCATAAGGTATATGTCTGACAATGGTATCTCTTATAGAAAAACTTTCAATGACTTTCTATTGTCTCTTGAATAAAGTACTCCTTAAGTCCTCTAGGATAAAAGCTTTCCTCTACCTGGTTTCACCATACGTTTTAAACTTTATTTTGCATTATTGCTCTTATATGTGCCACTTTTCTGACAAACTAGAAAACCAAAAGCTTCTCTAACATTAATTTCTATCTCTTGCCTCTGCACATCCAGGAGCCATTCCTACGGCTGACATGTTCTTTCTCATCTCTTCTCACTGAAATCATTCTCTTCCTCTAAACCAGAGGATTAATCATCACCTTCCTGGGTTGTTGTTAGTCCTACAGGAGGTGATGCCTTGACATGCTTGTTAATCCTATCAGGGAGAGGATGTCATGACATGTAAGTGAACTGAATTTAAGTGAGAGAGGTTGTGCAAGGTCATTTGTTTCAATTTCCCCTTCTGATCCATCTGGGTCAGTGGCCAAATATACATCAGAACGACTGGAGAGGGCCCTGGATGCAGTGGGAGACCTTGGCCTTTTTAAGCTAAGGTCTTCAGGAGGTCTCAGTTTGACTGAGGCTGCACCCATTCAGTGATTAAGGATAAGTAATAATTGTGTCAAAGAATCTCCTGTTTCATCCAGTCAAAAAAAAAATCTAAATAAATAAATCTGGGTTTCTGGCCAAAACAGAAATGATTACTATTTACATTCAATGTGAGTCAATCAAGACCTAAATAATGACCAAATGAAGCTTGGCCAGAGAACTATAGATCAATGAGAATCAGAGTGGTTTTGGTTTAAGGCATGATTCTTAACAAAGAAATGTAGGAGGTAGAGATTCAAAAGAATGGAGGGGTGGGGAGGGAAGCGTTTAAGAGCATCTGTAGGAAAGGGTATGGATCCCTCACTTTTCCTAATTGCCCACTCATCTCCCTCTCCAGAAAAAAAGATATTCTTTCCTCCTCAATTTTTAGGTCCTTTGATGGATCTCTCTTCTTTCGCCCCTACATGCCTTACTTCTTGTAATATGCTTATCTTTTTAAATGTCATACATTACTCCAGCTCAGCTGTACGCCAAGCACCTAGCACATGACTTGAACATGTTATTACATGCTTATTCAATTTGTTGAATCACTATTCTGGGATAACCAAGAGCACACTGAAGACAATTATTCCCATATCAGGTCAGAAAGAGACAAAAGGGCCAGAATCCCAAGAAGACATGCAAGGACTGGTTCACAGAACAGAACATTCAAAGTCAAATTTAGCAATGACTAATTTTTTCTTAAAGTAGGGAATAACTTTGTCAAAAGTCAGTTCAGAAAACAGGGGGAAAAAATCAAGCTGTTTTTGTTGACATACTTGAAAGATTGTATGATTATCACAAAATACAGAATTTGTTTTCTTCTACCATCAACATGTGGTATGATGAAAACATGCCTGAGTAAATTAGCCTTAGCTTCTACAATGTGTAGCATGTGGGGGCAAATGATTTTATGGATCTTGAAGGCAGAAAGGTCTTTGCCCCAGTCCACATCTGATTGGCAGCAACATGCTGAGAAAGGACTAAGGGATGCCCATGGCCAGTTTGTATCAATAGCAAAAGTGGCTTGTCCTCTTCTGTGTCAAGCCCTTTGGCTAAGTTCCATCCTGCATCCAAATTGTGCATTTATAAGAATAGCTGAAAGGGACATAAATCATCACAAAGAAATGCCGTTTACATGATAGTTAAATGACTTTTTGGCCATTCTTTTTTCCAAATGAGCTCATCAACTCATGGATATGAATTATCTGCATTTGTTGCTATGTGGTCTATTATATTACTTGGATGTACTGCTTATTTACCTTTGGAATTTAAGATTCTTTTGGGAAATAAAGTACCTTCTACCTCCCTCCTCCCAAAATAAAAGAAATGAAAAAAAAAAAAAAAGAAACAAACATAGGAGGAAGACTCATTGAGTTTTAACATTTTGATTTAGAAAGATGTTTTTAATTTATTTTACTCTTCTACACATATCCTATTAAAGACATCATGACTGAAATCCAGCAAAGCAAAATGTAAAATAGTATTTTTTCCAAGTACACTGTAAGTTCAGAAGAAAGAGTGCACTTGGTGTGTTTAGATATGTATACTGTGTACAGATTTAGTACTCGTTCATGATACTAGATATCATGACCTTTGGCAATGGCATTTTCAAGTATCATTTCAGCTATCACCAGTAAGAAAATACACTAACCCCATAGTCCCCACATCCCTAAGAGAGCACTATTTTTTTAAATAGCTAGAAAAGGAATGGCATGGCATCTTTTCATTACTACTTTTGAGGAAGGTGATATTTAAAAAGAAATGATGCATCTATCAAGGTCATGATTGGCAAGGGCATTTCATTTTAATGCCCGCAGTAAGGTTGCTGGGAAAAAAACTCATTTGGGAATCTGCTTATAAATTTCAGAATTTAAACCACCATAAACATCATACACATTTTGGAATCACATGGACCAAACTGTAAAGGATCCAAAGTCAGATATTCAATGATATATAACCAACTAGTTAAGGGATTTTTAAACAAGTAAGTATTCATGGTTTAGCAGCATTGCTATCATGGACCAACATAGAGTAGGGCACAGTTAGAAACCATGTCATGAATTCCTCTGGCAATTTGGTGAAGCCTATGAACTCCTCAGAATCATATTTTAAGTGCATAAATAAAACTTATGATTACAAAGGAAAATAATTCTGATGAAATACAGTTAACAAAAAAAGAACCTCTGCCATAGAGATAAAAGGACAAGAAATATGATCAAGTAGACCTGTATTCAAGTCACTTAATATAACCAAGACTCAGTTTCCTCAACTGTAAAATAAAAATAATGCCAGTTGTACCTATCCCAAAAGATTGTTTTGATCTTGAATACATTTGCTGAATAATTGTAAATAAATATAATTTTTTAAAAGTGCTTTGCAAATCTTAAAGTGCTTTATAAATAAATAACAGTTATGATTAGAGAGATGAGGTATGGAGTAGTGGAAAAACCATAGGATAAGGGAAGTCAGAAAGTTGGGTATAGTTCCTGCCATTGATTGTTATTAGTTCCATAACCACAAGAAAAAAAAGTCATTGATCTTCAGACTTCAATTTCCTCAAGTGTAGAGTGGGTTTAATAACAATGCCTACAAGGGTACTTCTCAGATTTGTCATGATAATTTATGTAAAAGTGCTTTGCAAACCTTAACCACCTAAATAAATATCAGCTATTATTCTCATAATTACTGCTCTTCAGGATGGAGAATTATAAGCAGCTTGTATGATTGCATTACATAGTATCATCAAGAACAAAAACTCACACAGTTGCCTAAAGATAAAGGATTCCCATGTGGCAGAACTCAAAGCAGAAAGCACAAAAGACAGTATCAAGTAGTTCATCTTTAACATGGCTAACACTCCAAAATAATAGTGCACAAAGAGCAAGTAGGGGTTATTTTTGACCTCAGCCTCCAAAATCAAGTTATGTTTCAGTTGACTTTGATAGAGGGAAAATGTAATACTGGACTTCAAAACTTTAAGACCAGGCATTCAGGGGATAAAGCACCACCCCTGAAGTCAGGAGGACCAGAGTTCAAATGTGACATCAGATACTTAACACTTCCTAGCTGTGTGACCCTGGACAAGTCACTTAACCCCAATTGCCTCAGCAAAAAAATAAAAAATAAGAAAAAAGACCAGGCAATCAACTGACATCAGAACAGGAAGAAAAGTCTAGCACTAGCTCTTAGAGGAATGTAAAGTAAAGCAGTGAAATAATCAGGCTTAATTAATAATCATCTGCCCTAAGACTGGAGATAACAAAAGGTTAACCTCTTCCAGATTTTGCATCATGAGCTTTACTGACATCTTTTTGAGCTAGCAAAAGAGTAGATTCATAGCAAAAACCAGTAACAGCAACAATTTTAAAAGCAAAAACAATACAGGGAAATCTTTACAATTTTCATGTCCTCCAGAAGCTACCTCTATCTGTATACAATCAAAAATAGAAATAACAGGGACCTTTTAAAGTAAAGGAGATCAGGCTTATAAATAGGGCTTTTGAGTACTCTTTATTTTCCCAACATAGTCCCTTTTCACAAAATCAAATACATGGAAGATAAGCATTTGTGTGAACAAGACAATAGAATACCCAAAAGAAAAATTCCTGGAACTTGTAAATGAAGAGGTCTTTTAAAGCAAGAAAGCCCAAACAAAACTTCAATGGTAAAATTCTTTCTGCTAATGACTTTCATATCTTTAGGGGAAAAAAGGCACCTATCTTTAGATATCTTTTCATATCTTTAGGGAAAAAAAAGACCTGAAGCATCATTAATACAGTACTCTAAATCAATGCTTCCAAATCAAACTGAGAAGCCCTTGACAGTAATTTCTAAACAAACCCATTAGCTTATACACTCCCCATATACAGTACTTCAACAGTCTTAAGTTTCATATTTTAATCAGCAAATGTATAATTACTTACTTGCTTCCTTCTGTACTGAGCAAACTGAGAGAGGCCTAGCACAGTGGCAAGTGCACCTCCTCCAACCAAGGCTGTCCCTCTGATAGCTTTTTGAAATGCCATTTCTTAATCTATCAAAAGTAAGAGAAAGAAACAAGAATAAAGTTAATTTTAACCAAGAAAATCCAAAAAAATAAGAAACAATGGTGAAAAACAAAAATTATTTCACAATATTAAAAAAACATATAAAATGAAAAAGGTAGAACAGCATGATCAAATATAAAATGTAATTCAAAATAGCTTCAACCATCTATAGAGTCTAACTCTTAACACACACACACACACACACACACACACAAACACAATGAATTTATCTAGCCTAACTGTCCCATGACTCAAAATTGATGAAGAAGTCATTTTAATTTGACATTATATCCTATCCTTCAGAATTTTCCAGTTTATTCCCTTTTCCAATAGGAGACTTAACAAATTGTTATTTTGTTGTCACTTAACTAAACAAAAATCTTACAGTTTCTTCTCTGGCAAACTTCTGAGCAAGTTCAATGGTTTTCTTGAAAATTCAAACTTCCCATTAAGGTGCCCTGACTAATCTAGCAGAGTCACACACACTAAACTTATATCCCACAAGTGAGAGTAAGAAAGATCAAAAACAGAAAGGAAAGGGGTGGAGGCTAAGGAAAGAATTCCTTGATCCTCCCAAAGAGTAACAAACATCACAATATGGTTGTTCCGGTAGGCAGACAGCTAGACAGCTTTTTATTGCAGTATGAATTGGTTACTTGATTTTAGAAGAGTTAAGAGTTTTAAGGAAATATCTTCCACTTAATTAAAATTTATTTCTTCCTGACTATATCTTTCTGAAAATTACATTGTATATTTTGAGTTTAAGTTCATTAATTCACCTTTTTTTCTAATTTAAAATCTTTCTACTTTTGGATAACTACATTACACAGCTTTTAGTTTGTTCCCTAGTAATTTAAATATATAAAAAATGTGTATATATGTGTATTTAGATATAGTTATGCATATCTATCTCTCATCCCAGCACTCTCACAGCTACCTGTGTCTTGGGAAAATTATTTCACTTCTCAAGCCTCAATTTTCTTTATCTTGAAAATGCATAAGCATTGAACTAGATGATTTCTAAGATAATCTTTTGGCTCTAAATCTATGCTCTTTCTTAAATTAAATAATACACAAGTGAAAAGGAAAAAAATTCTCAAATGTAATTTTTGTCAATTAGCCTTTCTATCCTCTTTCCATTATACCTCCTTAAAACTGCCTTGCACATCGCAGACTTGTAATAAGTATTTATTGTTGCTCAGAAGATCATAAATTCAATTACTAAAAGTACTAATAGATCTTGTAAATAATGAAGTTGTTACTTGCAAGTTCCATAATAAAGAGATTCCATAACAATGGCACCTGGCACACCCATTTCTCAGAGTCCACTTTAGATATTCCCCAGGCAAGAGAGCACCAAGATCACAGATCTAAAAGAGGAAGAGTCTCTAAAAGAGAATCACCTACTTCAACCTCTTCATTTTACAAATGAGAAAATGAGGCCCAAAGAAATAATTTGCCCCATCACAGCAAAATCAAGACTCAAACTCATTTCCCCAGTTCTCTTACCACTGAACCATTGAGTTTGAACCACATCATTTGTACCTTACAGGCACCTCAAATCTGAACTGATAGATATATGGCACACAAATAATTTCACACTTTCAATTCTGAAAAGTGCTAAGATGTTCCCCACTTTCCCATCCCTACTTAATACATGGAATACTCTGGGGAATACAGAATGTGCTCAGGTGTTTTACCTGTCTCTCCCTCTATACGCTGGATGTTATATAATTTTTAAAATTTTATTTGCCATACACACTGGATAAGCACAGTATGATTGTTTAAAAAAAAAAAAAAACTGGCTGAGGGAAAATAACTTTTGAATCCCTTGGATTTCATATTTAAAAAGATAACAATGCTTCATGTCCTTAAAATTGCATTTCAACTTCTCCCTTCACCCAACTGCCTCAGACAAAAGCATAACTACTTCCTGGCATTCCATTTTAAATTGAGAGTTTTGTGTATTTGGAAAGATGTTCTCAAGAAGAAACAGCTCACAAGACATCTTTCATATATGCCTTCAGGGAGTATTCTTCTTCACCATCTGTTTATATACCAAACATATCCCCTCCTTTCCCTGTCCCCAAATTCAGGAAGAATGGCCAGAGTTTACTAAGTACCAATATTAATAAGTGAACTAATATAAATCTATCACCCAAAGCCATCTGCCATGAAAGACCCCCTTGTGAGAAGCTCACACCTCACTTGGTCTTTACAGAATCCCACCCTGCTTTGACAAAACTATGAGTACCCAGGTCCTTTCCCAAGAACCTATTTCTAACAAAGATAACAGCCTATTCTATTTCACTAACCAAATTATCAATTAAAGTGCTTGCCTCAGAGAAATAAGCCTGGTTGCCCCATTGACATTTGCCTCATGGCTGACTGGTTTTTTAACTCAGAATACAGTTCCTTCTTGTTATGTTGGTGTTGTCACTGATGACATCACAAAGGCAGTAATACATTTCACTTATCTGATCTAATAAATAGGGCCTAGACAGTCAAGTCTATGAAAATTTTGCAGTCCTCTAATTCTTATCAGAACAATGTGGATCTCTGAGTCTACTCTGTCCACATTATCTTGCCCTAATCTGATTTGTTTGAAATCATTTACTAAGGCATATGCTCATAGAGTGTTTTAATGATTTTCCTCTCCCTTCCATTCTATCTCTTAATCCAGAAAATTTTAAATACTGAACCAAATTTTGATTTTCCTAAATTCTGAAGGATTTTGATTTGTTATAACATTAGATTGTAAATTCCTTGAAAATAGGGATTGTCTTTTGCTTCTTTTTGTATCCCTGGGATTTGGCACAGAGCCTGGAAATAGTAGATGCTCAATAAATGTTTGATTGATTGATTACAAAGATGTACATAATTCCTTAGTAATTTCTCTGTGAAATAACCTGTTTTAAGTACTACCTCATAACCCAAACACATAGGTTATCTGTTTAATTGGAAACTAATTATTACAGATGGCACAAATGATATTCAGGCAGATATTCTCTGACATATCTAAAATCCAATCTGCTCTAGTTCCACAAGCTCTGACCTTCATCTTTCTTCATTTCCCCAAAAGAAAATATTTTTAACTTTCAAATCCAACACTAAAGCATATACAACAGGATGTCAGTCCTGTCCACTGAGCTTCTCTAGGAAAAATGAAGAAAACCTTGGCAAAGTAACAGACTAGTACCCCAGGACCAAGAAGTTAAAGAAAAACCTTTGTCAGGAAGAAGCATGTTGTAGACTAATGCAAACACTGATAGCTAATTCAAAGCAAAAATTCCTTTCCCTCTCATCATTACTTATTATTCCTTAATCCTAAGCATTATACTTCCAATTTAAGTAGTAGTAGAGTGAGGTATAGATTATGTGCATTGAACATTTTTGAATTTTTCAAGGAAAATCTTGATTTATAATTCTCACCCACAATCTTTTCATACAAGGGGGGAGACAGAAGAATAATTTTCCATTAGTATCCACAATGTCAAGAGATCTCTAAGAAGGTCACCAGGATCACCAGAACTGGATTGTATAGGTATGTATTGGTTAAAATCTGGACTGCTAAAGGGCATAATCATAATTATGGGAACACAAATCCATTAAAATGTGAGTATCATTATCTGTTTATTCATCTAGCAAAGGATAGAAAAAATAAGATCAAAGAAACAGAAAATATAAAAGGGATAATATACTGCTTTTTCATATTAGACAGACAGGATAGCCTCATAATCAATATGCAATGAATTATAGAGAAGAATGAAGCAGTGGGATCAAATATTGTAATACATATTATATAGGTTTTAAAGGAACATACAATTAAAAATGAAAAGGATACTTAATGTTCACCTTTACCAAAAATGCTTAACCTGGCAACCATGAATAAACTTTAAGTAGTCCATAAAATGTAATAAGAAGGGTGGGGATTATTTTCATTAACCTCTAACTGAAATTTAGCATTTTCTTTGATTATTTAAGACCATTATTCTGATAAGTATAGAGGAATTGCATATTTAACATATATAGGATTGCTTTTCATCTGAGAAAGGAGGTGAGATGAGGGAGGTAAGGTAAGGGAGAAGAAAAAAATTGGGAGCACGGGTTTTTGCAGGAGTGAATGCTGAAAATCATCTATACATATGTTTTGAAAATAAAAAGCTTTAATTAAAAAATATTCTGTGATCCGTAGACTATATCAGACAGCCAAATAGGCCCATGACACACACAAAGGGCTAACAACTTCTGATTACAGATACTCGTTTATTTAATGATGAAGGAATTAAGCTCCAAAGACATTAAATACCCACAATCACTCAAGTAGTGACTCGAACTCAAATGTCTAAAACAGAAACTAATTATCTTTACCTGTCCCCTAAACCCACCACTTCAAGAAAAGTAAATGGTTCAGAGGATAGAATACTGGATTTGTGGTCTGGAAGACCTGAGTTCAAATTTCACCTCAAATGCTTCTTAGTAGTGGAATCTTGGGCAACTCACTTTATCTCTTTAGCCCTCAGTTTTCTCATCCATAAAATGGGGATAAAAATAGTACGAGCCATAAAACACTTTTGTGAAGAATAAATGAAATAATAGTGTTTCACAAGTTTTAAAATGCTATTATTAAATTACTATTATTAAATCATTCAGGTTTATAATTTAGGAATACATCCTTGACTCTGTATTCTTTTTCTGTCAATCAATTAGGAAGAATTATCAATTGTGCCTCTTCAACATCCCTTTCAACTAGTCCCTTTTCTTCAATAACAAGACCCCCAGTTTAGGTCAGGGGCTTAAAACCTCTCACCTCAACTATTACAGGAGATTCTTTGCTTAAATAACCTTTAACACAGAATCATTGATTTCATTATTTATTCTCTCTTTAATCACTGTATGTTATTTTGTTGTTATTTGGGGTTTTGTTGTTTGAAATGTTGCAAACCAAATATTCTACTTGTTTTTTTTTTTTGCAAGAATATCTACAAACTGTCTTTTTTAAGAATACTTTTTTTCATTGATAATTAAGTTATTTTTTAGACTATGGCATTAGGAATTAAAGATAGGGCTCCTTTACTTTTTAGAATGTATTATTCCACTCCTTTCTATGACTAGCCAATGAATAATTTTCAGTTGGCTCTAGCCTTACATCTCTCCCTCAGGGTATCCCGAGAAGTTTGTGGGAGTCATTTTTCTCTGCCTGGCTAAGCCTCTACTGGTTGTATTTTCCCCTTATTGACTAATTAGCACTACAATTCCACTTAACAATATAAAATCAATTACCTTTTATAAAGGGATTTTTATTTTACTTCAAAGATATAGAAAAACAATGTACAAACATTTCCCCCAAAACTTGGGAGTATCACCTCAACCAGGAAAGAGAGAAGGGCCTATGGACTTAGGCCCGAAATTTAGCATAATTCAACCAGTTTCCAAGAAAATACTGTTGCTGATCTGGAATCCTAAAAATTACTCTCCAAAATTACTCTTTGCTTTTTAGGACATCAATCCTATTTTGGCAACAATATGCATCCTGCATTCTGACTTCTAGATTGTTATAGTTCACTCTTCCAACCAAATAAGAGACACTACTCTCTGAACCCAAAATAGAAAAGGATAAAAAAAGGCCCCATTTCTGGCACACCATATGGCCCAAGACCTTTCCCTATGCAGCATGGTTTCTTTCCAGATATATCATACTACTAAATGTCCAAAACTGGTTCAGGCCAAGATACAAACAGTTCCAACTACACAGCTAAGCAAAAAGGTTCCTCCCAACTATGATTAGTCAACAAACCAGTTAGAAAATGCCTGGGTATGCTCCAAAATCTCTCCAATAAACTTCTATAGAACACTGTGATTTTCCTGGAAGCCATCACTCAAGCACTCTTTACATGGAAAATTACCACCTGAGTAAGCTGATGTGGTCTACATATGTACCAGGCCCCCATAACATTTGAGTTTCCTTTCCTTTTATATTTGAAGGCCTTTTTTCTAACTACTTGCAAAATATGTTGCTTATAATTGAAATTGTTAAACTTAATCACTATGTGTTTTAAAGGCTGATGTGTAAGGGAAGATTTGGCCTGGAGCCTATGTGTGGATTCTATCAATTGCTGTCTACTTTCAAAAGTTTTGACATTATTTCCAACTTTATTGGATTCAGTATTCCATTTTTAACCATTATTGGTCAAATTCTTCTTGGAAATACAATTCTTAAGTAATTTCTTTCTATCCCATCTTCAAATTCAAAACCTTTGGTTTATACAAGGTATATGTGCATGGGGTGTGTGTGTGTTTTAAAATTGTTAACTTTTTACTTCTCTTCAGACAGATTTTCATCTATTTCAATATTTTTGTGTTCCAAAAATAATTTTCTCAATATCCTTACATTGGGAGATACAGGACTCATCATTCCTGACCACATAACTTTTGATGACTAAAACTGGCTCTTGCTAAATTTCAATAACTTTTTTTTCCTTTCAGACAAAGCAAATCTTACATCCTGCCAACTTCTTTACCCCTAATTCCTCTCTTAGGTTGCTTACTTTCTTTTTGATTGGACTGAATTAATACCTATTGTCTTTTTTTTTTTCCCATGATTGAGAGGAGAGTAGAAACAAGTATTTCAGGCTGATCTAAAATCAAAAGGCAATGTATTTTCATTCCTTCTGCTTCATGCGGCAGGTAAGAGTAAAAGTCAGATGTTTACTGCAATGAAGGGGGAGAAAGGCCATGGAAGATGACCTGGAAATCTTCTCTGTGAGATCTGTAGGCCCTCAACAGGCCCTAGTCCAGTGGAAGGTAATAGGGAATAAGTGCTGAACAAGTGCTTTTGGAATTGAGTTTTCTGGCAGTAACTCATGAGTATTTTACTTTGCCATGATTCTGTTTCCTTTATCTCATGAATTCAACTGCAATCACTCTACATCTGGAGAAGTTCTCTTTTATTTTGGAAGGATAGAGAGATCTAAGTGAGTGTGGAGAAAGTGACTAATCCACCATCTTGCCAGTAATGTAACCTGGAAAGATAATCTGTGTGTTTGTGTGTCTGTCTCTCTCTCTCTTTCTCTCTCTCTCTCTCTCTCTCTCTCTCTCTCTCTCTCTCTCTCTCTCTCTCTCTCTCTCTCTCTCTCTCTTATTTTTTTTGATAAAACCTATTTATTTTCAAAACATATGCATAGATAATTTTCAACATTCACCTTTGCAAAACCTTATGTTCGGATTTTTTTTTCCCTTTCCTTCCCCCTACCCCCTCCCCAGATGGCAAGTAATTCAATATGTTTGTTAAACATGTGCAATTCTTCTATACATATTTCTATAATTATCATGCTGCACAAAAATAATCAGATTAAAAAATGAGAAAAAAAACAAAATGCAAGCAAACAACAATTAAAAAAAGTAAAAACACCATGTTGTGATCCACACTCAGTCCCCACAGTTCTCTCTCTAGATGCGAAATGGTTCTCTTCATCATAAGACCATCACTGCTGAAAAGAGCCAATTTCTTTTGATCTAATTGATCTCTCCCTGGATTGTTTTTTTCTTCTCCAACTTCATCCACCACACAGACTCCAAAATAATGTTTCTAAACCACAGGTCTAACCATGTCACTCTCCTTGTTCTGTAAGTTTCAATGACTCCCATGGATTTGAGGGCAAAGTATAAACTTTTCTTGTCACAAACACATTTGCTACCTCTTTCCAAGTGATCATCACAAAACAATTGTACATATTCCCTCCGTAGATTTCTAGCTAAAGTGGCCTAATTTCCTTCTTCAGCTCATTTTACAGATGAGGAAACTAAGGTAAAAGGGTTAAATGATCTGCCCAGAATCACACAACAAGTAAGTGTTTGAGGCCACGTTTGAACTCAGGTCTTTCTGACTCCAGGCCCAAGCACTCTATCCACTGAGCCACTCAGCTGCCCTTCTATAGCCTGTCCTTAGTGTTTGAAATGTTTTTCCTCTTCACTTTCATCAACTAAGTAATCCCTGATTCTCTTCAAGGGACACCTCCAGCTAGAAGCCTTTATTCTCTCAATTGTTAATGCCTCACCTCATCTCACTTCACCACATTGCCCTTATACAAAGTACAACAGAAGCTGGCAATGGAGTGGGGTAAAGGGGAGGGTATAGCCTTGTTCTATTTTTGTATTAGTATCTATAACACCTAGTACAGTCCCCTAGCACAAAGTAGATGTTCAAATTTAGAACTATGTCCAAAGGGCTATCAAACTGTGCATACCCTTTGATCCAGCAGTGTTTCTATTGGGTTTATATCCCAGGGAGATCATGAAGGAGAGAAAGAGTCCCACACATGCTTTGTGGTGGAAACTGAGTGGATGCCCATCAGTTGGAGAATTGTTTGGTAAATTCTGGTATATGAATGTCATGGAATATTATTGTTCTGTAAGAACATTTCTGTAAGAAATGACCAGCAGGATGAATACAAAGAGTCCTGGAGAGACTTCCATGAACTGATGCTAAGTGAAATGAGCAGAACCAGGAGATCATTGTACACAGCAACAACAAGATTATGGGATCAATTCTGATGGACGTGGCTCTTTTCAACAATGAGATGATTCAGACCAGTTCCAATGGTCCAGATGAAGAAAGCCATCTGCAACCAGAGAAAGGACTCTGGGAACTGAGTGTGGACCACAACATAGCATTTTCACTCTTTTTGTTGTTTGCTTGCATTTTGTTTTCTTTCTCATTTTTTTCCTTTTTGATCAGATTTTTTTTGTGCAATATGATAATATAAATAAACATACATATATTTGAGTTAACATATATTTTAAGATATTAACATATATTAGATTACTTGCCACCCAGGGGAGGAGTGGGGGGAAGAAAGGCATAAATCAGGGAATACAGGTTCTATTCTTGGATCCATAACTTGTTTTGTGGCTTTAGTTAAGTTAAGTGATTAACATCTCAGGCACAGTCTTCTCCTCTATTAAAAGGGATAATAAGCAGTTGTGGGTACCTCCTAAGGTAGTAAAGGAAAATACTTCGTAAAACACTGAAGTGCTATATAAATGTTAAATACTAATATTAACAAAAGAAAATAATGGCTTTGAAAACACATTGAGGAAATTAAAAGGATTCTGAAATACAAAGTGGCATAATTATTAAATAATATCTAAGAAAGGGTTCTAAGAACTTCTTTAGTAAAGACCAGTTTAAATAATGTAGAAGGAAGCAATAAAGAATAATTCCAAACCATCAGTCATCTAAAAATCAATTATGTTTGACTTTGGAATGCACTGGATTGATTTTTCATGCAGATTTGACTCTCTAGTAACACTTTGCTTAGACTAATACTAGAGTCATTTTTTTATATCTTTCACACATGCTATTTAGTAGCACAGATAGGTGACTGAATGAAGTACATGATCCAATTCAGTAGAAAACTTACAAGGGCATAGATATAGATATAGGTCTAGAGATATAGCTATAACTGACAAAAATAGTTATTTTTGTTGTTCAGACATTTCTGCTCTATGTAACTCTTCATGACCCCATTTGGGGTTTTATTAGCAAAGATGCTAGAAGAGTTGGCTATTTACTTCTTCAACTTATTTTAAGGAAACTAAGCCCAACAGGTCACACAGCTGGTAAGTGTCTAAGACCAGATTTGAACTCAGAAATTTTAATCTTCCTGACTCCAGGCCTGGTACTCTATCCACTATGTTGATAGAGACATAAATATAATTATAGTTATCTGTAAATAAAATAGTAGATAGTGGGGGGGGCGAGGGGGGAGAGAGAAGGGGGCAGGGAAAGGAAAGGGAGAGAATGAGAAAGAAAATGTTATCTCATTCTTTGTTCTTAATATTCCCAGCATATAACTCAGGCCCTGACTCATAGGAGACCCTTAATACTTGTTGATTGATTGATTTATGGCCTACACATGACCCTGGGTTCTTACATATTATGTCCATAGAGCACAACCAAGTCCCAGTAAGTTAGAAATGTTTATCTGTCTACCAAAGACTAGCCTAGCTCTCTTTCATAAAAGTTGGTTAATAGAACATGGATTTTTTTTTCATTGCAGCAATACATGAAGAACATTCTACTAAGGTGTAAAGGAACTACAGTCTGTGTAGATGAAAGGAATATCTACAGTAGTAAAATCATAGATCTCTTAACAAGTAACATAACCACAAAGTAAGAATTTCAGTCATGAGAGAAACCTGCCAATCCAAAAAAAAAAAAAGTATCAAAAAGGACTGAGTATAGCCCATTCTCTTCTTCTATCTCTAATAAGCCTACTTCAAGACTCAAATCACCTGCATTTTTGACATAATTTGTCATAAATTTTGGATTTCCAAAAAAGAGCCAATAACCCCTCCAAAGTGCTTTTCCCCAAATCCCCAAATCCAAAGTGCTGATCTTTCACAAAATCCATTCCACTATCTTTAATAGAACCAACCCAGAATCCTACTCATATTACTTTAAGTATCATCTTTTCCTCTCACTCCCCACCCAAATAACCTAATGTTAAAACAAGCAATCAGAGATTTTTAAAAATCAATATTACAAAGAAACATTTACCCAATCAGTACCTGACTCTGCTACTGGGCATTCTTTTCCCTTTTATGTGAAGGTCTTCTCTTCTTTCTCCCCAGGCCCTTATATAGAAATATATTCTTGCCAATTCAACCTCAAACTTAAACTGAGAGAGATTAACCAAGGAAGGATTGTGTTTTTTCTTCGGTACTCATACCTACCAGGTATGATCATTGAGAAAAAAATTATGGCAGTTCAAAAATTACCTTTAGAAAAGCAATTGCCAGGTCACCACATATTAGAATATCCTCAGGGCATGTGCTCTTCAACAAGGAACTGAATGCAAAAACATGGTTCAAAGGTCTAAGACATAAAAATGTAGGACTCTTACTGCTACAAATAAACTTGCACTTCCACTCTTGCCAGAGTCTTATGTTCAAAGAGTACAATCAAGAGAGCCTTCTGCCTATATGCTTCAGACATGCATCAGCCTTCGGTGCAGCTGTGCATGGAAAGCTGCCAATTCCCTGATTCTGAGTCATGATGAGTTGTCAAACAAAGCAAGAGGTGAGGCTTGGAGGGCAGGAATCATAAAATCCACCTGCACAGAAAATGAAGGACTAATAGGGAAAAAGGTTCATTAGTCATATAAAACTAAGGCGTGACTGGTAATCAGAGAAGAGAGCCTTTCACTGAAGTCTAAAATTCAAGGAACATCAACCCTGACATAAACACCCAGGCCAAAGAGAGGAAAGGTGACTGATCCAAAAAAAATCTCCATCTGGAAAATTATTATCAACAGGAGAGTCAGAATCTGTTTAAAAAAAAATTTAACATTTTAATAACTATATTTCAATATAGGTGGTTTCTTTTATAATCCTGTGTACTAATTTTTTTTAATGCATTTAAAAACATTCAGAGAAAGAATCCACAGATTTTGCCAAACCACCAAAGAGGTAGTTTTCCACCAAAGGAGCTTAATTTTCAGGATATGCCAGAAATTATAACAGAGGTTTAAATGGATCCTTGAGGGAAAGTGGGATGTTAACAAATACAATAAAGAGAAAAAAAATTAGAAAGGAAAACTTTTTGTAAACTTAGATTACTCAATTAAATTAAATTCAGGAAGCATTTAGTAAGTTCCTGTGTGCCAAACAATAACCTACACAGAGGACAAAAAGAAAAAAAGTGGCAATCTCTACCCTTAAGCTTCCCTACAAAAGAGCTAAAACTGAAGTGAGGTCAGCCCCAAGAAATATTTATGCAGTACAAGTCTTGAATAGTCTCCCCAGAGTTGTCCAGTTCTTGATACACTAGAACAAGTAGTACAGATCTGCTCTTTCAAAAAAAAAAAAATCAGATCAATCCTAGATAAGTTGTGCTAAATTCCCCCTATGCTGGATAAATAGACCAGTTCCTTAAAAACAAAAACAAAACAATAACAACAACACAAAGCAAAAACTAAAACCAGAAATCCAGACAAGCTCCTAAAATGAATAAAGCACTCCAAAAAAGGATTTGGCACTTGGGATTAATCCGAGTACAGTAAAGAAATTATCCTGAATAAGCTTCCAAGATTTATAGGGCTCCCTAAAGAGAACAGGAAATCATTTGGGATACTCCAAAGGCTCCATACTTTCTGAGTTAAATAAAAAAAAAAAAAAAAAAAAAAGCAATAATCCCAGATAAACTATAGAGGCAAAAGAATTTCACAGGAGAAGAGGTTTAACAACTTGAGGAAATCAGAAAAAGCCTTTTGAAAAAGTAGGCCCTTGTTTAGAGTAGCTTTTTTTGTAGTAGCAAGGAATTAGAAACTGAGTGCATTATAATCAGTTGGACAAGGGCTGAATAAATTATGGTATATGAATGTTATGGAATTTTATTGTTCTATAAGAAATGACCAGCAGGATGATTTCAGAAAGCCTGGAGAGACCTATATGAACTGATGCTAAGTGAAGTGAATATAACTAAGAAAACATTGTACATGACAACAACAAGATTATATGATGATCAATTCTAATGGACATGGCTCTTTTCAACATTGAGGTGATTCAGGCCAGCTCCAATGGACTTGTAATGGAGAGAGCCATCTGCACCCAGAGAGAGGATTCTAGGAACTAAGTGTGGATTATAGCATAGTATTTTCACTTTTTCTGTTGTTGCTTACTTGCTTTTTCTTTCTCATTTTTTTTTCTTTTTGATCTGATTTTTCTTGTGCAGCATGATAATAGTGGAAATATATATAGAAGAATTACACTTTTAACATATATTAGATTACTTGCCATCTAAGGAATGGAGTGGGAGAAGGAATGGAGAAAAAAATTTGTAACAAGATTTTGCAAAGATGAATGTTGAAAACTATCTATGCATATATTTTGAAAATAAAAAGTTAAAAAAAAAAGAAATAAAAAGTAGGCCCTTAAATTAATTTTTATTAAAGGAAGTTAAGGGTTCCAAAAGGTAGAGGTATGGAGGGAGAATATTCAAGGCATGGGGGATGGACTGACTTTTGCAAAAGTTAAAGAAGCAGCAGATGGAATGGTGTACACATAAAACAAGGAAGCCTGTTTGGCCAGAGTGTAGGGTATGTGAAGGAAAGTGATGTAAAATCATTTCGTAAAGATAATAGTGAAGACTTTTAAATGCCAAACAGAAAATTCTGCATCATAAAAGTAACATGAAATCACTAAAACGTCTCAAGGGAAAGAGATGGTCAGCCCTATGCTTTAACAATACCAATATCAATCATTGTGGTAGATGGATTTTAGAAAGACCAGAGCCAGGGAAACCAGCTGGAAGACTACTCAGTCTAAATGAGAAGGGAGAAGGCAATGGAGATCAGGAGAAAGCTAAGCTCTAGATTGGTAGGTTACTCGGGGGTCCTCAAACTGTTTAAATAGGGGGCCAGTTCATTGTCCCTCAGATTGTTGGAGGGCCGGACTATAGTAAAAACAAAAACCTTGTTTTGTGGGCCTTTAAATAAAGAAACTTCATAGCCCTGTGTGAGGGGGATAAACATCCTCAGCTGTTGAATCTGGCCCGCAGGCCGTAGTTTGAGGACCCCTGACCCAGCTATTAGAGAATCATCTGCATAGAAATGATAGATAGCTGAAAGCCTGGGAACTAAGGAGGTGGCCAAAAAAGAATAAAGTTGCCAAAAAGTCCAGGACAAAGCCAGAAGTTAAAACCCTACACAAGGATAAGAAATGGATAATTATCCTGCAAAAAAGTATGTAGCTGTTTCGTTTCAAACCTGTCTGCCTCTTTGGGAGTTTTTTTGGCAAAGATACTGAAGTGGTTTGCCATTTCCTTCTCCAGCTCATTTGATAGATGAGGAAATGGATGTAAACAGGGTTAAATGAGTTGACCAGGGTCACATGGCTAAGATGTATCAAAGACCAGATTTGAACTCAGGAAGATGACTCTTCCTGATCCTAAGGCCAATGTTCTATCCACTTCACCACAAAAGCAATAGGAAAAGATAATAAGTTAGATAAGGGAAAAAACAGGGAAATAAAAGCAATATTATAAAGACAAGGGGGAAATGGAAGAGGGGAAGAATATCAACAAGGAAGAGATTAATAATGTCCATGTCTGCAGATCTCTCGATCTCGATCTCTCTCTCTCTCTCTCTCTCTCTCTCTCTCTCTCTCTCTCTCTCTCTCTCTCTCTGTTTCAGTCTGTCTCTGTGTGCCTCTTTCTCACACATTCACACACACACACACACACACACACACACAGAAGCACACATAACAAAAGAGAATTTCCTACAATGAAATAGGAGGGAAGAATAAGAGAATGCAGCATTTGAGCTGCTTTATACAGAGAGATGGGAAGGCACAGAATATTAAGGAATTGTAATAGCCCAGTTTAGCTATGTCCTGCTCTTTTGCCTGATGGGAAACTCAACTGATCTTCATGATATTAACTTCAGGATGTGTCCATCTGTCAAGAAAAATAGAAACTCTCCATTATTAATCAGAGAAATGCAAATTAAGACAACTCTGAGCTATCACTACACACCTGTCAGATTGGCTAGAATGACAGGGAAAGATAATGCAGAATGTTGTAGGGGATATGGGTAAACAGGAACACTAATACATTGTTGGTGGAATCGTGAATACAGCTAGCCATTCTGGAGAGCAATTTGCAACTATACTCAAAAAGTTATCAAACTGTGCATACCCTTTGATCCAGCAGTGTTTCTACTGGGCTTATATCCCAAAGAGATTTTTAAAGAAAGGAAAGGGACCTGTATGTGCACGAATGTTTGTGGCAGGTCTCTTTGTAGTGGCCAGAAACTGGAAACTGAGTAGATGCCCATCAATTGGAGAATGGCTGAATAAATTGTGGTATATGAATATTATGGAATATTATTGTTCTGTAAGAAATGGCCAGCAGGATGATTTCAGAAAGGCCTGGAGAGACTTACATGAACTGATGCTGAGTGAAATAAGCAGGACCAGGAGATCATTATATACTTCAACAACAATACTATATATATGATGATCAATTCTGATGGACGTAGCCCTCTTTAACAATGAGATGAACCAAATCAGTTCCAATAGAGCAGTAATGAACTGATCCAGCTACACCAGCGAAAGAACTCTGGGAGATGACTAAGAACCATTACATAGAATTCCCAATTCCTCTATTTTTGTCTGCCTGCATTTTTGATTTCCTTCACAGGCTAATAGTACACCATTTCAAAGTCCGATTCTTTTTGTACAGCAAAATAACTGTTAGGACATGTATGTTTATATTGTATTTAATTTATACTTTAACATATTTAACATGTATTGGTCAACCTGCCATGGGGGGGAGGGAGAGGGGGAAGGAGGAGAAAAATTGGAACAAAAGGTTTGGCAATTGTCAATGCTGTAAAATTACCCATGCATATAACTTGTAAATAAAAAGCTATAATAAAAAAAAAAGACTCTCAGAATAAGCCCACCAGGCAATGGTATAATTGAGATTAGTCTGCTAAACCTCTCTATGGATTTAGCCTGCTGGTCAATGGGTACTCTTACTTCTTCCCATCTTCCTTTTAAAGATTTCTTCCTCCAGATTGTGAGTTCCACTAGGTAATTTGTTTTTCCCCCTTTTAACTGTTAAAACCCCTTTCCTAACAAACTTCTGCATGTTAATAAAAAAACAAAACCTTAGTTAGTTGGTTGGTAATTGTCCTTCCTTAGAGTCAAGTTAAAGTATGTCTGGCTGTGGCTGATCAGACCAATATGAGCTCGGGGAATGTTTTAACACAGCTCAAACACAAATAGCCCATATGAACATTTGGTTGGGGTGGCTCCTCTAACTTTGCACATGTTTCTTCTGAACTAATTCAATTCTGCTTTGGTGATACTGCACAGAATCTTCTTTGAGGAAGGATGTCATACTGACAGGTCCTGTGTCAGTGTCTCCCATGTCATACAGTCAATTCTAAAGTTCTTAAGAAGACTTTAAGAGTATCCTTGTATCACTTTTCCTGACCACATTCATTTACACACACACACACACACACACACACACACACACACACACACACACACACACACACACATATATATATATAAAAGTTAGGCAAAGATTTGCAAACTCTGCCATACCAATCAACCTTAGGGTTTTCCTGAGGCAATTGGGCTTAAGTGACTTGCCCAGAGTCACACAGTTAGGAAGTGTTAAGCATATGAGGCTGGATTTGAACTCAGGTTCTCCTGACTTCAGAGCTGGTGCTCTATCCACTGCACCACCTAGCTGCCCCTCAGCCTTAGTTTTAAAGGATCATTAACTATAGTTAATGTTTATAACTTTTGAAGAGTTTCACTGAAATGTTTCACATTCATAAGATAGTATATCATTTTCCTTAACAAAAAATCTATTATAAAGTATACAAAAGCAATATTCAAAATAGTACAAATACAATGTAACAATCCTCTAAAATAAAATAAATGTTCATTCCCTTGACTTGAGATAAAGATCCTGCCTGGGCAAAGTTTTACTCTCACTGTCCTAGATGACAGTGAACACAATCATGAGAATTTTTCCCCTTTCTCATCTGACAAATTTTAGGAAAGTTCATATGATTATAGATTTAGAGCTAACGGGGCCCTAAAAAGTCATTTATTCCAAGCCCTTTAATTCATGTCAGGGAACTGAGGCTAAAAGAGATTAAGTAATTTGTCCAAGGTCATATAAGATAGAGTATGACAACATGGGGTCTTTTAATGATAAATCCAATGAACTATCTGCTATACCAGGCTGTGTCGTCTTTCTCTCTCTTTTTTTCTTTCAAAAATCTGACATTCAATAAGCATAAGAGAAACTTCAGACTTTGCATGGGAAATCATGCAATAATTCAAAGGAAAGAGGGGTAGAAAACTCTTAAGGATTTTTTTTCCCTGTAATGTCAGAATACCAGCGTATTGAGATTTGATTTGAAAGGGAAAAGCCACATCTGATGAAAATTCTTCCAATAAATACTTTTCCTAAAACTGTAATGGAAGCTGAATTAAATAATTAATAAAACTAATAAGAAATAAAATTAATTTTCATTCATCTTCCTAAATCTCACCCTCCAAAATTAAAAATAAAAACAAAATATGCTGCTATGTTGTAGAAAAAATATTAGACTAGAGAGGACATGTAAGTTCTAGTCATACTTTTCCACCAAATTCGCCACTTGGGCATCACTCTACCTCAATGGGCCTCATTTTTTTCATTTGTAAATTGGAATCCACTATTTCTAAGATTCTTTGTACCTCTGAATTTTTATGATTCTATGATTAGCACACTCAAATAAAATATCACAGGAGAGAAGAGGGCATAGAGGAAGAAAAAGGAGAGTTCTCATTCAATATGACGAGGCAATGAAAGATTTCACTTAACTGAATTTAACAGATAATTGAAGCTCATACAGCTCTTTAAGAAATCACTTTGGATTAGAAAAATTAAATTGTAATGAGGATTTTTCACTCTTTTAAAACATACATACACACAATCTGTAAAATACAAGACTTGCAAGACTCTTTCCCCACCAAATACCATTTCCAACTTGAGTGTACATAATAGCAAAGAAACTCTTTTACCCAATTAGGCAGCAAAAGAGATATGAGGAAGTATTTATAAGAGAATATGTAATAGACAATACAAATTAAAAGACCTTTTCTATTCAGAACGAGATAGAAAAAAAAAAAAAAGCCCAGGTTTCACCCAAAGTAAATTCCTCAAAGTTTTTGGTAAGCAAGCTAGGATTAGGGTCATGATGCATTGGCTTCTTCAGAAAATTGAAGAGAAGCTGGCATCCCCCATCTTCTTTCTAGAAACTGTTGTGCCACAGTTCTCTTTTAATGTCCTGACCCAGTTTCCCTAATTGTCCTATTCAATTACTCAGCCTCAAGTTATAACATTCCCTCTTAATGTTTGATGGGATAAAGGTCTTTATCCATTTTTGACATTATTAGAATCAGGAGCCTCTCCAGTACTTCCCTCTATTATGTCATCCTAAGTGCCTCCCCCCATTAGGTCATCCCCATCCAGATACCTCTCCCATTATGTCATTGTTCTTGTTACCCTATAAAAGAATCTTGTATCCCACAGTCTGTGCTGGATTCTTTGAGATGATAGTCTCATTCAGTCCTGGGACCAAACATGGATCCATTTTGTCCCAGTATATCTCTCCATTGAATTAACTATTAAATTTCTCTAATCTCTATCTTGCTCAGTTTCTCTGGCACTACAAAGCTACAAACCAAAAGAACCCTAATGAGACTGGAAAAAGTGAAGAGATCAGATCTCTCCTCTGTTTTGTCAACTCTGCCCCACTCCCTCACACAGGCTTGCCAAGGGATTTTGAGGCTATGATTACAATATCATCATCATCACTATAGCTAACATTTATATATCACTTCAATATACTTCATTTTCCCCAATTATATGTTGAAAAAAATTTTAAACATTTTTTAAAGTTTTGATTTCAAATCCTATCCCCTTCTAACTCAGCAATCTCTTCCCTGAAATAGTAAGTAATCAGATATATATGCCATCACATAAAACATTTTCATCCATATTAGTCACTATTTAAAAGGAGACTCAAATAAAATGGAAAAAAGTGAAAGAAATCCAAAAAAAAAAAAAAAAAAGCACATGCTTCAATTTGTATTCAGTTGATATTAGTTCTTTCTCCCGAGATAGATAGTAAGCTTCACTTCATCATTAGTCCTTTCGGATTGTCTTGATCAATATAATGCTGAGAATAACTAAAACAAAGTTCTTCATCTCACATTACTGTTACTGTGTATAACGTTGTACTGGTTCTGTTCATTTCATTTTGTATCAGTTCATCTAAGTATTTCCAAGTTTTTCTAAAATCCCACTGCTTGTTATTTCTTGTAGCACAATAAAATTCCATCACAATATTACAGCTTGTTTAGCCATTCCTTACTTGATGGGGCATCTTTCTGACTTCTAAATCTTAGCCACTACAAAAAGAGCTTGCTATATTTTTGTACAAAGAGATCCTTCTACCCCACCCCCTATCCTTTTCAAAAATGTGTTTGGAATATAGACCTGGAATCACTAACAGATTTACAAGGCACTTCATAGATATGATATCATTTTATCCTTAAAAGAATCCTGGAAGGTAGGTACTATTATTATCCCTATTTTATAGATGGAGAAATTGTATTTCCTTGCCATTTTTAAGTGTATTGTTGTCATTCAGTTGTGTCCAACTCTTTGTGACCCTGTGGGCCATATCACTTCAATTCTGTCTGTGGGGTTTTTCTTGGCAAAGATATCAGAATAGTTTGTCATTTCTTTCCAACATTTAATCTCTTCTGGTGATGCAGGGCCATTATTGTAAGCATCAATTTTTATGGTACATAGAGATATCTTCAGAGGCTGTGTAGTATTAAAACTGTCTACTCATACATTAAGTTAGTCTAAGACTGGAAAAATAGGGGGAGAGCAAGGGGGGGGAGGAAGAGAGGAAGAGAGAGAGAAAGAGAAAGAGGGGGGGGGGGGAGGGAGAGAGTGTTCAACAATTTTTTTTCTGAATCTTTTTTCACTTTAAGATTTTCTGCATTTACTTCTTACTGATATCAGACCTCCATCAGTTTATCTGCATTTTACCTTAATAGTTCTAATCCACTAATGTTAGAATATAAAATCACAGATATCAGAATTGAGTCTAAAATAAGAATAAACAGGATTTCTGCAAATCTGGAAGGCTCTCTTTAAATAGAACATATGTAATATTTTTTAGTATATGGATTTCTCTGCCACCTATTTTGGCTACTCAGAGGCTAGTTTTAAATTCTTTTTTTGGTTCTTGGTAATGTTGTAAGTAGCTGAAGTTGCATAATAAATAAGTGGCCACCTAAAAATGCGGCATTACTATATAAATAAAAATAATAAGCTACATAAGGCTTTCTAAAGATTAGGACTTTATAACCTGGAGCGTTGTGCCTCTGTTCCTTTAAGTGTAAAATGTTTCTCATTTTATTTATTTCCTTGGATTTTTATGGTATCTTTCAATCAGTCCTCAAAAAGCTATGTCCATGCTTACAAAGAGCTTTGAAATCCCAAGATGAAGATGGTTTAAAACTGTAAAAGAGATCTATATTTCAAAAACAGCAAAAAAAAAAAAATTAATTGAATCAAGACTTATTCTTATGATTATTTTATCAATCAGTGAAATGTAAATATGAACAATGATCAACCACAATTATAAAGAACTCATGATAAAATATCTACTATCAAATAAGGTTGATAGGTTCAGAGTACAGATTCAAACATCTTTTCTTTTCTCCCCCACCCATCCCCGCTAATGCAGGATTTGTTTTGCATGACTACACATACACACACCCATATTTATATTTCTAATGGATTTTGCTTTTTTTTTTTTTTTTGACTCTCAATGGATAAGGGAGAGGAGGAAGGAAAAAAGTCAGAACTGAAAATAAAATAAACTTTTATTTTTTCAAAGGTTAAGTTTGATAGACTCCACTAATATGAAGGAAAGAGTCATAAAAGATAGGAGGTCAAATTTTTCTGTTTAGTACCAATAGCCAGATGTATAAAATTGTGTTCAAAGTATAAATAAGCCAATATTCTGAATGAAAGAGGGTGGGAAAGGAAGAGGAATGTGTTAAAGAGAAGCAGATCAGAAGAAAATTAGTCAAAATGAAAATCTATAAACAGGTATCCATTAAACCAAGCTAAATTTGGGTCAACACTAAATCCAACAATTCTGTTGAATGACACCTTTGAAAAGCTATCCTTTTCCATTCATATTAACAAGCTACTAGGAAACAGAAAAGTTATTGGCTGTGTGGAAAATTCCTGGACAACTGACAACACAAGTAACTTTTTATTTCATTGGGGTAGGCTTATTTGCATCTGACTTGCCACCTCTTCTCTTTCTTCCCTCAATTCATTTATTCTTGAATTTTAGATTTTGGACCAATGCTTAGAACAGAGCTATGTGCTGCATCTCAACAAGTCAGATGAACTCTGGAATATAGTCCACCAACCACAAATTAGGAGGATCAAGTATTACCTGAAGCATATAACCCCAGCTGACAACAAAATAAATAAGTGGAGTAATCTGCATATTAAGAGTAATTATTTACATTTATGGATTTCAATTTTGATGTTACCTGACCTAAAATTAAAGAATCCAAGTTGTAATGCCTGCAAATATCTAGGAAAATTGAAATAGTTAGTGAACCAATATTTACTAAATACTGAAATTTTACTAATCACTGAATTTTTATGGCACTAATCTTCCTGCTTTTGGCTGATCACTCCTCCTTTGTTCATTCATCATTTATGTATTATGCACTTATGTTGAATCTATCCTAAAGCTCTACTCTGGATCTTTTCTTGTTTTTTTTTTTTTCTCTATACTTTCATTTAGTGACTTTCTAAACTACCAGGATTAAATTATCCCCGCATGGGTGGTTTCTATATACTAGTTTCTCTTGTGAACTCCAGTCCCTTAAGCATCTCAAACTTAACATGTTCAAAACAGAGGTCATTTTCTTTAGTCCACCCACTCTTGCCAGTCAAATTCCTCTCTTCGAAATTTCCTCATTAATAAGCACTAATGAGAAAAACTAATTTTAAAGATGTATCATGTGATTATTAATAATAAATTGTAATGTTTTGTTTTTTTTTTCTTGAAGCAATTGGGATTGTGGGACTTGCCCAGGATCACATTATTAGGAAGTGTTAAGTGTCTGAGGTCACATTTGAACTCAGGTCTTCCTGACTTCAGGGCTGGCACTCTATCTACTGTGCTATCTAGCTGCCCCTTAATTTTTGCTCTGGTCAAAAGGGTGTTTCTTATTTTTCTTTGAAGATAAATCCCTCAAAGAACATTTTAGCCAAGAAGTGCAACTTATTCCTACCCCTAAAGGATCTACCTAAGCAAGGACTCTAACTTTTGCTTTCCATGTTAACTATACCCTCAGGGTCATGTCTCCTAAAGCCAGGTTAACCCCCACATCAAGATTTACTAAGATATACAACTAAGTAAGGACTCTAATTTTTGTTTACCAGGTAAATCATGCCTCCAGGGGGATATCTTCTAAATTCTTGCTAACCCCCTCATCAAGATTTGGGGTGATTTGGTTTAGAAAATGGAGATTAAGAGAAAATCTGATTGAGATAACCTGTTTTTCTATCCAGAAATTGCTAGAACAATCTGGGTTCCAGTTCTCAAATGACAGAGCCGCTTTTAGAAGTCATTTTATCTAGTTGTACTAAAGAGACAAGAATCTGTCTACCAGAGGAAAACTCCTTCACACTCCCACTCACCCACTCACCTCCAAGAAGGAGGAACTGTGAACTCTTGGCCTACTTATTTAGTGTCCCAACTCCACTCTTCAAGTCAATCCATGCTCCATAAAGTTGATGAATGATTTTCCTAAAATGTAAGTCTGACTGTATCAGTGAACTCCTTGTTCAGTAATTTCCAGTTGGTCCAATTCTTCATCATTCCATTTGGAGTTCTTTGGGCAAAGATATTGGCATGGTTTACCATTTCCTTTAATAGCTCATTTTACAGATGAGGAACTGAAGCAAACAAAATTAAGTCACTTGCCCCGGGTCACACAGTTAGTAAGTGTCTAAGATCAGATTTGAACTCAGGATGATGAGTCGTAGGCTGGAAATTCTATCCACTGCACAATTTAGCTGTCCCTATGAGCAATGAATTCCTGTGAGTCCCTATTACTTCTAAGATCAAATATGAACATTTCATTTGGACATTTAAATGTCTTCACAACCTGGTCCCTTCCTTCCTTTGTAGACTTCTTACACATCCCCTCCATCTCCATCTCTGTCTTTGTACTAACTATTGCCCATTCCTCTTAGAATCCCTTGTTTCCTTCAAAACTCACTCATTTACCTTTTATAATTCCCCCAGTTGCCAGTATTTGGGGTGTCCAATACAAATTCATATTCATTTTGCATATATTTATATGTGCACATTTGCCCCCTTAAAATGTAGATTCTGTAAGATTAGGAACACTTTCAAATCTGTATTTTTATCCCATGGTTTATTTAGCACAGGCACTCATGAATGGTAGATGATTTAAAAATTACTTGTTGCCTTCCTCCACACACTCTCCATATTATCAATCTTTCTTAAATTGTGGCTCACAGAACCAAATACATCACATGATAGATACATTAGCAAGACATAACACAAAGTTATGAAGTTTGAGGAAGGTTCTTGACAAATAAAGGAACAGAGAAATCAAGGAAACCTTTGAGATTATAGTAGCATTTGAACTGGGCTTTCAAGGAACCAGAGGAGTAAGGAAGGGATTCCAAACAAAAGGAATAACATGAAGCAAAGGCTCACTACAAGATAAATATAGTAGATAGAAATCAATATATATTGCTTTGAACACTCTCCCCAGCATGAATACACTCTCAGACATACACAGTGATATGTTTGTAGTATTTTTCATCAAGAACACAATACTTTTTCTAAAGAAGGTCTAATATCCCAGTTGCTGTCCTCTAGTTATCTTATAAACAGATCAGATACAGTTATAGCCTACTTAGCCATACTTGCCATCATCCTCCAATCACGTGAAGAACATTTGTTTTACTTCAATCTCTAGTAGTTCAGTTACTTGGCTGACAGGAGGCCTACTCAAAAGTTTCTGACTGGATTATCCTTCACTAGGAGGGCATAACTTGAATCCACGTGAATGGTTTCTTGTCTTCTATCTACAAGAGTGCTTCTTGATATTTACTTTGGATAAGACAGAGAAGGAAATTGCTTTCAGAATCAGTTAAGAGTTGTGACAAGAGCACCAAGACCATCAGAGATCTTATGTCTCACTATTCAAAAAGGAAAGTGACTGAATCAAAAGCAATGCCTACTCTTAACCCTTTCAAAGAAAGTGTCCAAAACAAACACACACTTGAAAAACTATTAAATCCTGAATTCAGGATTGATTTCAGAGGATCACAGGATTTAAAATTAAGGAGTTTCAGAGATCACTTAATTGCATCGGGTGCAGTTTAGATGAGGTCACTGAGCACAGAAGAGAAAGTGACTAGTCCAGTGTCATATAGATAAGAAATAGCAGAGCCAGACTCCAAAAACCCATCATAAAAATCAGCTGGATAGAAACGAAGGTCCTCTAATGCAATTTATAACTGAACAAAGTCCTTAGGCTCCAAGTGTAATTATTGCCATTATATTGTATTGCCTAATTCTTTACTACTTAGAGATAACTTTGAGGCAAGAAGTTTGGAACAAGAGTCAATTAACCACATGTCTATGTGCTGACATGTAACATATCAAGATGTTCTGTCAGTCAATTCTCAACTGCTACCACCAAAACCACATTTTTTATGTACCTGTCATTCTCCATGGACTCTTCCATTCTGTTTTGTACTTCTCAGTAGTCATATCCCAACTATTCTTACTCAAACTCATTTAAAAGGTATTAAGTCACAATTATCCATACAAATAAAAAGAGGGGACTAACACATAACATTCCATCTTCCTCTTACCTCTTTCTTCTCTTCCTAAAAGAAAGTGCTGGAAGAAGTTTAGTTTATTCAAAACTAAGTTCATTAAAAATTAAAAATCACAATGAAATCAAGTTAAATTAAAAAAGAAAAAACCCTCATTTCCAGGGCCAGCTCTACTTCCTTCCAACTACCTGCATGAGTTTAGACAAATCACCTAACTTGTTGGATGGGTATCAATTTCCTCAAGTGAAGAGAGGTTAAAGTAGATAATTTGTACCCCACCTAGCTCTAAATCCTATAATGAATACCAAAAGAAAAGTGGATTTTTATCCAAGTTCCAGAGAGTTCTTTTCTTCATGCATGTAGGAAGTGGACACTAAAACCCGGATATTTACTTCATGCTTGATAACATCAGAAAAAAAAAGCCACTCACATTCATAAACTTTTAAAACAATAAACCTTAGAAGAATCAATGCTAAATCTAACAGACAAAATAAGAATAAAGTATATATGGATTTGTTAAAAATTTTAAACGATAACTTTCAGTACACTTAGTCAAAAGATAAAAATAAACAAATTTGCACTAGAGAAAAATACAAGCTAGTATTAACTACTGAAAAATTAAAACAACCCTGAGATATGACCTTATACCCTTAATTTGGCAAAATTAAGAGCTATAAAACTGAATGCTGGTGGGATTTCTAAGAAATAAATATACTTATGCATTGCAGGAAGAATTGCTGTCTAAAAAAATTATAGTTTGTAACATGATAACATGAAGCAAAAGTTACAAAATAATCATAAATATCGATATCATCATCATCATAGCTATATTATTGTCTTTATTTTATGCTACTTTGTAATCAAAGTATATCGATGGCTTTTTTTTTCTTCTCTACTAAATTAGTATGGCTTAATCACATTGCCTCCAAAAAAAAAAAAAAAAAAAAGAAAGAAAGGAAGGAAGAAACTTGACTTGACTTGACCTGAAGTGATTAAAGTCAGTTTAATGGATAAAATGGTAGACTTATCATCTTTTTTTGTGCCTCAATTTTCTTCCTCCTCACCTCATCCTAAAATTTTTCTCTATGAAGTATCATCAAGGAGAACACAACTTTAAAAACCTGCTTTGAATTCCTTGGCAGGAAGGCCACATGTAAGTTCAGATGTTGTAAAGTATTTCAGCTATGGGGTGGGCACAGCCAAGGGACAAAAAGGAATGAAAGCAGTTCCTGGAGTGCCCATGAAATACATTCCTGGAAAGCACATTATATGGCATTGTTCCTACAAAGAAGAATGAACATGAGAAGTTGTGGTCATCTGTTCAGATTTCAAATAAAAAGGAAAAGTTATGAGAAAATGGTGATTATTAGGTCACAATGATAGGTACTACATTTTGGCAAAATATTTTTCTACAATCCAATGGTACAAGTGTGAACATCTTATGTGATGATCAACTATGATAGACTTGGTTCTTTAGTGATCCAAAGCAATCCCCTTAAATTTTGAATGAAAAATGCCATCCAAATCCAGGAAAAGAACTATAGAGAATGAATGTGTAAATCAACACACGCTATGTTCATTTTTTTTTTCTTTTTCTTCTGTTTTTTTTCTCTAGTGGTTTTTCTCTTTTGTTCTGATTTTTCTCTCCCAACATGATTCATAAGGAAATATATATAAAATGAATGTACATGTCTAACAAAAAATGCTTTTGTTATGTAAAAGGAGGAAATAAAAATGTAAAAATAACAAAAATAAATGTTATCATCTTGGTTTTGATCCTAGACCTTCCTCTTACTTATTGTGGGATTAGTTTCGCCATCTGTAAAAGGAGGGGATTGAGTTACATAACCATGAAAAAGATAGACTAGATGGTTCCTTCCAGCTCCAAAACTTGACTTTATAGAAAAAGAAGTGTAATTAAAAGAGAATAGAAAGAAAAGTAGATACTATTTCTATCTAGTAGTCTATCTAAATAGGAATTAAATAATCTTCTTTCTGTTATTCTTTTAAATTTCCATAAGGTTTGGCAGGCTAATAATAGATAATATGGACTAAAGGAAAGATTCCTACTCCCAAATCAGGAGCTCTGGCTTTTAAGCCATATTTTGACACTTAGCAAGCAATGTAATCTCACTTCATTTATACTCTGATACTCAGTTCTTTCCTGTACAATATGAAAAGGTTGAACTAAATCGCTGAGGTTCCTTCACACTCTAAAATCCTAAAAGTAACATGCTGGGATAGATACAAAGATAATTAAAAATGGTCCTTGCTCTCAGGTCTCCTGACTTAGTCTAATGGGAAAAATACTGGACTATACTGATTTCAATCACCCCAGGTGTCTGGCACTATTATTTCCCCATGGTTCTTGTCTTTGTTTAATACTTTAGTAATCAAAATGGAATAACATTAGCCCTTACCCATGTCCCCTCCCAATCCTGATAATTAGTTATCTTCTAACAAATGAATTTCAGTGGAAGGGGACTGGAAGAGAGAGTATAATATAAAAATATATCCCAACCATACAATAATAAATACTTTAAAATATAAGCACACAAGAGACAAAGAAGTATATGATATCAGAGAAAGCAAAGCATTTCTGATGGGGATTAACAGTATAGCATAATGGAGAAAGTGGGATTTCAGCTGAGTCTTAAAGGACTCACAGTTTTTTAAAAGATGGAGTAGGCATTCAACAAGCATTAGATACAAAAGATAGATAAAACTGGTAACATTTGGACACAGGCATCTAACAAGTGATCAGTGAAAGACTAAGACTAGACAAGGTATAATTTACAAGATAAGAGAACAAAGAGGATGAGCTCTTAAAACAATAATGGACTCAAACAGAAATTTGCTTGTACAAACCTAAACATTTTTGTCAAGTTCCTACAAGGGAAAAACATAATTCTGAAATAAACAGAATGGTGAAAATTTAAGCTAGAAGACTAGGATTTATCCCACAACAGGAGATACTTCAAAAAAATTCACAACTGCATTAATGTTGGTACTCTTTTCATTGTCAAAGGTCACTTCTCTACAATGTTGTGAATGGTCTTCATGAGAGGCTGAAGCCAAACATCATTCATCATCTAGTGGCAAATAATTGATGAGCCTTTCTGAGCTTAGTCACATTGGTCCTTGGACTTAACTTGGGTCTGTCATCAGGCCTGTCCTCAAAGTCTTGCTTTTAATGTATTTTTTATTTTATTAAAATAACTATTGTTAATTATTATATGATTACAATAAACATAATGTTAATAAACATTAATTTTTTCCTCCCTCCTATCTTCCTTTAATTGAAAAAAAAGGAAAAGAAAAAGAACACCATAACAAATATACAGTTATGTAAAACAAAACCATGTCCAAAGCTGAATGTCTTATTCTTTACTTTTCATCTACTTTGTTATAAGATAGGCAGCATTACTCTTGGTCACTCTGGAATAATTATTAAAGTTTTTCCAGATTGTAAGCTCTAATGACTTAGCTCTTGAGAGTCCTGAGTTATTGCTAGGTCACAATAAGCCATTAAAAAATGATTTAGTAAAGTATACATATATACATCTGTGTATGTGTGTGTGTGTGTGTGTGTGTGTGTGTGTAAGGATATTATTTATGTATAACAGCACATATACAGTTAATTTTAATGAGAAAACACAAAAGGATCATCTTAATAAAAACAGCTTTATGAAGTGAGTGGAAGAAGGAACAATTGATAATATAAACTTGAAAGTTTAGCTTGGCTAGTACTGTTTTTAAAGCTAATAGTTGGAAGTATAATGGTGTTGGAATCCTTACTAACTGCTAACTAATTAGAGTTGATCTAATCTTACAAGAAGATTTTGGCCAGAACCTGAAACAAGGTACTAAGTAGAACTAATTAATACAAGGCTTGTGTTCACACCTTTACTCATTGGAGTCCACAAGTATGCTAGCTTCACAAAGTACACTTTCTAACTTCAAGGGAGTCCACACCTCCCTTAAAGCTCTTTGGGCCAGAGAGCACTATGGGAGAAAACCCATAATCCCATTCTCTCAGAAGATTCACATATAAGGCGAGACAGCCATTCCAGAATACATTTTTTTCCTCTTGGCTGGCTGGTGGCAGATGAAGAGTTTACAGAGGAAGAAGCTACGAGTGGAGAGTTCAGTGGACAACCAGATTCATCTTCATCTCACACCACTGTAGTTGGTGCCTGGGCTCCCCAGAAGGATACAAGAGAGACATTCCATCTCTGTGTTGGTTGGAGACTGAAGAAAGCAGAGGCAGAGGCTGAAGGACAGAACCTTTGGATTTGGAGATATTCGGAGGGCTCTAAGCCTCTAAACCGGCTGAGTTTTGAGAAGAACAAGAACTCCAACATTTGAACTCATAACATAATGGTATCTTGCCTAAATGCATGTAACTATACTACACTGGCATCACAAGACATAAGAAAAAGTGACAGACAAATCCTGCTCAGAAATATACAGTTAGTAAGTACCTGAAGTAGGATTTAACTTCAGGTCTTCTTAACTTCTAGTCTAGCACTCCATATTGTGGAATGTTTTGTTTTCTTAATCCTCTTTTCAAGATCTCAAAAAAAATTTTTTAATAAGGTAAGTGTTTCTTTAGGGAATCTACTTGTGTTGCTGTTTTTTAAATCAATTCTTCTGGGACTATTACAGTTTTTGTCATCTCTTCCACCAAAGTCCTCCTCCACTGGTTAATCAGGATGTGTAAGTGTATCTGGAATCCTGACAGTTTCATCAAAGAGGTAGCTCAAGGAATTCTTACTCTAAGTATAGGCCTGAACTAGCTAAATAAACTTAGCCTCCAAAGGATAGATTCTATTGGTTAGAGGGGCTTATGACCATCTACCATCTAGTATGTCCACTGGGAAGGAGTACTATAGAATTAAAAGAGTGCTTGACTCTTCAGTGCTAAACTAGAAATCAGAAGACTTAATTAAAATATGCCTTAGACACTTATTAGCCACTTATTATATAGGCCAAGTCTTGATTTGACTGCAGTCACTTAATCAACTAGTAAACAAACATTTTTTTAGTAATAGCTTTGTATTTTTCAAAATATATGCATTCACCCTTGCAAAACCTTGTGTTCCAAATTTTTCTCCTTCCCTTCCCCTCTCCTTCCTCTTCCAGATAGCAAGTAATCTAAATATAGGTTAAACATGTGTACTTTTTCTAAACATATTTCCACATTTATCATGCTGCACAAGAAAACTCAGATCAAAAAGGGGAAAAAATAAGAAAGAAAAAAACAAGCAAGGAAACAACAAAAAAAAGTAAAAATACTATGCTATGATACACATTCAGTCCCCATAGTCTTCTCTCTAAATGATGATGCTCTCTCCATCACAAATCTATTGGAATTGCCTGAATCACCTCATTGTTGAAAAGAGCCACTTCCATCACATCTTGTTCAACAGACATTTTTAAGCACCCACTCTGTGTCAGGCATTGTGCTTAACCTCTCATCCTCTGTTTACTCATTTCTAAAATTAAGAGAGTAGTAGTAATATCTACTCATAAGGTTATTAGGAGGAAATCCTTTGTAATCCCTAAAGTGGTAGAAGAAAGTAGAAAATAATGCATCCTTACTCACATGAATGAAACCAGAGATTTTTTCCTATTCAGCTATTCTTCCAATGTTCCTATTATTCAATGTCTTCCCCTTCCTAAAATGACAGTTTTTTTTTTCATTTTTCTTTTTTCTGTTCTCCAAAAAAAGATTATCTTTCCATTTGCCTATGTTTTATGTTGCAATTTACTTACAGCTTATTCTACAACTGCTTTTTCCACTAATTCTTTTAAAATCCTTATTAGGTGGGGAGGAAATACAATTAACAGTAGTAATTGTAAAAAAAAGAATTCTGAAGCAAGTTTCTTTGATTAGACATTATTGCTCAAATATAGAGGGAACCGAGTTAAATTTATAAAAATAAATAAATAAATGAGAGCCATGCCTCCATTGATAAATGATCAAAAGATATGATCTGTGATGAAAAGGCAATAAATTCATGCATATTCTTTGACCTTATAACATCCCTACTAGACATGAATACCAAAGGAAATTGTTTTAAAAAAGGAAAATGACCTATATGTGCAAAAAAATTTTCATAGCAACTCTTCTAAGGAACAAAAAATTAGAAATCGAGGGGATGCCCATCAATTGGGGAATGGCTTAATAAACTGTGGAATGTTTTTGTGATGGAATATTAGTGTTCTATGGGAAATTGTGAGCATGATGCTCTCAGAAAGTCCTCCATGAACTCAAACAAAGTGAAATGTACTGTATACAAGGTAATAGCAATGTTCTGGGATGACCAGCTATAAATGACTTTGCTATTCTTAGTAGTACAATCATTCATGACTTCTTTGAAGGACTTATGATGAAAAATCCTATCAATACCCAGAGAAAGAACTGATTGTGTCTAAATACAGATTGAAGCACTCTTTCTTATTCTCAATCTTTCTCTGTTTTAAAACTTAATTTTTCTTGAGAGTTTCTATTTTCACTAGGATGGGAAATCTGTGTTTTTTTTTCACAACTTATAAAAATGTTTTGCGTAACTTCACAAATGATTTCTTAATTGTAGATGGGGATAAGGGAGAATCTGAAACTCAAAAATTTTATTTTTTTTTCACTTATCTTTATTAAAGCTTTTTATTTACAAAACATACACATGGGTAATTTTTCCAACAGTGACCCTTGCAAAACTTTTTGTTCCAAATCTTCCCCTCCTTCCTCCCATTCCCTCCCCTGACAGGTAATCCAATACATGTTAAATATATTAAAATACATATTAAATCCAACACATGTATACATATTTATACAGTTATCTTGCTGCACAAGAAAAATATCAAGAAGAAAGAAAAAGAAAAACTGGAACTTAAAAATTTTTTTAAATAAATATAAAGGAGGCAGCTAGGTGACACAGTAGATAGAGCACCAGCCTTGAAGTCAGGAGGATCTGAGTTTAAATCTGGTCTCCGACATATACAGCTAGGAAACTGTATGACCCTGGGCAAGTCACTTAAACCCAATTGCCTCAGCAAAAAAATAAATAAATAAATAAATGTTAAAAAAAAAAATTGTTTTTGAATGTAACTGGGAGGAAAATACTAAGTGAATAAAATAAATCAAAAAAAAATTTTAATCCTTATTAAATACATTTTGCATTCGTGAACATGATTCTTACTGGAGAGTCACATGCCATCTTTCTATCTTCCAAAATATTAATGAAAGTATGTCACAAAGACAAGCAAGCTGTTGAGTCTTCAAATAAAGAGATACAGGGATCAGTGTTCTTTCTATACATCTATGCATGACATACCAGTAGAGAAGGTACCCCTGAAAGAGGTCCAAGGTACCACAGAAAAAATGAGGGAAAGGAAAGGTAGGATTTAAGAAAACTTCCATCACTGATTACGTATTCAAAGCAAGTCACTTAATTTTTCTGAGCCTCAGTTTCCTCATCTATAAAATAACTGGGTGGACAAGATAGTCTCTGCTATTCCTTCCAGCTATAAATTTATAACCTCATGACTACTACACATATGGTAAGGGTTGGCTTTAGCCATATATATACACAGAAAAATAATAGAAACCTCAGACAATTGAACTAGCAGAGAACCTTAAAAGAGTCTATAGTCCAACTCCATAATACTGGAAATAAGGGCATAAGCACCGAATAGTTTAAGTATTTGCTCAAGTTTCATGGTTATGTGATTTCAGAATGACAAAGAGAGGGCCCTCTACCTTGAAAAGAGCTATTCTATCTGACCTACTGATACTTATAATTCCATGGTTAGACTTTCATTCCTAAAGCTTAAGGTTTTATCCCCTGATAATATGTAGATATTCCTAGTGATACATTAAACTCATGAAATCACTGATGGTTTCACTGGACACTTGTTCAGAAGTTTTGGTGAAAGAAAAGAGAGAATACAAGGTGAACTAATTGAGTAGAAAAAGCAGGAAATGGTTGTAGAAACAGGGTGTTTCTCACTAAGTTACAAAAGAATAAGGTTGCACTATGGTTTATTGTAATCATTTCTGTTGTTCCTCTTCAGTATTTTAGAGAAGAATATTAATGTACTTTGGTTTTACTTTGTTAAAAGAAATTGCATCATCTCAAAAAGACAGAAAATTATGTCAACTTAGTCTTACATTGAACAGATTAAAGTCTTATTTCCTGGTTTGTAGATTCAAAGTCTTATTTTCTGGTTTATAGAATAAAACAATTATTCTACTCAGGGTTATCATCTGCTTTTTCTCCCTTTTCTTTTAAGTATTAACACTTGCAAATATATAGCAAAATAGTTTGTTAATTGCTTAAAAGTAACAGGGAAGCTTTAAAGGTCATGCATGATATTAGTCTGGGGCAACTATGCAGCCTGGATGTTCCAAGGTAGTCCAAGTTTCAAGAAAAGTCAGTCTACTTTCTACAAAGCTTTCATCAGGTCACATGTTCCTGATGGAACTATGGTCAGTATGAATTTTAATTTGGAAAATACGTATACAGCATATATCTAAATATATAATATATTCTGTTATATATATATATATATATATATGTGTTATATGTACATAATATATTCTATTTAATCTCTACTCCTCATTCCTTGGTCAATTAAGAGCTATTTGAACTGGAAGACACTCATTTGCTTAACCAATATGCACCTACAATATGCAAGAAATTATATTGGGTAGTATGGAACATACTAAGCTGATTAGCTCATGAGTCTTTGCCTCAGTGCAGTTTACAATTTGAAGAGATTAGATAAATAATATAAGAAGTTATAATAAAAAGGAAAAAATGATGTGGTCCTATTAGTGGTCCTAGAAAGGTATGGTAACAATTCAAAGACATGAGAAATCATCAGTTCTAAACTTTCTGTGACTGGATAAATTACTTCATCTTGCGAAACATGTTGTCTTGTTTCTTGTCTTAATTTCTAAAACAAAGAAATTAAACTAAATGACTTATAAATTTCCTTTCTAGCTATAAGATTTTTGGATCCTAAGATTAAATACTTCTATTGGCATTGAAAATTGAGGTAAAAGTCATAAAGGTTAAGTATAGTTTTGTTATATGAAGATGGCAAGAATATTCAAGATAGAGGAAATAGCATGAGCAAAGGAGAAGAGGCAAAAATTACATGGAATGTTCAGGAAAGCCAATCTAGTTCCAATTGATTGGAGACAAGGATTAGTGGAGAAAAGTCTGTCTTAATAGATTGGGTTACTGGCCTTCAATGCCAAGCTAAGGAGTTTATTCTTTATCTTAAAGGAATAGGTAGCAAGTGAAAGTTTGCAAAACACAGAGATGCAGATATATTGTAATAGTATTTCAATTACTAAACAAACATCCAGCCTCTACAAGAAAGTAGAGAAATAATTTGCAATAACAATTGATGAATGATGGTCTTTCTCTAATCAGAGAGGAGAAAAAAATAAGACATCTAGAGATTTAGCCTAGAGATGGGAAAATGTTCCAATTTTCAAAAAAAAAAAAAAAAGATGATGATGATGAATTCTGCAAATTATAGTTTAATGAGCATGCAATCCAACTTGGAGACAATATTTGCAACAGATTATTAAATATTTTGTGGGAATTTAAATAAAGAAAATAGGTAGTCACTATAAATCTGCATGAATTCCCTAAAGATAGTACAACTAATCTCAGACCTCTTTTCTTTTTTGACACTTACTAGACTAATAAATTAAGGAAATGCAATAAAACTAAGACAACTAAGTTTTTGGTACGCATCAGAAGAAATCTTTTATGATATCACAGAAAAAAATTGAAATGATATGGGCTGACTGGAAGAAAAAGTAGCTAGTGAGTTTGTATTTGGCTGAACAACCTGTACAGAGAGATACATAGATATGTACATATCTTTGTATTTGTACATATATACATATGCAAATTATTATATGTACCTGGATCATGATACTGTAGAAAAAGAATTCTTGGTATACAAGGTTCTGTTCTTGAACCTATTTCTTTTAATGTTTTAAATCACTAATTTAAAGACATAACATATTTAAATTTATAGATTATACAAAGAAATACTAATACAATGGACGACAGCAAGATTAGTAGACTGTAACAAAGGACTCTGGCATTTCACAAAAGTAAACATAAGTACAGAATGGGATATGATTAGACTTCAATAAGATAAACAAATAGAGTACTAAAAGAAAGTTGAATTCAGAGTAGTTAGAAAGGTCAGTTTTTCTCTCAGTGGTTAAGAAAATGAAATATATTTTCCTTCTCTTGGAAGGGAAACTATGGAAACAGAATACTACATACCCTGTCATAAAAAGTTTCAATCGAGTTTTAGTTTAATTATTTCTTTTCTGAAAGGGAGGGTTAGGTACTGTTGGGTACAATACATCTAAAAATGACTAAATTTTTTTAAATTAATGAAACAAAATAAATATATACAAAATACTTGGTTTTGTTTTTTAATTGGTATTATTTATTAAAGAAAGGGAAGAGAATTCCTTCTAGTTTATTTTAATGAATAGAACCAGCTATTGACCTAAATAAAACACAAATACAAACTATCATTGTTTAACTCAAAATGAATTATCTTTTGGTCAAAGAAGCCTGGTTTTGAAATAGTACAGTACTGGCGACTAAAAAACAGTAAGTGAATACACAGATCAAATACTACAAGAAATATTTAAAAGCTAAATATTAAAATCTAAATTATGCAGCATAAAAGATGGAACTGAACAACCTGAACTACATAAATGATAGGAGACAAAATAAATTCTCTACAATATTTCAGAAGCATAATGTATCATGATAATTTAAGTAGGGAACCTGAAACAAAAGAAAAATATTAGGATTATTTTAGAATTAGAAATCTTTTATTCAATTTATTGAACATCTTCTAGGTATTAAGTTTAGTGATAGTCACTGAGGGTACAAAGCCAAAAATAGAAGTCAAGGGCCTTGGTTTAGATGAGGGATAGGTACTAGGAGGAGGGGGTGTAGAGGAAGGAAGGAAGGGAAGCCAAGAGGGGAACAATGGAAACACCAAGAAGCATCAACAAGACATATGGAATAAATATGAAGTAATTTCATAGGGAAGGGCAATAACATCTAGGGGAATCAGAAAAAGCCATAGTTAAAGAGGTGGAACCTGTGTGAATCTTAGAATGAAGTTAGGGATTCTATGAGTAGAAAATGGGAAATGATAGCATCCCAAGGATGGCTTTACAAAGACAAGAAGGTGATGGAATGTCATATATGGGGAACAGTCAGTAGGTCAATCTGGCTAGAATGTAGAGTATATGAGAAAGCATGATAGACAGTAACTCCGGAAAGATTGGTCAAAGTTAGATTCTAAAGGGTTTTAAATGCCAAATAGAGGAGGTTATACCCAGAAGCTTGTGGGGTAGGTGAGTAATATGTAGATGACATGAGACCAATTAGAAGAATACAATTTTCCAGGAACAATGTGATAAGTGCCTATGCTTGTTTGGCAATGAAAAAGGAATTGATAAGAGAAATAATATGACTCAAAATTAACTTTACCTGTATAATATCAATACAATGTTTTTTATAATTTATCACTTTCTCCTCATTTTTATATCACTGGTCATTTAATACTATTCTATTCTATTATATTGTAATTCTGTTATTGATATCCTGACTTGCAGATACCTTCTCCTTTATCTCTCTTACCATTTTAACCTCATTAATTTTTCCTGTTTAAGGAAAAATTAAAATTTAAAAAAATCAACGAAATATTATAATGCCATAAGAAATGAAAAGCAGGATTACAGAAAGACCTGGAAAAACTTAGATGAACTGATGCAAAGTGAAAGGAATAGAAACAGGAGAATGTTGTACACAGTAACATCAATATTATTCAATGAAGAATTGTGAATGACTTAGCTATTCTCAGTAATACAATCATTCAAATCCCAAAATGTTAAAACATTCTATCCTCCTCTAGAGAAAGAACCTACTTTCAGATTCAAATCATCTAATGTCAAAATCTATGCTCCCCCTTCTACATTTAGTAATACATCTTCAGTTTATTCTTATGTGTTTTTCCTATCTAGAATAATCTTCAATTTGCCTAGTAACATCACGGATGTGGTAAAAATATGAGAGATTATAGGATCTTCATAGGATTTAGAGCTGCAAAAGACTTCAAAAATCATCTAGTTCAACCCATTATTTTCATATAAGGGAATTCTATCTTAATAAGGGTGTTTTGTGTAAGATCACATCTGAAGGATTTAGAAAAAGAAAAAGGATTTGAATTCCCATGATTTAAAATCCAGTAATCTTTCCACTGTGCCACATAATAAACTCCATTATTTTTCAGATGAGGAAACAGAGGCCCAGTGTTAAAAGTCACTTGCCCAGGATCATACCGCTAGATAAGTACCAAAACTCAGAATTAGAACCCAGATCTCCTGACTCCTCTGCTTCTCTTTCCCCTACATACATTCGCTACATTTATTCATTCAAAACTCTTACTTGGTTGCATATTTTCCAACTTACTAAAAAGTTCACTCAGATATTACCACCCTGGTTCTATTCAACTCTTCTCCCAGCTTTCCTTGTTAAGACTAACAGCCTGACTACCTATTAATTCTCCATACAGACAGATAGACAGGCAGATAGACACACACACACACACACACACACACACACACACACACACACACACACGCTTCTAGAGAAAAGTGAATAAACACATAACTTGGGAGTGGCATATTCATATTGGGAAGCCAACATGTTGCTTCTCAAATTCTGTGGCATAAATTGTTAGGTAAGTATGTTGGCAGTAATAAAGAGCATCTATAAAGTTTCATACACAATCTTCACATTAAAATGTAGGCATAAATTTCAAGGTGGGATAGTCAGTGGGAAAAGGAAGCGGGCAGCAAAGAGATGAATTGCAAAATTTTCTTTCACTTACCACAGGAAATTCCTAAAAGGATATGGCCATAGGTCTATCAATTTCACAGAATGAAAGTACTATACCCACAAACACTCTTGATAATATTGCAAAGTCACTGCCACCATCTGCTCTAAATAAAAGAGTTCATGTTGTAGCAGTGGTTTACCCCTTTTCTTTACTTGCTTGTGAAAATCCACAATTTTCCCCTCTGAAACCTAAATTACAATTCTTGACCACATAAATTATAACCCCTTATCTATTAGATAAATTATTTTTTTCCTCTGAAGCTTATTTTACGTATTACAGCCAACACTGAATCTTCTATCTGCCCTATATGTGCCCCTATGACATTTCTAAATAGTTAAATAAAGAAGTTGGATTTTCCTCTCTAATTGTTTCAGGTATGTGCTTATGTTGTCTCTCCCTAACTATTCTGGAAACTGCTCAACTGCTGGGATTGTCACCCTGGCTCATTGCCTAGACAAAGGGACACTCAAATACTTATTGGCTAATTTAAAAGTATCGTTAATACATATGACTTCCAAAGCTGATAAAATCTAATATTATTTCCTAAAACCTTAGGATAACTTTGCAGACAACTAAATTAATCCCATAAGTCAAGATGGAGAAAGAAGAATATAGAATTTGAAAAATCCAATAGGCTAATTTGCCAAATTACAAATAAAGATGCAGAAAAATAGAATCATAATCCAAGGAATTAAAATCATTGGCTTTTTTTCTTGCCTATCAACTACAAACTCTACATAACTTAAGACGGATTGAGATATAACTACATCAACTGTTTCAAATAGTCTTTTCTTTGACCCTAAAGATGCAACATCTTTACATAGAATGAAACATTTTAAAATTACCAATACTAGTTACATGCCAACAAAAATTTGCTAATTACATCCATTCCTAATACAACATAGTAAAGGGGGTAATAAATAAGTCACAAAAAATAAAACAGGATACCAACTGATTCTTTAGAGATAGTTTGGCTCCCTCTTATACCAGGTATATGTTACAAGCTTTCCCTGAGGTTCAAGAAGCAAAATGTTAACACAACATAGAAAACTCTGGAGATTAATAATACAGACTAGGAACAGAATGTAAAACGTTATTGTAATCCAAGTTCCAAAAGATAACTTAACTATAAAACCCCATGGGGATGGAGGATATATGTTAACATTCAATCTTAGTAGCTATGTGATCCTAAACAAGTATGTTGCCATATTTGAATAGTAAATATGTAAAAGTTCTGAAGGTAGTGTTGTAACTTGACATAGATTACAAGAAACATGGGTGGGGGGAACTATCAAGTCCAGTAGTTTCACTTTCCACATAGTTTTTCATACTACACATAGTATTAATGACTTTCCAGTTGTGAATTTTTAGATAGTGGGTGATGGGTCCAAAATAAGCCCCAAAAGTCAAGGAAGAGAGATGAAATGACTTGTCATTAATTACCAGGAAATGCACCGTATGCATATGATAGAACTATTGTGACACTATCAAACTATAAAAAGAAGTTTCTATTTCCCTTACACTTGTCAACCTATGGAAATGCAAAGTCACTGGCACTATCTACTCTAAACAAGAGTTCATGTTACAGCAGTGGTTTACCCCTTTTCTTTACTTGTTTAGAATAATCCACATTTCCCTCCCTGCAATTTAAATTATAATTCTTGACCATATAAAATATAACCCCTTATGCTAGTTTGATCTTTTACATTCAGTGAAAATTCTAGGTTTTGAATTAGTTTGTCGACATTTTTTAAGTGTGTAAAGCATAAGTGACAGGAATTTTTATCACCACCACAAACTACCTTTCTAGTGCTTTAAGGCGACTTAAAAATCTTTCTTGCCTTCTCTTTCCATTTTGATTTGAGGGGAATTAAGGTAAATCAGTATTTGGACAGTGTCTCTGTGTAAGGCATGGCTGGCTCCTCCCTTTTCTGAAACTGTTTACTATTGAACCATATTTAAGAAGTTGAGCACCTGTAGTATAAAGTTTGATTTTTGTTTTTGTTTATGTTTTTTAAGCCAGATTTACTGCTCGTAAATCATTGTAATTCTTTAAGTGCTAAATGGACGTGACCCCTTTAATAAGTCTGTAATAGGAAGGAAGCAGGTTATAGAACACATTCTCAAGCGAGTAAACACACTTCATTCACAGAGATTTTCTCCAAACCAACAGAACTTTATGCAAATATTTTTGTTCCACCGCTTTCCTGCAAGGGGGGAGAGAGCGGAATCTCAGGAAAGACTCCAACCCTACACAATTTAGACCCTTAAAAAGTCTTGGGTCCTCTTTCATCCTAATTTGCTTCTGAAAGCAAAACCACCCACACTTCTCAGTATTTAAGAGGCATTCATCGAGGTTAAAGCAAAACTTTAATGTAGAAATCAAACTTTCTGCAAATACACAATCTCCAGAGAAAGTTTGCTACTTCACTGAAAAAGTAAGAAAAAAAGTTTAACTGAGCCCTGAAAAACTATATTCTCTCTAAGGTGGCTCATTCGAAAACTATAATACCTTCCTTACCTCAGTTCACTCCCAATTGAAGAATAAAACCAGGGAGAGAAAAGGAAATCAGATCTAGTCCAATAAACACCTTTGGGAAACCGGCAAAGATACACACAAAAGCACACACACACACACACACATATACATACACACACACACACACACACACACATATACATACACACACACACACCTCTTAAGGCTGATCCTCTTGAAACAGAGTAGGGAGCAGGAGACTCTTGTTCCTAACGCCAGGGAAGTGATTTTGCTTAGCAACTCTAATCAGGTACAACCCGGCTACTAACAAGTCGGAGAAACTGGCAGTCAGTGGGGGAGGCCAGGAAGGAATAGGTCGGGGAGATCAACCCGGGACAGGCTGATCAAGTGTAATCTGATGCTTCCAGCCAAGCCTCTCCCACCGAGGAATACCCCACCCCCACGCTAGGCTAATTTCCTCCTCCCTCTCTTCCTCCTCCTCTGCGCCCTCCCCCACCCTCTTCTATTCCTCCCCTTGAAGGACTGGCACTACCGCCTCAGTCCCTTGCCCACTGCCTCTACGCGGCAAATTCTCCCAGCTGGGGAAACACGGAAGTCGCGGGGAAAATGGGGGAGGAGGGATCGGGGAGCCGAAGCTAGCAAACTCTCCTCCGCCCAATGAAAGCGGCCAGACCCGGACACGGGTCCCGCCGGGTGGGGCCGGGCCAGAACAGATCCAATGGAGCCCTCCTTCCCACTGGCGCACCCTAGCCTCTTGCGGAGCAGCTACGGTGCTCTCCAGCTTCTAGCTAGAGGCGGGGATGCGCGCCTGACCCCGTTATCCTACCAGCCGGATCTTGCCAACGGAGAAAGTCTGTCTGGCAATTCCTCCTGATGCCAGCAAGCAAGCTGGTTAGGCCTAGAGTGCGGCCCCCAGGTTGCTGGGAGGTGGGAGGAGACTGCTGAAAAGGTGCCTCCTTTCCCCCCTCCCAAATCGGGCTTCCCCTGGGCTAAGGAAAAGACACTCGAGAATGCTGGAGCCAGCTCCATCGACGCCAGCAAAGGAGACATCCATGAAACTAGTAGAGGCGGAAGGAGGCCCCGATTCGCTTACCTGATTTCTCGCTGCCCACTCCTGGGTTCCAGCCTTCCTGCTTAGTAGCCTCCAGTGAGCATGCTTCCCAGGCAGCACGAAGCAAGTCTACGAGGCAGGAGGAGACCCCGTTGCTCAAGAGCCCAAAACCATTTCCTCAATGCCCCTCACCCACCTCATCCCCCAACCACGGCGCCCTTGGAGGCGTGCCCCCAGACTCCTGACACACGCCTAAATGCCAATACCAAGCACGCAGAAAACACCAGGCCAGTGCATCAGGGAGTGAGGCTTTGGACAAGGATATCCTGAGGCCCACTTTAAGGCAGGGGAGGACCAAGGAAAGACCTCTGTCACTAAAGCCACAAGCTTCCTTTTTTGTACCCCTAAAACCTACCTTGCCCACTGAGCATGCCCAGCTCCACTTGTTGGAGCCTTCAACAGGGTAGGGAAGCAGATGGGAAGTCAGCCACAGGTAGGGTTCAGCTCAAAATCTTTGGCTGTTCTATTTATAGATCACCTTGCTTCCCCAAACCTCAAAATGCTAGCCACATGACTCTAGTAGTAAGCAATAGTGGCCACATTTGGGGAGGGAATTGGAGGGTGAAAAAAAAAAAAAAGAATGTCTTGCAGAAGAGCATGCAAGTCAAAGGCATACAGAAGAATGCAGTTCAAATGTTCATCTGAGCCGAACCTGCATGGGAGAAAGGGGTAATTACTTACCTAAATCTTTCATTTTAACTAATATTATCAGATAAGAAGCAGACCATGGGAAACTTGTATTCAAATTCTACCACTTTTGCCTTTGTTTTAGGCAAATCTTTTAACTTCTCAGTATCTCCTGACAGCTCTCTAAAGTCTTATTGCTAAGTTGCACGTAATGTTAATTCCCATATTGAAATTTCCTATTTTACAGGTCAGTGTCCTTTCAATTACCCATCCCCTCCCCCTAAGGTCTGAGATTTTTAAAAAATCCATCATCATGATAAAAGAGTTTGGGCATCCCATTGGAATTACTGAGATTTGGAATGTAGTTTTAGAAATAACTTGTTTCTCCCATTCCCAAAATAATGGAAAATAGAAGAAAGCTTTTCAAGCAATCATTTCCTCATCTTTGTGTGAGCAGGTTCTTTTGTTCCTATCATTTCTAACATTTTTTCTGCCTCATCATCTGATCCATTTAGCTCTTAACAAATTAACAAAAGATTAGTATTCCTCAGTAAAAATTTATCTCCTTCCTTCCCAAAGAGAAGGGACATAAGCTATTGATGCAAAAGAAAATGATCTAAATAAAATGTGCTCCAAAGGAAGAGTCCTTCAACGTAACAGTGCAGAGAACAGCTTGAATGGGGAAGAATAATGTAGTGGTGGAGGAAATGGAGAGACCTGTAAGAGGTTAGGGAAGAGCAAAGGGCAGGTAGTCACTTGAAAATTTTGATGAGAAAACAAACTTGGTCAACTCTATGAGTTTACAAATACCTCACTGGCAATATTAATTTTCCCTTCCCCTATTCTTTAACTGTTCAATCATATATTGACCACCTACTATGTGCTAGACAGTATTCAAAGACAAAAAGTGAAATATTCCATGCTCTCAAGAACTTACATTCCAATGGGAAAGACAACACATACAGCTATGACTATATGCAAAATAAAATAGTATCTTTTGTGGGGAGATATATTTAGCAGCTCAGGAAAAATCAAGGAGACCCTCCAGTTGAATGTGGTGAATTTAACTAGTCAGTAATAGCAAATTACCTTGTTTAACAACAATGGAGTGAAAATAGTTGTACTAACATGTTAATTCCATTCATTAGGCAGAAAAGAATGTTATTGCTGACAAATCTAATCAAATCAGAGTGACTGAGTAAATATATATATGTATATATATGTATATATACATATATATATTTAGTAGACTAATCTAGAAATTTTTGAATTGCATACTATCTTAAACTATGTTAAAATTTGTAAAATCAAAAGGCCATTTATTCCATCAAAAATGAGTTCTTGTAATATTAAAAATAGCATTTTAAACTTTTTCATCTACATAGTTCACGAAAAAGGTCCTTAAAGTAGCATACAATTTTATATTATAAGCTTAATGTTTATGTGAGTAAATTCCTCTGAATTGTTGTTCTTGGAATTTGGGATATTTGCCAGGAGCAGAATGTCTTGATCTTTCTAACTTGGGTGATCTGAAGGTGTAAATTGTGTTAAGAAACAGCCTTTGTCATATCCCTACAGGTAATTTCTTTTCATTAGCAGGGAAATGCTGAGAAAAAGATTATCATCAATTCAGGACCTGCCTTCCAGAGTTAAGTATACTACATTAGCACCATAAGCTTTCAGAAATTTCATACATGTAAAATATTCAGGTGCTGTTTTTTTATTAATATATTGCTATTAAGAAAAACTGAATTAGGAACAATGGAGAAGCATGGGAATATGGTAAAGAGTCAAATAAGTAATTTAACATTTTCCTGTCATCAAAAGTATGCTATAACCTTCGGAATGATAATGTGTTTATTCTGATATAGGATATCAATTTTTTTTCAGACATCTAGTTGTTTTTGTTTGTTTTTCTTCTTTCACACAAGAAGACTTAGGGTTAGAGTCTGAGTTTCACATGACAAAAAATTGTAAAACCTCTGTTGTTAAGTCCCTTTGAGCCTAAGTTAATTTACTTTTAAGGGACCAGCATATTGCATGACCTTTTCAGAAGACTAGAAATCCTATTAGGATACTAATAAGGAGAGTTGTCTAATAATTCTGATGAAGTTCCAGATCATGAGCCTTTGTTTGAGACTTTGATTTTTATCTCCCACTAGAGGATATGCATATACCCATTGACAGCCTAGCTGAGAGAACTGGGAGCATCTCCCGGGACATGCTCTGTGTTGGGGTTTTTCATTAAAAGTTAACATACTGTTGATAGAACCTAATTGGCCCCTGCCTCCTTTGACACAGTTTCTTGGTGACCTAAGGCCTAAAATGTCCCACTCATGTGAATGCCTAAAGATCAAGTTACCATACACCACTGTCAACCTCATGAGTTTCTATATAGTGATAAGGAAAACCTTATGTTGAGAAAGTAAATACCACTTTATTGTTATTGCAGAACCTTACAATGTTAGGGCATCATAAAACACGTTTTGTTAACTATTCAACGATTCATTTTATCCCAATATTGGACCACAACTCACTGAGTACTGGTATAAGATTCATCCTAAAAAGACCTGATTTAATTATCTCAGGCTGTAATGGGTAAAAGTAATCTCTTTATATTTGTCCTATAAAAAATTAACTTCATTGGAAGGCTGTACACAAAATCATAGAATTTTAGAACTTGAAGAAATCATAAATATCATCTAGTCCATAAATACAGATAGGAAAACTGAAGCCCAGAGAGGAAAGTGACATTCAAAATCACATGACTCATTAAAAGACAAATGGAAAATCAAAATTCAAGTCTCCTGCTGTTTATTTTAATTCAAGGTTTTTTTTTTTTTCTTATTACACCATAATACCTTAATGAGATCTTTGTTCTTATGGAATTTTGATGTATATTCATCATTATCTTAATCTCTGCCTTAAATTCTTTCGCCTATCTTTTGGTGCCTTTGAAAACATAAGGCATAATCTAAGAAGTTCAGAGCAATACATATTTGCAATCTCACCCCTACTATATGAGAATTTTAAGTGTTGAAAAGCTTGCAAGAAGTTGAAAAAAGAAGAGATTATACATATAAATATTGCTTCCAGCAAGGAAGATAGTGAATATATACTAAAATATAAGCATCTGTTATCCAAAGGAATTCTTCTTTATATAGAAAAAGACAAGGACAAAGTAGAACTCTTGGGCCATTCACAAAAACTACTCTAAGAGTTTCACCACCCACATTATCACTCTAATGATGTTTTCTCTAACCTAGTCAAAACAGGGCTCCTTGACAGTGACTTAGGAAGATTAAAAGAGAACTTTGTAAGGTAATTATTTTCATCCAAAGTGTTAGGATGAAGAGCCAGTTGAAAAAAAAATTAAATTTAAAACATGTTTGCAGAAATTAAAGGAGAAAAAAATTCTAAATTCAAAACATTTAAATGAGGGCTTAAAGTTTGGTTTTGGTTTTGTTTTGCTTTTTGGTTCCAATCTAGGATTTCATTGGCATAAGGAACTCTCAATACTGTGACTCCTTCTTCTAGTACAGATCAGCAGCTGCTCTGAAATGTAGAGTTAGAGATAGCTACCTGGGCAATGAGAAATTAAGTAATTTTTCCAGGGTCTAATACCTGTTATGTGTGAGTTAGAACAGAAGGGCAGGTCTTTTTTTTTTTTTTTTAAATTAAAAAAATGGAGAAAAGCATGTGTGATTTTTTTTTTTTTTTAGATTTTCACATTTTTGAGGGCATGATCACATGTTCTCCTTACTTTAGTGTCCATATGATGCCTGTAACAAAGGCATATACACAATTGACTCTTGAAAAAGACTTTCCAAATGATATTAATGATGTAAAATGAGAGTAAAACTGATTCTAGAACACAGTTTTGTTGCCTGAAACATAGGACTTAAGGATACTGTTATCCCTTAAGCATTTGAGGCCAGACAAATGAGGTCAAAGTAGCACTGGTTAGATAAGCTGAAAGATGCTTTCTGAGACATATATCCCCAGAATTAAGCCAGTTATCATCTCAGTATCTGGAGTAATGCTATCCAGAGTAATAACTCTGGATTCCCACTGCTTCTGTATACAGTCAGGAAACTTTTTTACATCTTCATAGCAAATGTTTTATGTATATGTTTGGCCAATGTTTACACTTTATCATGTACCAAGATCAAATTCATCCAAAATGTAAAAATGAAATCATGATTGTGGATGATACTGATCCTAATTTATTCTTGATTTTTTAAATGAGGGCATTTTGTTTTCCTTTATCTACCTTGTCAAATCCTATTGTAAAAGAATCTTTGTATAGCAGATGTCCACACTCTATGAAAGCATTTTGGCCTCCAAAGAGAATCCCTTTCATTTTTCTGTCAGAAAGATAATTCATGCTGGGTCCATCTTACATAAATTATATGTCTCCCTAGGCTTAGCACAGTGTACACAGTAGGAATTTAATGAATGTTTGTTGAATTGTTGAATAGAAATGAAGGGGGAAAATATTAGGCTTTAAATCTGTCCTCCTTGGATTACAAACTGAAGTTCATACTTGGAATAGCTCAGCGGGGGTATAAAACAAAATGACATACTGGTTCATTGTTATGTCCTCCAAGGGAATTTTTTTATTATTTAATGGAAACTTTATTAGTTTAGAGTCTTCAAGGCAGTATTGTAAAATAAACCAATCCCTCTTTCCCTCCGGCCTCATTCCTTAACTATAGCCAAGTTTCTGATAACTGAGATAACCTGACATGTGATTAGGAATTGGCCAGATGGCTTCCTAGGGCCTAAAAATAATTTTAAAATGGTAAATTTAGAATAACGTGGGTTATGAATTCCATTTGGAAACTATGGGGTCAACTAGAGGAGGGTTTCTGGGAATGTCCCCACCTTATAAGAATTTAGAAGAATTAAGGTACATCCTACCTAATATCCTATTCATGAAGAGTAAAAGCAGTTCAGAAATTCCACTCAGGAAGAGTGTTGTCAGTAGATTTTGGATCGATCAACAATTCAGAAAAGATTGGTCTTTACTGGATCCATAATTCAATTTTCATACCATTCCCCTGGAGGGAAAGATTCTAGTAATTCCTTGACATCCTGCCACACCCTCTCCCTCCACCTTACTTCCAGCCCCTCTAATTCTCACAAACATCTTTGCAAGCCTTGGTTAAGTATACTAAGCTCTTTGGAAAGAGGCAATACTAAAAGAAATAAATTGATGGGAAGTGATTTTAGCACCTAGTTTCAGATTTTTCCCCCTAAATTGATGAGGTATGAAAGCTAGATTCATCGTTAAGAATTCCCCCAACAAATTACCACCTTGGACAAACAAGGTAACTTATCTATCTTAAATACTAATTTAAGGGAGAGTCAAGATTTGAAAAAACAAATCACAAATTAGTTCGGAGAGAACTCATGGTAAATGAAAGAGCAAATAAAGGAAATTATGGAAAATGATTTTCCTGAATTATATACCAACAAAATTGATAACGAAGTAAATAAATATTTATAGAAATATAAAATGCCCATATGAACAGAATGAGAAATAGATTAAAAAGCAAAATCAGGGGGTGAGGGGGTGGAGGTGATAGTGAATTGAATATCATAAGTGAATTCCTAAGGGAAAAAAAAGGACTAGATATATTTACAAGTAAAGTTTATCAAACATTCAAAGAATAATTCTGATATATAAAATGTATTCTAAAATATAAAAAATAAAAGTTCTTAACAGATTTCTATCATGCAAATATGATCTTGATTTATAAACTAAGGAGAAAGAAATAAAGAACAAAAACTATATATCAACAAAAGCTGTACCAAAAGCTGGGAAATGATTTTTACAACCAGCGTTTCTGATAAAGGTCACATGTCTAAAATTTATAGAGAACTGAGGCAGATTTATAAAAATACAAGTCATTCCCCAATTGAAAAATGATCAAAGGATATGAATAGAAAATTTTCAGATGAGAAAATTAAAGCCATTTACACTCATATGAAAAAAATTATCTAAATCACTATTGATCAGAGAAATACAAATTAAGACAAACTCTGAGGTAGCACTTCACCCCTCTCAGATTTACTAGGATCACAGGTAAAGATAATGATAAATATTGGAGGGGAGATGGAAAAAGTGGGACACTAATACATTGTTAGTGGAATTGTGAAATGATCCAGCCTTTCTGGAGAGCAAGTTGGAACTTTGCCCAAAGTTCTATAAAGCTATGCATGCCCTTTGATATAGTAGTGTCACTACTGAGTCTGTATCCCAAAGAGATCATAAAAGAAGAAGGAGGACCCATATTTGCAAAAATGTTTGTAGCAGCTCTTTTGGTAGTGGCAAGGAACTGGAAATTGAATGGATATTTATCAGTTGGGGAATGGCTGAATAAGTTATGGTATATAAATGTAATGGAATTTTTGTTCTATAAGAAATGAGGAGCAGGCTGATTTCAGAAAAGGATTTACATGAACGGATGCTGAGTCAAATGGGCAAAAACCAATAAATAAATAAATAAATAAATAAAGGTCTCTTCAACATTGTATACAGCAACAGCTAGATTATATGTTTTGAAGTAAAAAGCTTTAATTTAAAAAAAAAGTATGTGATGATCAACTATGATGGACTGGGCTGCTTCACAGAAATGTGGTGATTCAAGACTATTTTAATAGACTTGGGATGGAAAATGCCATCCACATCCAGAGAGAGAACTAGGAGACTGGATGTGGATCAAAACATAGTATTTTCATCTTTACTGTTTGTTTGTTTTTTTCTTTCTCATAGATTTTTTCCCCCTTTTGGTCTGATTTTTCTTTTACAATATGACAAATATAGAAATATGTTTAAAAGGATTATACATGTTTAACCGATATCAGATTGCTTGCTGTCTTGGGGAGGGGGGAGGTAAGAGACAGAGGGAGAAAAATTTAGAACACAAAATCTTACAAAAATGAATGTTGAAAGCTATCTTTATGTGTATTTGGAAAAATAAAATACTATTGAGGGAAAAAAAAATAAAGAATACCAACATATTAAAAAGGATTATACGCTAACATCAAATTCAATTTCTACCAAGAATTCAAGATTGGTTCAGTGTTAGGAAAACTAAAAACATAATAAATTATATGAATAACAAACCAATAAGAATAATGTTTTACCAAAGATGCAGAAGAGGATTTTGACAAAATATATCTTTTCTGTTTTTTAGAAAACGTAAGAATAAATGTGTTTTTCCTTAATATGATAAGTAATATCTATTTAAAGCCAAGAGCCAGGATATAATGGAAACAAACCAGAAAGCTTTCAAATAAGGTCAGCGGTAAAGCAGGTCTTCCCATTTTTACTGTTATTGTTTGATATAGTGCTAGAAATGCTAGCCATAACAATAAGACAAAAATTGGAAGAATAACCATAGGTAAAACGGGAAAAAATTCTAAATCTTGCAGATAACATGAAATTCTAATCAGGGAACCAACTAAAAATCAGTTGAAATAATAACTTTAATAAAATGGCAAAATACAAAAACCCTACACATATTATCAGCTTTTCTGTATATTACCCAAAAAGGGCAGGAAAAAAATTAGGAAACCCCATTCAAAAAAAGCTACAAAACTATAAATAATTTAGGAGGTTATCTATTTAGGAATTCTACAGAAGAACCAAGTGAATATAACAACTAAATGTTCTTTACAGAAATACAGACCTTAATAATTGGCAAAGATGAATCACTTATGATTGGCCCATAACAATACAATTAAAATTAAATCCTAGCTAAACTATTATATATATTTGGAAGTATATCACTCAAACTACTAAAGTATTTCTTCATGAAGATAGAAAGCAAAATTCTTCTGGGGAGACAAATAATCAATAATCTCATTGGAAATCATGGAAAGAAATAAGAATAAAGGGTCAAACAGCTAGTAAGTGTCTGAGACTGGATTTGTATTCATATCTTCCTGATTTCAGGCCCAATGCTATATTCACTTGGTCATCTAGCTTTCCTTAAACTTTTCCCATGCTTCCTTGTATTCATCATGTTTGTGGTTTCTTATAGTAATATTCCATTACATCTGTGTGTCAAAACTTGTTTAACTATTCTCTAATTAATAATTACTTACTTTTAATTCTTTGCTATCACTAAAAGTGCTGCTATAACTATTTTGAAAACTATTTTCTAATAATCAACCCTTTGCTCAAGTATTCAATCTCAAATTTTTTTTTCTATTCTCTCAAACCAACAGTCTCTTCATTCCCCAGATCCTAAAAAGAAGTCAGTAGTAAGGAAGTTAGCATTCAGTTCCCAAGTCGGATATTTCTTAGCTGTATTCCTTTGGCCAAGTTCCTCAACCACTATTTTCTTCATTTTCCTTAGCTCTCAAATGGATTACTAAATCCCAGGATTGTTATGTGGAAAACACTTTGCAAACCTTCTACTGATAGATAGAAATTTAAGTCTCTACTATTATTTTTGATTAAGATTCACTGAATGTCCATGTATTGCTAGGGAACAATAACTACAGCACAGACACTACCCTCCGGGAGCTGACCTTCTTAAAGGAGACATCAGACAACAGGGTTCTTATCCAAGACCAAGAACATCTATTTTGGTATGAAGGGTATCCTAGTATGATTTGTGTCCCTGTTCCAGAAACAAGGTTAAGTAAAAGTACATTATCCCCAGGCTAATGCGAACTAACACAAAGATTTAAGACCTGTCTTTTTATTTATTTTGCCTTGGTGTTGGCTTTAAAACCTAGTTAGCCTCATTCAGATAGCAGAGAAATGTGTTTGTCATATGGCAACCGACCTAAAGCTTATGTGTATATTATAGGAAGGCCAAGGGTCACCCTTCTTCTAAGAAGCTCCTGCTCTGGACTCACATGGACTGAGTTCAGCTCTAACCCTTAAGAGTCAGATCTTTGTTATACTATCTGATATAGACACTCCATTCTAGGAGTTCTAGGGAAAAACCTCTAAAATAAAGCATAAGGAATTTCTAATTAAGATGTGCAGGGTTTCAAGGGGACCCAGCCCATATGGGGAACACCTAAAAAAAAGTTCCAAATGAAATATTTTTATTTTAAAATTATATTTAAAACCCAGAGTTTTAAAACTCAGTTTTTCTATCCCATGTAGCATGACATAAGAAGAATCCTAGCTCTAGGCTTTCACTTCAACACTAAGAGATCCTTCTAGGAGACCAAGTCCATTCTCGCATCACTGGTACCTAAAGATGCTCTAGGAGTTCAGTATAACGTAAGTATCAGCTCCGGTAGCCCTAATTCTTGACCTAAGCCTGAAGCTAGAAATCTCTGAATAGACAACTACATAACAAATCAGATAGACGCTAGATCAGGAATCTGGGAATATCCTGAGAAAAACTACCTACGTCAAGAAACACTAAAGGCCTAAACATGAAGTCACAAATTTCCAATAGGCAAATGTGCAAGGAGACTATCGTTGTTCTTGAGGGCAAATCCCAAAATCTGAAATGTTTTAGAAAGAAATTTATTAAGTTATTTGGTAGAGAGAAAGAGCTAGAAAGAGAGCAACTCCTTCCACAAGTCTTTGGGAGGTTATATTATAAAGTTCAGAAAAGGACATAAGGAAATTTGTCTGATTTGCCTCTTATAGGCAATAGCTCTTCTCCAAGAGAAGAACATTTTGAGATATATATCAGTAGTTAAGTCAATCTATTTGGACAAACTCCTCCAAGAGGCCTAAGGGACCCAAAACAGTCACTTACTGGGATTTAAGCATTCCTTACAATTATGTATCTAGTTTTCTTAAATTATCTCTGAAGTCAGCCTGACCTTGATAATAAGCTTTTGGAGTTAGATAATTTTCTAGATACATAAAGCTAAATTTAAACAATATTAATAATAATCCATACAATCAAAACCAACACTTATTGGTGTTATTCAATCAGTATCTGACTCTTCATGACTCCTTTTGGGGTTTTCTTAGTAAAGATACTAGAAGCTATTTCCTTCTCTAACTCATTTAACAGATGAGGAAATTGAGGCAAATAGGGTTAAGTGACTTGTCCAGGGTCACACAGCTAACAAATATCTGAGGTTAAATTTGAATTCAGGTCTGATTCCAGGCCCTGTGCTCTAACTACTGAGCCACCTAGCTTCACAAGGCCAACAATACTATTGGAAAAGTCTATAAAGAATTGTTCTATGCTTCAATAGAAAGCAGGGCTCATCATCAATATCACTTTCAGTCCCCAACTAAAAGCCCTGACTTGAATCCCAGTCCAGGATTGTGCAAGAAGGCAAGGCTTTGCCCCAAAGACCAACAACTTCTTTACTATAGGTCAGGCAGGATTTAGGCTTATCAGAACATTATTTTGTTCCCAAATTACAGCAGTAAATAAAACCTCACCCTAGAAAAGTAGCTTTAGTTATTTTCTTCCTATGGAATTTTGTCAAAATTCCATAGGAAGAAAATAACTACAAGTGGAGAATCAGAAGAAAAGGATGGACTGGTCAGACAGACTCCAAAAAAGAATAGAAAAAATTAAAGAAGTGCTGAAACAAAAGATCAAAAAATGGATTTAGAACACAAGGAATAAAAATAAGGAAAATAAGGGAAAAAAATTAGAGCAAATGGACAACCTTATGCAAGTAGTCAACAACATGAAAAAACTCAATGACATCTCAATATAAGAAAAAAATTCCTAGACTGAAAAATGAGAAAAGCTACTTAGATAGCTACTATTAAAAATAGCAAAATAACTGCAAGTATAGAAAAGAAAGAAATCAAGAATTACACAAATTACACAAAACTTTCCATTAACTACTATAAAGAAAAGGAAATCTTAGAATATGAGATACCAAAATATATATAAAATAAAGGCTTACCATCAACAGTAATTTGTCCTGTACAATCAACTCAATCTACAGGAAGAAAAAAAAAATCTTTAGTAGAAGTTTTTCAAGGAGTCTTACAGAGAAAACCAGGGTTCGGCAGAATATTTTAAACATAAACATAGGAGATAAAAGATAGCTGGTACAGTAACATTCTTTGAGTAATTTGAAAGTGCTAAACAATGATTTTCATCTTAATAGAAGGGAAAGAGATCATTGTCCTTTCAAAACCTCACTATCTTTAAAGTAACAGTCAGGCTTGCAGTGAAATTTTGTTCTGGTTCATCTAATGTAAGAGAATAATAAGAAATGAAGGATAAAAAAATATATAGTAGGAAGGGATGAAAGAATGAATGAATTACAATACACAAATTTTTTCCCCCAAGGTTACAAAATGCTTTTTATCACAATAGTCATCCAAGGTAGGAAATTGCAAATATTATTGTCATTTTCACTTTATAGATAGGAAAACAGGCTTAAGGAAATGAAGTGACTTTATGGCAGTCATATAGCTAGTAAGTTTCAAAATTGAGATTCTAGCCTAGGTCTCCTGACCATAAGAGCCCTTTTCACTATCATAAAAAAAGATCCTATCTTTCTCCTCCTTTTCTTTTCTTTCTTTTTTTTTATTACAGCTTTTTATATATAAAACATATGTATGGGTAATTTTTCAACACTGACCCTTCAAAGCACAAAATTATATGCAAAGCATTGTACTAAGTACTATGGACATAAAAAAAGAAAGAAAAAGGCTTAATGATCCTTAGGGTCCAACAGCAAAGCTGAGGTAATTTATCCCTTAAAATGTGATTCCTATGAATAAAAACATATCTATTTTTGATGCTAAATCATTTAACTGTTCAAAGACTTTGTTGTCAAAATTTTCTTTTCTTTAGTAGTAGTGGTTGCTGAGGAGATAGGGGTTGCAGCATCTACAGAAGTATTTGGTAAAATACATTTAGTCTGTAAATGTAGCTTCCCTTTCTGAAAAGTGAGAGTTGTGGATGGTGATTGAGGTCCTTTCTAGTTCTGCATTCGTGGTTCTATGATAACTGTGATCTAGATATGTTCTAGTTCAGGAAGTAGCATTAAAACATGATCAAGGGCATGAATGGTGGAAAGTACAGCAGCTCTAAAGTTAGAAGAGTTGGGTTCAAATTCTGCTCCTGCTCATACCTGTCTGACTTTGGGCAATTCCCTAGTTTCTGAGCCTTTTTTGTAAAAGGAAGGGAGGGATTGGATAGGCCTCTGGGGTCCCTTCCAGCTCTAGACTTAACATCCTAAACACAAATAACGTGAACAGAAATGGTTGTACCTTTGGTGATTCTCTCTCCAGAGTCATAGGACAATTTCTCACAACTTTAATGAACAGGGGAAAAAAATGTAATAACTGTCATGGAAACTGGTAATGCAGTAAAGATTAAGAAACAACAGAGGAATGGCCCTTAGAGTTAGATTTGAAATATTAAAAGAATCAAAATAAAGACTCCAGTGGCTGGATGATTCTCCCAAGAAGGAATTACAGAAAAGATACAAGCATGGAATGGAAAATCTGGGAGAGGTTGCTAAAACAATGGAGGGCGGGCCTAGACATAATGAGATCATAAACTTGTGTCAATCTCAAGCAAGAATAACTGCCTTAGAGGCCCAATAGCCCTAGTATGTTACAGGTTTCCAATACTGCATTTGTGGTGTGAAAAACTGTCATATGACTCAGGAGAATCACCGGTTGTAGAACCCTGCAACTTAATATGCTTCTTTCTGTGGCTATGTGATCCAACATGTACTTGGGCACATTGCCGCATTGCAACAGAGAAGCAGACAAAATGCGTCTGTATCATCCTTCCTACTAGGGGTTTGAAACACAGCTTTCTCTCCTAATCACCTTGTGACAAGAAGAATGGAGACAGAACATTACCTTCCTGCTTCCACCCCCACTTTTTTTATTTAACAGAAGAGTAAACAAAAGCCTTTGAGAACAGAGTAAAAGTCATTAACTACCTCTGAGACAGGGTAACTTTGACCCAAATTCTGAATGACCTATTCTGATCATAAATATGCAACTTGAAATCAACATTCTATCTGAACTCAGTCTTTTTTTTTTTTTAATGATCCCCTCAAACTTTGAGGAGGCCTGCTTTGACTCACTTACCTTCTAGATAAGACAAGATTTTACTTTGCTCTATATTTTTTCAGGGAATATGTAAGAGCCTTACTTTAGTTTTGCCTACAGTTTAGAAAGCTATTGATTTCTTATTTTGTTTCCCCACCCTCAGCTGTTTGTAATTGAAAAAAAGATCAAGCTTTTTAAAAATTCTCTCTAGTTTTTAGGGTGGTTAAAAAGTATTATTTCACCCAGGTAATAAAAGCTGCTTTTTCAGGAAGCTAAAGTAAAGAGACTGAATGGGTTCAAATGATGGCCCCAGGTGTGTTACAATATCACCAGGATCTGTTTAGTATTCTAATAACCCATGGGTTGTTACTAATATAATAATTACTCCTAATAAACACATCTTGAATTTATAAAGGCGTTCCCCCTCCCCCCCTCCCCCCCCCAAGGAGCTACAGGTGCTCACTATGTGTTTTTAATAAGCCTCTTAAAATCCCAGAAAGGTAGGTAACAAGTAGATGTAATTATTGCTCCTTCCACATCCCAAAACTTAAAGAAAATCACTCCCTTGGATAAAGCTTCACTGATAATCAACATTGAAAGCAAGATTAGAATTTGGTTTTCATGATTCCTGGATTATCCATGCTTTAGATCTGATTCTATGGACCTGGATTCTGTCTCTTGTTGTCCCCTAATTTTAATGAAATTCAATCAAATGTTCTAGGTCATCCCCATCCCCTCCCCTGCTTTGTGTGTGGGGCCAGTACTAAGGGTGAAGTAGCAAAATTGGCCTGTGAGTTCAGTACTAATTATATAGCAATACAGATCACTCAGACAAAAACAAAACAGAAAAAACTACAAGTAAAACAACTTTGGTATGAAACAATCATATTTGCTGCATGAGTGGCCCTAAATTCTAAGACTTTTTTTTATTGTTTTTAATTTTTTTTTAATTTTTAATTATTTTACTAAAGCTTTTTATTTACAAAACATATGCATAGGTAATTTTTCAACACTGACCCTTGCAAAACCTTGTATTCCAAATTTTCCTCTCCTTCCCCCGATCCCCTCTCCTAGATGGCAGGCAATCCAATACATGTTAAATATGTTAAACCCAATATATGTATACATATTTATACAGTAATCTTCCTGCACAAGAAAAATTGTATCAAGAAAGAAAAAAAAAACTGAGAAAGAAAACAAAATGCAAGCAAACAACAACAGAAAAAGTGAAAATGCTATATTGTGGTCCACATTCAGTTCCCACAGTCCTCTCTCTGGGTGTATATGGCTCTCTTCATCACAAGATTATTGAAAATGATCTGAATCATCTCATTTTTGGAAAGAGCCACATCCATCAGAATTGACCTTCATAATAATCTTCTTGTTGCTGTGTACAATGATCTCCTGATTCTGCTCATTTCACTCAGCATCAGTTCATGTAAGTCTCCCTAGGCTTCTCTAAAATTGTCCTGTTGATTGTTTCTTATAGAACAATAATATTCCTTAACATTCATATCCCATAACTTATTCAGCCATTCTCCAACTGATGGGCTTTCCAATTCAGTTTCCAGTTTCTTGTCACTACAAAAAGGGCTGCCACCAACATTTTTGCACATGTGCAAATCCCAGGATATTTAACTAGACTTTTGTAGAACTTTTTAAAATAGTGAAAAAGAAGATATAGGATTAAGAATCCTTTTATATTAGAACTTCTCAAACTTGTATGTACATTATGGATGTCTCTAGTAATCTGGTAAAGCTTATGGACCCTCTCAGAATGTTTTTGAATGCATAAAATTAAATACATAGGATTATAACGAAGCCAGTTATATTGAAATAGTTAAATGATATTCCCAACCAAATATATGAACTCCAAATTAAGAACCCTTGGATTAGAACCTAATTTAATCAAGCTCTCAGCAAGATGTTTCCTGATTTGGAATTAAGTCTGGCCATTTGGAAACTGCATTCATTAAGCTATCATTCAAATTCAAGACATCTTAATTCAGAAGTATCTTAAATCTCTTTAGAGACTGATTCACAAACTTCCAAAAAAGACCATCTTCTACCTCTTAAGCCCATTCTTCTTCCATATATTCCTAGTGTGTAAAAGGAGGAATTGGTGTGCCTCCTTAAATTCTTTCTACATTCTTGCTTTTCAATTTCCCAAATGGCATATGATCAAAGACATAACAGAGTAGGGTGACTTGAGCTTTGACCCAGAATACTGAATATAGAGAGTATTGACAGTGCTTTGTAGTCCTCCAACACCCACAATTTAGTATCTAGTTAGTAAAAATAAATGATTAAAGTAGAAAGCTATCATCAAATAGTGGGCTAGAATAAAGTTCTCTTCTACATGTCCTTTCTACCTCATTTCCCATCTATGCCATGCCCCTGCCAACAACAACTTGGAATTGGATGGTCACTAATGCTTTAAGCACAGTTTGTTCTGCTTGCCCTAGGTACAAAAATTACTAAAGCAGTCTTTTTATATGGCAGTCTTAAATTTTCTTCTGATTCCTTTTCTCGTTCCTTTTTTTTTTTTATGTGCAAGTTTTCTCACCCATTACAAAGTTCTCTCTTTTAAAGCCTGAAAAGATTTACATGAACTGATGCTGACCAAAATAAGTAGAACCAGGAATACATTGTGCACAATAACAAGATTGTGTGATGATCAACTATGAAAGATTTGGTTCTTCTCAATGGTTCAATGAGCCAAAGCAATCTCAATAAATTTAGGACAGAAAATGCTATCTGCCTCCAGAGAGAGAACTATGGAGACAAAATCAATACATGCCTTCTCCTTCTCTTTCTCACCCCCTCTCTCTATGTCTCTCTTTCTCTGTCTTTCTCTTTCTCCCTCCTTTTCTATCTCTTTTTCCCTTTTGTTCTGATTTTTCTCTCCCAACATGATTCATAAAGAAATGTGTAATAGAAAAATTAATGTACATATGTAACCAGAAAGAAAAAGGAAAAACAAAGTACTCTTTTTGAAAGTCAGGACTATTTTCCTTTTTATTTGTATTTCAGATACTTGGTCAAGTGTCCCAAGAGTACTTGTTAATTGATTGGTTGAGGCTGTATGTCAGCTTTTCTGGCAAGTGATGAATGCTTGAGAGTTTGTATGAGATCTGGGAAAATTATACAATTTCTCCAAGGTATCAAAAGATATCTTCTTTTAAAAAAAAAAATCCTGCAAATTACTTAGCATTTCCTTTTTTTTACAGTGCTAAAACAGCTAGTACCTGTCCAAAAATGGGAATGGGATTGCTCATTGACATCATCTGCCTGCAAGATGCATTTACAGCATGCTTTGATTTAGAAGGTCTTTACAAGCACTTTTAGTTTAGCTTAAACTATTCTGTTTACATATGCAATTTTAGGCTTCTTTCACCATAAATAAAGATAGGCATGGAGACAGACCAGGATATTTAGCCCTTTTTATAAGTTCCTAAGTTACTAACTTGTTGTGCTTACCAATACTTATTTGCCTCATTAGTTAATTACCTTTCTGAGTGTTTAACCCAAGTTCCAGCTCTACTAAAGGCTACTTACTAGTTGAAATCAATACATTTTTCAATTAGACACCTAGCATTAACTTCCCGTAACTATGTACTATCTTTTCTGCCTTGCTTTAATTCCATCAAGGAGATATAAAAGTGTTTGCTTTCTCTCCACTTAGTTGCTACCTTTCTCTTGAGTGGGAACAAAGGGAAGATGAGAGCTACTCTGATTATTTAGAGAAGAGATGAACATGGAAAATACAGAAGGTAAGTAGAAAAGGAAATCCATTGAAATAGGATAAAAGTGTATATTCTACATGACACTGCAGAAAAAGCATTGAATTTGGACCTGGGTAAAAATCATAATTCCGTACTTGTTAGTTTTATGACCTTGGACAAGCTACAGCATCTCTGAGCCTCAGATCCCTTATCTGGAAAATTATGGGGGTTAAACTAGATGACTTTTGAAGTCTCTCTTATCTCTAAATATGTGGTCTTATGCTACAGTGAAGTAGCATAAGCAGGAGTGTGCTGGAGCCAGCTCCTCCTAACTTTCAAGAGCCAGTAATAAATTTTCTGTCTGCACATTTATATGTCAGGAGTTGACAAATGCTACAAATCAAAACTTGATTTGTTGTTTTGTTGACTATCTAGATTTAGAAAGATGTTAGAAAAAATGTTAATAATGCAGATTAAATTTATAAGTATATCTATACATTTATTTTTCAGATGACTAGTTATTAAATTATTACCCCCAAAACCCAGTCATAAGCCATATTCAGACAATTTTTATTTGCTCATTTGAAATAACCTACAATGATATATGATAATTATGTAATATTAGAATGTTGTAAAGAGAAGAATAAAGATAATGGCTCTTTCGGTTTCACCAATTTAGCTCTACACTCCTAATGAGTTCACTCTCAAAAGCCAGGATTATCTCTCCAAAGAAGACCAAGAAAAATTTTCAAGGGTCAAGGAAGACAGATCATTCTTCTTCCCCATTCACTCCAGTTTCCAAGACTCCCTACCCTTCTCTTCTCCAGAGGAAAAGCAGAGAAAATGGAAGTTACCTTCAGATAGCTGGTAAATGCCCAACTGCACTAAGGGTTAATTCAAACTTATAAGAGATTTCATTAATTGATTTTCTCAAAGTTTCAGAGCCATGGCACCTAGAATCATGAAGATGTCAAGTAACTACTGAGAATATAGGACAATGTGCCTTATTCCTTATGCTTTATTCAACATTATTTTGAGTGATCTAGGAATAAAACCTGCCCAGAGGAATAAGCATCATTATATGTCTCCTCCACTCATTTTCTAGTAGATATAAAGAGGAAAAATGAAATATAAATTGTCTGTTAATGCTTCCCTAGTTACCCTTTTCTATTTATATATCCATTTCTAACTCTTTTTCTAGATATTCATGTTTTTGTGGGAGGCTACATTAAGGAAAAACTTAAACAGTTAGTTGGAGATGTGATCAATAGCTGTTAAATGAAAAAAAATTAGTTTGGGTTTTAAGGGGTCTTTTCTATTTCTGTTGATTGACCTTTAAAACTTATGCAGCAGCTGAAAATAAAAGCAATTGGGAAAATTCTGGCATTTGCAGTTAACATCAGTCATTGAAATTTCAAGAGATAAACAATTGGTAGAAATGCATTCTATTATACATAATATTCTTTCCTATATTCCCTCAGAGTCATTTGCAGTCAAACTAGAACATTCGATCATATACTGATATGTTTCACCAAATAGATAAGTCATTATTTAAGTAGGTCTAGTAAGAAATGGGATAAATCTAAATGGAAGTAGACATACAGGGAAAGGTGACCTTTATTGGTCCAACAGTTTTCCCTGCTTTAAGAGTGCTTGAGAAGCCCTGCCAAGTTTGTTAGGCCTTAACAATACACTATCCCACTAAAGCAATTCCTTTTTACAGGTTCTATCTTAAATATAATAACATTTGTTTAGTTTAACCAATGTTTGCTGCAATACCAAATGCTTTGAATAAAGTTCAACATTGCAGCTCATTCAAGGACATGAGTGAAAGACATAAAATAGAATCGATGCTGTTTGAGAGGGAAGCTGCTAAGTAGAAGAGGTGTGTGAATGGTAAAGTCCATGGCACATGATACACAGAAGGAAAAGGGGATTTTTAGTTTGGAGGAGAGTCAGTTCAAGAAGATGTAATTATCTTTATGTACTTAAAAACTGTCCTTTATAAAAGGTCTTAGGTTTGGTTCTATTTGGCCCCAATATACAGATTTAGGGACAATAAGTCACAGAAAAAGCAAATAAAGATTTGATATCAAAAAGAAACTTCCTGACAATTTGAGCTAAGCAAAAAAAAGTTGAGCTGCTAGGTACAGAGTGGGAGAGAGGAAAGAGTGAGTATGTTCCCTTTCACTGGAGGACCAAAGCCAAAAGACCACTTGACTGGAGTTCTGTAAAAGTTTTTTTTTCTTTTTTTTTTAATGAGTTAGTCAGCCATTTTGATCCATTTTAAAATATGGAGTTCTGTCTTTCTAGCTCCTTATTTTTTAAATCCCTGAATTACAAAAGCTATAATTAGCAATCTATCAATTTTTATTAATGGAATTCTTTTTTTGTGGGTTGTTTTTGTTTTTGGTTTGAAAGCCAAATATTCATCACTATGTGCTGTGGTGTGATTAGCACATAGGGCTTTGCATATAGTGTTTAATACATGTTTCTTGGGTGCCCAGATGACTGTTGAGCCAATATTTGAAATGTAACAAAATTAGGTAGAACCAAAGAGAGCACAACTAAAAATGATCCAGTTCATCCTCCCCCTCCTCCCCATGTCTTAGGCCCCTTGAAGAAACTAGCAAGCTTGTGACAGTCAATGAAAATTGAAAATGGAAATTACCTAGGCTCAGTGTCTAAAACTGTGGTTCACAATCCCATATAGTGTCTCATAACTGAATGTGACGGTCACAAAATTATGATTATCAGTAAATGTTTGATTTGTACCCATTTTATATACCTATTTACATGGGATCATATAAAAATTTCTCAAGTGAAAAGGGGTCACAAGTAGAAAAAGTTTGAGAAGCCCGGATCTATAGAGTATCTGTTCAGTTCAATCCAGCTAAACATTTATTAAGTATTTATTCTGATCATGGAACAGTTTAAGACAGTGGAGATATAAAAAACAAAGAAAGACTCCCTGCCTCAAGGCACTTACCTTATATCTGTTTCTCCACAGGGAGAAGTTCTGGACCCAAGATTTCACGGATATATAGAATCCAAATGAACAAGTACCCTCTACCAATCCAGATCAGCATCTTCTTGATAATTTCCAGTCTTAGAGAATTGCCTGCTAGGATGTATTGGTAAATGTTGTTTAATAATGAGCTCTCTAAAAAAAAAAATACAAATGGAAAAACTTAAATTTGATCTGCTTTATTATTTTCTCTATCACTTTCTTAATCCAGACAATCAACAAGATACTAAATCAAGCCCTGATTTGTAGCTTTTGTCGATTTCCTAAGCATAAATGCTTACCCTGAAAACTTATCAGCTCTGCTGAGCATCAGACCTGGTTCAGCACACCCTTGATTTTCTAAAATACTTAGGTTAAATCATTGTTAAATATATGTCAGTGATGAGATTTGAACCTTTAGTTGTTCCTGCTAGCTCCATCTGCTATACGATTCTATCTCCCACTGCTCCATAAGAGAATGGTGCTAGAGAGAGAAGGATGATTGATCTCTACTCTAGGTCTTTTAGTTCTGTGCTTATCATTTTACAGATGAATGAACTAAGGACTAGAAAGACTGTGATTTAGGATTATACAAGTAATAAGTAGCATGCTGAGTCTGGATTTGACCTAGTTCCTCTGACTCCCAGTGCAGCACACTTTTAATTCCAATACTTTGCCTCCCATTGTAATATCGTTGTGCTCCCTGACTACAAGTTTCCTCCTTTGAATCCTGTCCTGGTCACTCAGATCTGTTCTTTCTTCCTCTTTAGTTGTATTCCATGAATGTATGTGATTTGTAATAATAGACTATGGATTTCCAAGTGCTTGTGTCACCTATCAGTCAATCAGCCAGCATTTGTTAACACCTCCTTTGTGCCAAGCACAAAGTGCCAGCCAAGTGCTGGATCTAAGCCATAAGCCATCATGTTTCAGAGCCAGGCTACTCCTCTGCTCTCTATTGTCAATGTCAAAACCCACTAGTCTTTATTTGGGAGAACCTCATATGTCCCAGAGCCCTTTCCTGGGGTACAACAATTGCTCACTAACCTTCTCTGTACCTTCCACTCCAATTTCTCTTTCCAGTGGTATCTGTAATGGGTGTGTCTGATTCATACTTGTCAGTTTGGGTTCAATGTGAGAATAAAGTAAGACACTGACAAATCATTCAACAGTTAATAAAAAAGAGATTCTCTCAACTATAGCATAGAAAAAATATTCAACAAGCATATGAATTTCTATAGATAGAACACTTGTGTCACTCCTCTAAGATTTTTTAAAATTAATTTTATTACCTTTTAAAATTTTTTTTAAATTTAAACACAAAAAGAAGGTAAAGGAGAAGGAAGAGAAGAAAAAGATGATGATGATGATGATTTTCATTCCCTTCATAGAAAACAAAAAGAATTTTATATGTAATGGGAAGTCTGGTACATGCTCAGAATGCTTCAGATGGCATCTTTCCATATGGAGGAAAGTAGGGAGTCTGCTTCATCAAAGATCCTCGGATTATATAATTAGTGTTTTAATCACAGTCTTAAGTTTTTCCAAGTTTCTTTTCTTTACAATGTTGTTGTCCTTCTATAAACTGTTCTCTTAGTTTAGTTTAGTTTATATTTGGTCAGTTCATATTACTCAGGATTCTTGAAATTATCTTTCCACATTTATTACAACATAATATCTCATTACATCTATATAGCACAATTTGGATCAATACTTAAGGAAGAGAGTAACCTCAGAACAAGATCAATTAAAGCATCTTAAGGGAGAAAAATGTCCTGGTCCCAAGAACAAGAGTACCTGTAAGAATGAAACAAGAAATACAAAATGGAATATCTAAGGAAGAAAGAATGGCAAGTAAAAATTACACCTTAGGTTAGATTATGGAAAATCTTATCTAAGAATTGAATGTTCTGGAAAATTAGAATGAATAAAGAAAACAAGTTAATGTAACAATATTATTAAAACATAAAAACAAAATAGCAAAATAATATCAAAAAACAATTGACCTGGAAAACAGGTCAAGAGGATAGTTATCAGATTATCTGAAAAATCATTACTCTTTACCACACCACCACCTCCAAAAAAAAAAAAAAATACACACACACATACACACACACACACACACACACACAGAGAGAGAGAGAGAGAGAGAGAGAGAGAGAGAGAGAGAGACACTAGATTTCAATATTATAAATGAAAATTGCCTAGAATTCAGAATCAAAGGTCAAAGTAAAAATGGAAACAATAATCAATTCCAAGATAAAAATGTTCAAGAATGGTATAGTCAAAATTCAGAGTTTCTAGGTTAAAAAAATACTAAAAGGAGCTAAAGAGTTCAACTACCAAGGAGCCAACATATGAATATCATAATATTTTGCAATTATCACAAAAAAGGAGAGTAGAAACTTGAATCTGATATTCCCAAGGTGAACAGATTACATCCTTACAACCAAAAATAACCTATTTAATAAAATTGAGTCTAGTTCCAGAGTAGGCATAAATCTCAATTACACACATATACCCCTTGATGTAGAAATATATTAAACTCAAAAAAAGAAATAGAAGAGAACAAGAACAAAGGAGGATAGAGAAAAGTCTAACAAGGAGAACAGAAATAAACTAAAAATCAGAGTAAAAATATGAAGGGAAGGGAGGGTCAAAAGAAAAAGAAGGGAATAAAATCTTAGGATTGGGGATAAGTCAAGAATAAGAGAAAAGTTACCACAGAGCAAATATAGTTCATTTTATTTATAGATCTTTCAGGCAATTTGGTAAAGAGATAAGAGAATAAAAATAGGAAAAAGTTCAAGAGAACAGAATGAAGAGAAATATGTAATTTTAAAAAACATAACTTCAGATGTGAATGGGATGAATATACTAATAAAATGGAAGAGGATTACAGAATAGATTAGAAAACACATTTTAATAACATATTTTTATTTATTTATTTAATTTAACTGATGCAAATGGAGTTAAGTGACTTGCCCAGGGTCTGTCGCGCAGCTAAAAAGTGTTAAAACATATTGCTTATTAAAAAAACTCATATGACATTTAAAAATTCACACAGCTTTAAACTGAGGAGCTGACTAAATATCCATTATATTTCAGTTAAACTAAGAAAAAGGCATGTTTAGCTATCATGATTTCAGATCAGGCTAGAACAGATATAAACAAGATAAAAAGAGATAAGCAGGGGAGTTGCATTTTGCTTAAAGGCAGAATAAAGAAATAATATCAATACAAAAAAATGCACCAAATTGCATAGAATCAAAATACTAAAAATATACTTATATGATACTTAATCAAATTAGAAATAGAAATGGTAAAACAATAATATTTCTCAACATACTGTTTAAACCTAGACAAAACCAGAAGACAAATAAGAAAAAAATAAAGGATCTGAATAGAATTTTTTTAAAAAATTAAGGATTATTGATTCTGGAAACTACTGAATGGGAATAGAAGGGCAAATAAATACTTAAAACTAAATATAGCTCTAACAAAAACTGACAATTGGAGCATAAAGTTCTCATAAATATTTCCTTATCATGGTGTAATAAATATTAGATCCAAAAAAGAGCACTTGAAGAAAGAATTGTTGAAAGTTAGAACTTGAACAATATGATTCCAAAGAAAAAATATAGAAATAATTTCATCAAAAATGAAAATAATGAAATATTATACCAAAATTATGGGGTGTAGCTAAAGTAGTTCTTAGGGGAAAATTTGTATTTCTAAACTTTTTCATCAATAAAAGAAAGAATTAAAGAATGTGGCAGGAAATTAATAAAAAAGAAAAACTTGAATAGCAACAACAATAAAACAACTAAGCAACAAAGTAGATTCTGAAAACTACTGAAACAATCAAGAAAATTGAAACTAAGAAGCTCAATTAACTTGGTAATCAGATCCAGAACTAATCTCTAACCTGTGAGTGGCCTGAGCCAAATAGAACAGGCCAGAGATAAGTAAGTCAGGACACAAACAATTAAATTTCAAAATAAGGAAAATGATTAAGATGACAGAAAAAAAATTATGATAAATGTTGGAGGGGATATGGGAAAACTGGAACACTAATGCATTGTTTTTTTTTTTAATTTAATTTTATTTAATAATAACTTTGTATTGACAGAATCCATGCCAGGATAATTTTTACACAACATTATCCCTTGCAATCACTTATGTTTCATTTTTTCCCCTCCCTCTCTCCTCCCCCCCCCAAGATGGCAAGCAGTCCTATATATGTTAAATATGTTGCAGTTATCCTAGATACAATACATATTTGCAGAACCGAACAGTTCTCCCGCTGCACAGGGAGAATTGGATTCAGAAGGTAAAAATAACTCGGGAAGAAAATCAAAAATGCAAATAGTTCACATTCATTTCCCAGTATTCCTTCTTTGGGTGTAGCTGTTTCTGTCCATCATTTATCCAATGAAACTCAGTTAAGTCTCTTTGTCAGAGAAATCCACTTCCATCAGAATACATCCTCATACAATATCGTTGTCGAAGTGTATAATGATCTCCTGGTTCTGCTCATCTCACTTAGCATCAGTTCATGTAAGTATCGCCAGTCCTCTCTGTATTCATCCTGCTGGTCATTCCTTACAGAGCAATAATATTCCATAACATTCATATACCACAATTTACCCAGCCATTCTCCAATTGATGGGCATCCATTCATTTTCCAGTTTCTAGCCACTACAAACAGTGCTGCTACAAACATTTTGGCACATACAGGTCCCTTTCCCTTTTTTAGTATCTCTTTGGGGTATAAGCCCAGTAGAAATACTGCTGGATCAAAGGGTATGCACAATTTGATAACTTTTTGGGCATAATTCCAGATTGCTCTCCAGAATGGCTGGATTCGATCACAACTCCACCAACAATGCATCACACTAATGCATTGTTATGAAATGATTTAATCATTCCAGAGAGTAATTTGGAACTATGAACAAAGGGCTATCAAACACATACTCTTTGACTCAGCACTATCACTACTGGGTTGTATCCCAAAGGGATCATAAAAATGGGAAAGGGACTCATGTGCAAAAATGTTTGTAGCAGCCCTTTTTGTAGTGACAAGGAATTGGAATTTTTATTTTTAAGGAATTAAAAATTGAGTGGATGCCCATCAATTGGGGAATTATTGATTAATATGAAAATCATAAATCCCTCAGTGAATACCTGGTTATGGTCAAAGCAATATAATATGCCAGAGGTTGAAATCACCCAAAATGCAAATGGTTATTTATATGCCAAGCTCAGGGCACAGCCTGCTTGCTGAGCCTTCACTTTGGAAAATAAATTGATTCCAAAATATTTTAACAAAATAATAAATCTAGCATCTAGTTTTTTATTAAAGCTTTTTAATTTTCACATATACAAGGATAATTTTCCAACATTAATCATTACAAAACCCTGTGTTTCAACTTCCCTCCCTTCCCCCAACTCCCTCCCGATGGCAAGTAATCCAATATATGTTAAACATGGTAAAAATATATGTTAAATCCAATATATGTGTACATATTTATATAATTATCTTGCTGCACAAGAGAAATCAAATCAAAAAGGGAAAAAAATTAGGAAAAAAAACCAAGCAAACAACAACAAAAAGAGTGAAAATGCTATGTTGTGATTCATACTCATTTCCCATAGTTTTCTCTCTGGGTCCCACATTTCTCTCGCTGGGTGGATGACTCTCTTCATCACAAGTTCATTGGAACTGGCCTGGATCATCTCATTGTTGAGAAGAGCCAGGTCCATCAGAATTGGTCATCATATAATCTTGTTGTTGCCATGATAATGATCTCCTGGTTCTGCTCATTTTACTTGGCATCAGTTCATGTAAGTCTCTCCAGGCCTCTCTCAAATTATCCTCTAGCATCTATTTTTTGAAGAAAAAAAACTTATAAAATATATAGACATAGTTATTCTGATTTTTAAAAGGTAACTAAAATTTAATTATTCATATCAAAAATAAAAAGAATTCACAAAAATTAAAAAGGAAATTATTATAAATCATTTTCCTAATTCCATGCCAATAAAATTAATAATTAGAAGAAACAAATGTTTATAAAAATATAAAATGGAAACAGCTAGATGGCCCACTGCATGGAGTTAGGAGGACTTGAATTCAAATCTGACCTCAGACATTTAACACTTATTAGCTGTGTAACCTCAATTGCGGAAGGAAGGGGGAGAGGGAGGGAGGGAGAGAGGGAGAGAGAGAGAGAGAGAGAGAGAGAGAGAGAAGGAAGGAAGAACAAAATGTCCAGGTTAGAAAAAGGAGAAACAGATATTTAAATAGATCTTTTTTAAGGAAAAAAATAAACCTGAACAAACATAAATAAATTTCCAAAGGAAAACTCCAGGCTCGGGTGTATTTACAAGTGAATTGTATTAAACACTGAAAAAATAATTAATTCTAATTTGTAAAAATAGGAAAAGAAGGCATCCTTCTAAGACCTTTCCATGATAAAAATATAGTCTTGATACTTACACTAATAAAAGAAAAAATATAAGAGAAAAGCCATAAATTAATATCCTTAATGAGCATGCATAAAAAATTTTTATGAATTATTAGCAAATAGACTACAACACACATTAGAAAGAGTACACATGATTACAAGGTTTGGCTTATACCAGGAATTCACGATTGTTCCAATGTGAGGAAGACTATAAATATAATGCTAGTAACAAATAATCAAAATCAACAGATACTGGCATGACATTCTGCAGAATCCAACACCCATTTCTGTTTGTTTGGTTTTTTTTTTTTAAACTCATATGCTAGAAAGTATAGGAACAAATTACCTTTCTTTAACATAGCACATAATGTCCATACAAAAGCAAACATTATATGTAATGGAAAAAAAGTTAAAGGCCTTTCTAATAAGCCTGGGGTAAAACAAGAAGGACAGCTAAGAAGTACAATGGATAGAATCCCCAGCCTGGAATCGGGAATACTCATCTTCTTGAGTTCAAATCTTATTAATTGTGTGACCTTGGGCAAGTCACTTAACCCAGTTTGGCTATTTCCTCATCTGTAAAATAAGCTGGAGAAGGAAATGTCAAATTACTCCAATATCTTTGCCAAGAAAACCTCAACAGAGATAATAGAGTTGGATGTGACCAAAAAAATAAAAAATAAAAAAAAATACTAAACAAATAAGAAAAAAAAATCAAATTACTTACTCTCTCATTGCTCTAGGCAACTCTCTAAAACTATGACCTGCTTTTGATAAAGGGTTCCTCATTTTGGAATTCCCTCTATTATTAAAATCACAGGTCCTAGTCCTATTCCTCTCTTTAGAGCTGGATTCTTAACCTTTTTCTTTTTTTATGAAGCCTTTTGTCAGTATTCCTCCCCAAAATAATAGTTTTAGATATATAACCCTGGTCCCAATGGATAATTGAAAGACATGCTAAATTTAAATTAGAAATTAGTAAAAAATAAGGATGTAATTTTTTTCTCCATACAAGTTCATAAACCTTTTGAAATCTATCCATAGCCTGGGTTAGGAATCTATGCTTAATTAGGTAAAATGCAACTAATAAACTTAACTGAGTTGGAATAATGACATATTCAGAATTACTTCAGGTATATTTTAAACACTTGGTAGAAGATGGATTGGAAAAGGGACATTTTAGAAGGAAGGAGTTGGATTAGAAATTTACCATAGTAGTCTAGTGCTTAATAAATGCTAGTTAACTAACTAACATAAGTAGGTATGACTACAGAGAAAGGGTCAAATGTGAGAGGTGTAATTGATGCTTGACCACTGATTGGATATGTAGGGAGAAACAGAATGAGGAATCAAAGGATGATTCAAAAGTAGAAACATTAGTGACTGGCAGGTTGGTGGTGCCCGCAAAAGAAATAGGAAAGTTCAGAAGAAGAGGATTTGGGACATTAAAGATAATGTATTCTGGTTTTGGACATGTGAAAGTTTGGTTTACTATAGTAGTTTCATGGGCTTGACCTCTCTAGGTCATCAAGAATAATACTTTGGAATTATGTTCTTATTAATCATCTTTATCTTTCTATATAATGCTTCCCCACTCCCATCCTCCAACCAAGGAAAAGAAAAAGGGACATGATCATATATAGTTTTGGAATTCTCAAGCTGTAAATAGGAACAGCTCTGTACCAGTAGTGCTGAACAATTTAAGAAGGATCAGGATGTGTTCCCAATGTTGACATTAGACATTGTGGGGTATGTGGAAGGAAATTCAATATGTTGGATTGTTAATAGGAGAGTTGGTGCCTAAAGGCAGCTCAGTTAGACCATGTTTGTTAAAATCAGTGTCAGAATCCTTTATTTATAAGTCATTGTTTCCCTCAGAATCTGCATCCATGAAGCAGTGTCAGATGTTTTGAGAAATGCAGCATGTATTTGTGAAAAGAGGTGGGGAGGGAAGAGAGATTTATGAATGAGTATTAGGAAATTGAAGCCCCAATAGCAACCAGGACGATGTAAATGCGTTTATTCTCCCCACTCCGTCCTCCCCCTCTCCCCCCCCCCCCAGGCAATTGAGGTTAAATGACTTACCCAGGGTCACACAGCCAGGACGTGTTGTGTCTGAGATCAAATTTGGATTCAGGTCCTCCTGACTTCAGAGCTGGTACTCTATCCACTGCACCACCTAGCTGTCCCATGGATGCATTTGTGTTATTGTGTACATTCTTCCTTTCACCATACAACAGAACTTTCCACAGAAGTCAAGAAGATCTAGAACTTAAGAATGAGAGACAGTCATATAATAATTCTAATATACAAAATCAAACATCTCAAAAAACCATCAAAACATTTCAGGGATTGCAGGTCAAACCCATCCTTCATATGAACAACAACAACAACAACAAAAAAAAAACAAAAAACAAAAAAAAAAAAAAACAAAACTAGACTGCTTTTGTTTTCCCTGCACCTCAAGCACTGATGGCTAAATTTTATAGTCCAATATCAAATAAACTCAACTTTTTTTTTTACCTTAACCTATATAAAACACAAGATATGCTCCAATAACAATAACATTGTACTGCTGAATATGATGAATATCTAAGAGTCTGTAACTATATAAGGATACAATTTTAAAACCCTTATAATAGCACCATAGCCTATAATATAATTTCATAAGTTACTGAAGAATTAGGGCTTTCTTATACTGTCATTTCTAAACCTTGTTAACACCATAGCTTGTATTACATCTTGTGTTGGTCTAGTATTGCTTTGCTAGAGAGAATGAAGGTTTAAATTTATTTCATTTCAAAGGTACTAAAATAATAAACCATTAAAAATAAGCATTCATTAAAGTAACGCTACTATTAAATGTCTTACATAGAATTTTAGAACTCATACATTCATTCATCCACTTAGAATCATAAAGGACTTTTTTAAAAAATAAAGTTTCCTAATAATAGGATGTAACCATCTCCAAAGATCATGAGGTTTAAAGGACAAGGGAATCAAACTCACAATGTTGCTTAGGCCTTTGCCATCAGGTCTATGAATGTCTAAACCATGCAGGGATTTTTTTTTTTTTAATGGTAGGAATACGTTAGACTGTTACAACATGATTTGGTTAGAACTAGAATTAAGTAACATATATCTATATCTATATAATGTACATAATGTATTACAAAGGAAAAGATAGTTGGAGTCAGAGGAAGTGGGTTCACATTCTGATTCTTCTATTGATTACTTATGCAACTTTAGAGAAATCATTTAACTTAAGGTTTCTTATTTGTGAAGTGAAGGGATTAGATGGATTTAAATGAGATCCTGTGATATTTAGCTTCTTCTATGTTAGCTCAAGATCTGGTATGTAATACTATAGTACACAAAATAATGAAAAATATAAGTATAATGCAGATCATACTGGCTCCTGATGGCCAGGTGCATTAGATTTAACCTCTTATTTTCTGTTACCTTTAAAAGTTGTTTGAGCAGTGTCTAGCCTCTTTGGAAATATGTCCATCTCCCTTGCCCCCCAAGACATTGTTGCCCCCCCAAGCATAAGTGGCTGGTGTCCTGAACCCAGTTCCATTAGTCACTAAATCAAAGTTGCTTTTACAAAAGAATATTTATTTCAGGAAGTAACCATCACAAATATGCACACTTACTCTATCAATTCCTATTTGGGAAATACAATCCCTCTGACTTTGTACCAACTTTGTTAACAAGAAGAGAAAGCAGATTAGTTCATAGTTTAGCTCAATCCCATAGGGCCACAGTGGGCTCAAGTCCCAGACACCCTGGCTTCTCAGGGCTTCCGTGCTGGGTTGGTTGAATGTACTATCCCACCTGTAAACTTGGTTCTAAAATCATCATAGTTCAAACTTTTATAGGGATTACTGATAGGACCTAAAAATTGAGACAAACAAACAACAAAAAACAGAAACAAATACCTGCAAGCCCGGTCCTTGTAAACAAGGAAATGGAAGTCTCTCACTGGTTCAGTTCTTAATGTCTGTGATGTGGGTAAACTAGCATCTTTCCCTTCTGGATAAGTAGAAGCAGGAGAGTAGCAGAAAGAGGGACTGAAAAAATAGTGCTAGATGTCTTGCCAGTTTTAGAGATATGGGCAAGCCAGTCAAAGGAGGCTACACTCACCCATGTGGTAGGGGATGCAGAGCTTCCATGTTAGGCTCCAAAAACTCCTCAGGATGTCTCCATTTTAGGAATATTGGGCACAGGACATAAGCCTGGGTTACATAATTAACTAGTATAGAATTTAAGGAAATTTTTTATTAGTCTTCTAGATAAATGGAACAGCTTTCAAACTGGTTAAGAGACCGGAGTGAGAAAGCATGAATAAGACCTGTGTATTTTGTACTAAAAACAAACAAATCAATAGTATGACATCTATTTACAAAGCCTGAATGATAATAAAAACGAAATGTGTCTAGCATCCTACATCAATGCCTCTCTGCACCTCAGTAATTACTGTATTTGTAGCACATCTTTTGATTTTGATCTGAATAGCCCAAGTGACTTTTTTAACAGGCAAACTCTGCAAGCCACATGCTTGGTAAATTGCTATATTTCTCTAATTGTGTTTTTTTTTTAATTGTCACTTCTTTCCTTGACAAGGCACTTTTTCTTTTCACCATCATTGCTACTTTCCTTTTCTAAACCCTTTGATACCTCCTGATGCAGTGAAATTCCAAGTTCCATCAGTAAGAATTACCAGGAGGCCCGGCTCCGTTATTGTAAAAGCAGACAAAACTAGACAGCATTAGCAAAGTAGTTGGTCAGAAGAGGTTAATTTATATGAAAATGGTTTTCATCTGGGTTGGGAAGGGGGAAGGTTACTCTTCAACCATTGGCTGGAGATTCATCAAGCTTCATCAAGACTAACAAGGCTCTGGTGGGGACTCAGATTTTTGAACCATTTAGCACAGCTCAAGCCAGTTTCACACCAACGAGGGTAAGGACTGTTTGATTTTTTTTTTTTAATCTCCAGCTCCTAGCATAGTGTCTTGTACACAGTAGGCAGTAAGAAATAGTCTTTGAAAGTCAAGAATCTAACAAAAAAGTGAGGATAGTTAAGTGTCAAATTTACTGTAAAAAATGTGTTCACAGTTATATTACCTCCTTATGATGAGAGGTTCCTTGAATGAATCGGAAAGGAAACATTTATAATTATTATAAAATGAAGAATGTTATCTAGTACTTTAGTGGAACCTTTTATAGTCAGCCTAAGAAGTCAGTTTGTGATGGAATAAACAGGAGAAGCATGGATCTGTGATAAACCACATGGAGTTAAAGGGGTTAATGCACAGAAACAAATATCACAAAGAAAGGGGTTAAGAAAGGAGGGGAGCTACTTGGTGTAATCAAGCTTAAAGTATGTCAAAAGAAAGTCTGTTTTGCTGGCATTTTTAGTTTCTATTACATAAGCAAAGATCTCATAATAATCTCAAATTATAACCTCCTTTGAACTCCTTTGTGAAAGATGAAATCTTCTAGATCTGGGGGTGGGGGTGGGTAATTTGTTTAACTTCTTTTGTTTAAATATTTACTTTGTGTTTTATAAATAGTGGAAACAACCAGAAATTGTTAGTCGAGGTTGTATTTACTGGGAATATATTTGGAGAGAAACTAATGAAGAGAGAGTTTCATTCACAGAAGAGATAAGAGACAGAATTAATGCTGAGGTATTTTGACAAAAGCATTGTTACTAGGGTGAGAATAAATACTCAGAGCTAACAAAAAGATAAAATGAATTACCGATCCTTTGAAGATACTTCCCACAGTAAAGAAAGGACATTTATACCCCCAGGACAATTTATCTGGGAAATAAGTGAAAGATGACAGTCAGATCGGTTGAAAAACTTGATCTTGGACTTCTGGCTCACAGAAGCAACAAGATAGCAAACAAGACTTTTTCTCCAATCTTCATAACCACTTTGATTTCTTCAAATCAGAAATTAGATGCCAGAGATAAATCAACTTCAGTTATTTCCATGGTCTAGGACACCCAAAACCAAAAGGAACTAAAAAAATAAAATAAAATAAAACAGTCCCAAACCCAATGCACAAGAAAAATCATATCAAAAAGGAAAAATGAGAAAGAAAGAAAAAAACAAGCAAACAACAACAAAAGGTGAAAATACTATGTTGTGATCCACATTCAGTCCCCATAGTCCACTCTCTGGATGCAGATGGCTCTGTCCATCACAAGTCTATTGGAATTGGTCTGAAGCATCACATTGTTGAAAAGAGACATGTCTGTCAGAGTTGATTATCACATAATCTTGTTGTTGTTATGTACAATGTTCTCTTGGTTCTACTCACTTCACTTAGATCAGTTCATGTAAGTTTTCATAGCCAACTATATTTTGATAAAATATAATCTCCTTAAGGGTTAAGACTATTTATTTTTTGTCTTTTTATCAGCATAAGAAGTACTTACAGATTCTTCTTGATTGATTATATAAAGAGGAGTATCTTTAAATAATAATTAAATAATAAACATAAATAAATTCATTCGTAATGAATGGGAGGAGTTCTTTTCCCTCTCCTCTTAGTGAGCTTCATCACAAAAAAGTAGGAACAAATAACAGGTTCTGAAATATTAATGTATTGTTTTTTTAAAGTTTAAAGACAAGTCCATAAGAGTTATTTATCCTTTTGTGGAGTATAAGATGCTTCCCTAATGCAGTTTGTAGAAAGCAGTTGTGCAGTCTATGACCCCTGAGCCTCTAGCAGAGGCAAAGACAGGGAAAAGAATTTTATTTCCTCTACTCCATAAGTCATTGCTTACTGCTGCAGAGCTATTCAACTCAGTACAAGATATCGCATTCAGCAGGGACCAGTTAGAGAGAGAAACAAGCAGCTTCAAGAAGCATAACTCCTGGAACCAGAGCCATGGATTCAAGGGAGAATTAGCCTTGGAAGTAGGAAGTAAGTTTCACAACAGAAGCAGCCTCAAAGACCCTAGCTAAGTGAACTGTCTATCAGAGAAACTATAGCCAGGGAACAATGTGAACACAAGGAGAAAAACAAAAACAAAAAAAAGGACATTAAGGCTTCACTACCCAGGTGATGTTCTCTCCATCTTTACCTCACTACCAGTGTACTCAAAGTTTTGTCCCATCTTTCCACAGATGCCGTGTTTCTTTGTGGGATAGTATACAGTTTTGTGAAGAGGATGTTTGTGGTTAATGTTCTTACCATATCATCTTGGTAAATGTCTATGTTTTGAGCTAATTGTATTTATGGAATAACAAAAATAAGCCCATTGGTGGGGACATGTGGAAGTACAGAGACATTGTCCCTTGAAATTGGGAAATAAACATTTTCTGAGGAACTCAAATCAATGAGTAGGAGTACAAGTTGGAGGGACAAGGGAGGGGATGTTGAGTCATTCCCTTAGAAGAAAATGTATTAAAAGCTTCCCAATGGTTTTGCGGTATCATGGTATCCAACATCTGAGCCAGAGGCAGTGGGGTGAGACAATGGACAAAGTACTGGGCCTACTTACAGTCCAAGTTTAGGCTCACTCACTTAATAACTGTATGACCCTGAGCATGTCACTAAATTATTTAACTATTTTTCCATCTATGAAAAAATAGGATAATAATAGTATAATAATCTCAAGATTAATGTAAAGATCAAATGATATCATATTTTGGGAGGCAATTTAATCATTTTATTAATAAGGCCAACAGGTTATTTCTTTATTTGTGGTTTTTTTGGTTAAACATGGTAGAAATATATGTTAAATCCAACATATGCATACATATTTATACAATTATCATGCTGCACAAGAAAAATCGAATCAAATCAGTTAAAAAAAAAAAAAACAGAACGAGAAGCAAAATAAAATGCAAGCAAACAACAACAAAAAGTGAGAATACCATGTTGTAAACCATGGCTCAGTTTTCACAGTCCTTTCTCTGGATGTAGATGGCTCTCTTCATTACTGAACAATTGGAATCAGTTTGAATCATCTCATTGTTGAAGAGAGCCACGTCCCCAGCAGAATTGACTATTGTATAATTTTCTTGTTGGCGTGCATAATAATCTCCTACTCCTGCTCATTTCACTCGGCATCAGTTCATGTAAGTCTCTCCAGGCCTTTCTGAAATCATCCTATTGGTCATTTCTTACTGAACAATAATATTCCATAACATTCATATGCCATAATTTATTCAGCCATTCTCCAATTGATGGGCATCCATTCAGTTTCCAGTTTCTGACCACTACAAAAAGAGCTGCCACAAACATTTTTGCACTTGTGGGTCCCTTTCCCTCCTTTAAGATTTATTTGGGATATAAGCCCAGTAGTAATACTGACTGGATCAAAGGGTATGCACGGTTTGATAACTTTTAGGGCATAATTCCAGATTGCTCTCCAGAATGGCTGGATCCATTCACAACTCCACCAACAATATATCAGTGTCCCAATTTTCCCACATCCCCTCCAACATTTGTCATTATCTTTTCCTGTCATCTTAGCCGATCTGAGAGGTGTATAGCCAACAGGTTATTTGATGGTCATTTGACTACTTTTAGACCAAAGACAAAAACTTTGTATTATGATCTCTGCTTACTCTTCTTTCACAAACTCACTCTCTCTCTCTCTCTCTCTCTCTCTCTCTCTCTCTCTCTCTCTCTCTCTCTTTTTCTCTCTCTCTTTCTCTTTCTCTCTCTGTTTATTAATTGTTTCTTTTCTGGCTTTAGTATATTAACTTTTTAAATACATATTTCTTTATGAATCATGTTGGGAGAGAAAAATCAGAACAAAAGGGGAAAACCACAAGAGAAAAAAAAAACAGAAGAAAGAAATGAACAAAGCATGTATTGATTTGTATTCAAACTTCAAATTCTTTTTTGGATGCAGATGGAACTTTTTATCCAAAGTTTATGGGGATTGCCTTGAATCGCTGCATTACTGAGAAGAACTACTTGATCATTGCACGGCCTTGCTATTACTATATATAATGTATTCCTAGTTCTACTTGTTTTGCTCGGCATCAGTTCATGTAAATCTTTCCAGCCTTTCTAAATTCAGCTTGCTCATAATTTTTTTATTGAACAATAATATTCCATTATCTTCACATATCCCAACTTGTTCAGCCATTCCCTCAGTTAATGGGCATTTACTCATTTTTCTAACCTTTGCTATCACAAAGAGGGCTGCTACAAACATTTTTGCACAAGTGGGTCCTTTTCCCTCTTTTATGATTTCTTTGGGATAGAGACCCAAAAGTGGCACTACTGGTCAAAGGATTTGCACAGTTTGGTAGCCCTTTGGGCATAATTCCAAACTGCTCTCCATAATGGTTGGATCATTTTACAACTCCGTCAGTAATATCTTAGTGTCCCGGTTTTCCCACATCTCTTCCAATAATTATCATTATATTTTTCTGTCATCTTAACCAGTCTGAGAGGTATAAGGTGGTACTTCAGAGCTGTTTTAATTTGCACCCATCTAATCAATAGTGATTCAGTCCATTTTTTCATATGACTATAGATGACTTTAATTTCGTCATCTGAAAATGGTCAGATTTCTCTTTAACTGAATAGGCCATTGGGGAATGATGTGACAGCTCTATTCCTAGTTTTTAACTCTCCTAAATACCCCCAGTTTAGTAGAGACTTAGAAGAAAAAGCTAATTCAGTTAGTCAGCTGGCCCCAGCTTTCCCCCAAGCCCCAGCAAGGTTAGAATGCTGGGAAAGCTTCCAACATCAGTGGTCATTTCCTGCACTCCCTCTGCTCTGCTATCTTTTCTCTGGGAAAAAAGCAGCTTGCATAATGTTTACTAGTCTTCTTTACTACATCACACTTAAGACAGGGTTTCTTCATCCAACTGCCTATTTGATTGAGGGAGAAAGTTTTTGTTTAAATCTTTACTACGTCCTGTATGTCCTGCCATAATTTATGGGTTATGGGCTGCTTTGCACTATTTGGAGTGTACATATTGTGTGTATTTGTACCCCTTCCAGATATTTTCTATGATGGACTGTCTCTTGGTTATTGCTTAGGAGGGCAAGGGAAAAGAAAATGAATAGAAGATATGGCCAGAATCATTGTAATTTGAGTCCCTGGGAACAGTTTCTGAACTACTCCCACATTACCTCAAAATGTGTCTGTGCCAAGATTACAGGACCCAGAGGGAAATAATTTTCAGGAAAGAAATTTTTGGTTAAGGTAGTGCAATAGACCTGAAGGTATGCATGAATTTAACTCTGCTGAGCATGATACAATCTCCTAAAAGCTGCCAATTCAAGTTCTTTTTAAATGACATAATTAATAAATAATCACTCCATGATATAGCATGTAGAGATCAGCATCTATCCAACATTTTGGAAATTTTTTCCCATTTCTGTTGAAATAAATCCCCTTTAGGGTTATACATGGTAGGAAGAATCTTATTCAGGCCATCTTTCCCAGTTATTCTGGCACACAGAGATCTGGAAATTTAAGTCTACTGTCATGGATGAAACATGGTAACCTTTTTTGGTGGTGTTTGCTTTTCAGGAATAAACTCAAAGAGAACTAGGCTGGTCCTTTAAATCCTTCTTTTAATATCATTTCCAAGGCAATTTCCAATTGCTTTATTTGCTATTTAGAATTAGAATGAATCTTGTGAAAACAATTGCATTAAATGTAAAACAATTTGATTTGTGTGAATCTCTTTGAAAACTAACCAACTGGAACATTTTTTTTACCACTATAATATTCTGTTAGAATAAACAGCATATTCATCAGAGTAAGACTAAAGTGAATGAAGGAGAGGTCACCAATTTGCTCTTTAAAACAGGAGCTCAAAATAATCTTGAAAGCAAATAAAACAAAAACTATATATGTAAATATATATAAAACTATGTATTATAGAAATTATATAGTATATATGTGTGTATACATATATAATTAATATTAGAAAGAATTTAAGTAAATAATTTAGATATAATATCATCATAAATATAGAGCTAGATTTTAAAAAATAGTTAATATTTCTTTTTGCTCAGCTGAGAGTCAGTATAACATGATAGTTAGCGGTCTAGCCTTGTAATTAGGAAGACTGTAGTTCATGTCCTGTCACATAACTGTCTGTGATCATGGGTAAATCATTTATCTTCTTAATGCCTCCAGAAAACTCTCTTCTACCATAAGTTACAAGGAAATTTATGCATAGTACAATAGCATTTATGCACTGGTGAAAAAAGTTTCCATCCAAGAGGTTTTTATATTAATGACATTGTGGATCAGGAACAAAGAAGAAGAAAAAAATGTTTTTAATGTTCAGCTAAACTTGAAACTAGAGTATCTGATACTCTGGCCTTATTTTCATGTCAAGCAAAAAGTCTCTTTTTATAGAGTGGGAATAATAAAAATTATTAATAATAAGAAGCATGCATTTATTAAGTTCTTACTATAGGCTATATACTCTGCTAAGTAGTCTACAAATATTATTTCATTTGATCCTAAAAACAAGCCTGAAAGGTAGATGCTATTTTTATAACCGTTTTTCAGTTGAGAAAAGAAATTGAGGTTAAGGGACTTGCCCAGAGTCACATAGCTGATAAGAGTCTGAGGCCACACATGAACTCAGGGCTTCCTGACTGCAGACCCAGTCCTTTCTCCATGTTGCCATCTAGCTATCAAAGATCTAATACTAATTTATTAATATAAAGGAGGGTAGTTGATTTCACCATTTATCAAACGTTAACTGGAGTAACTACTTTGTGCTTTGACCTAGGTGCTTTGAGGTGATAAAGATATATGAGGAGATCTCTGCCTTCAGGAAATTTGTACCAACCTAGTATATAATGGGAAAGCCTTTTTTGGGGGGGGGAACAGGAGGGGAGCAGAAAATTGGGCTTAAGTGACTTGCCCAAAGTCATATAGATAGGAAGTGTTAAATGTCTGAGATCATATGTGAACTCAGATCCATCTAACTCTAAGGCTGCTGTTCTATTCACTGCACTATTTTGCTGCTCTTAATCTACCATATAATGAATGATAGCTGCTGAGTATTTTCTAACTAAATAAAGGGACCAAATTAAAGAGAATTTCAAATGATCTCTTGTACAGGAAGTCATTACTTTCTAGTCTAAATTATTTAATATAAATTTTTATAATAACAAAAACTGAAAACAAAAGGGCTGCCTTTAGCAGCTGGTGAATGACAAATGATAGCACCAAATGTCATGGAATATTATGGAGCTGCAAAAATCAAATAAATGGATAGATAAATAAATGAATGAATAAATAAGAGAAGTATAGGAAGACTGTTATGAACTGATGCATAGTAAACCAAGCAAAATCAGACAATGATTTAAGTGGGAATAACATGGTAAGTCAGTGGCCTTTGTAAATTAGAGTGTATACTTTAAAAAAAATGTGTATATAATGTAATATACATTGTATACGAATTTTGATTAAATGCTATATGATTTCTAATCGTATAACTTTTAAAAAAACAACTTTTACATTTGGAAGTCAAGAATCTAATACAAGAGTGTTCAATTCATTAGTTATTTTGGGTTATTTCTGTCTCTAAGAACATTTGAAACAATAAAGAGACCATGTAATAAAAGGAATATGTTCTCAGGAATCCCAAGATTTTGAGTTCAAATTCCAGCCCGGCTCTTTATTATATATGTTATCTACAGTAACTCACTTAACTTTACTGAACCAGTTTCTTTGTCTCTAAAATGTAGTGTTGGACTTAAAGATGTCTGAATTCCTTTTGAGCTTTAAATCTATAATCTTATCTCCATTTTTAATCACCACTACTGCTTTTCAAGATTTGAGACATTCTTACAATCAAGATTTGCTGCTATTGTGTTTTTTGATTGTTGTTCTGTTATTTTCACTTTGATGCTTTATGACTCTGTTTGAGGTTTTCTTGAGACATTGCAGTGTTTTGACTTTCCTACCTCCAGCCCCATTTTACTGATAAGGAAATTGAGGCAAAGTTAAATGACTTATCCAGGGTCACACAGCTAATATGTGTCTAAGGCTATATCTGAACTCATGAAGATGAGTTTTCCTGACTCCAGGTCCAGCACTCTATCCATTGTGTCACAGTCAAGATACTCAATCCCCAAAGAAGCAAAAAAAAAAAAAAAAATTAGCAAAGGAATGGGGAAAGAAAAAAAATTTGGTTTTATTATTTTTTTTTTGCTTTTCCTGGGTATTATTTTATTTTAAATAATTGTTGAGAACTCTTTTTCTTCATATTTGTTTTGTCTTTGTTAAGCTTCTTTAAATTGATACTCAGTTAACAAGATCTCTTCCTTGAAAGTTTCATTTTTGGAATTCATATATGAATTCAAAGAAATCAAATATAGTTTAGTCAAGTTTGAATTGCAAGAATTAATTATATAGGAGAAATGATAAGCAGGCTGATTTGAGAAAAGTCTGGAAAGACTTGTATGAAATGCTAAGTGAAGTGAGCAGAACCAAGAGAACACTGTACATAGCAACAAGATTATGTGATGGATTTTGTTCTTTTCAACAATGAGGTGATTCAAGGCAATTCCAATAGACTTGTGATGTAAAAGCCATGCATATCCAGAGAGAGAACTATGGAGACTGAATGTGGATCACAGCATAGTATTTTCACTTTTCTTGTTGTTGTTTGCTTGCTTATTTTTTTCCTTTAGTGTTTTTTCCCCCCTTTTCATCTGATTTTTCTTCCACAGCATGAGAAATACAGAAATATGTCTTGAAGAATTGCATATGTTTAACCTATGTTGAATTGCTTGCTATCTAGGGGAGAGGGGAGGAGGAAGAGGGGAAAGAAAAAAAATTGGAATGCAAGGTTTTGCAAAGGTGATTGTTGGAAATTATTTTTGCATATATTTAAAAAAAATAAAAAGCTATTATAAAAAAAGAATTAATTATATGGGGCTTGATCCTAGAACATCTTTAAAATTAAGTAATTCACAAACAACTTATAGGAGCTCTATCTATAGAGAAGTTTGAAAACAGCAATGCATTTAAGTGAGGATTAGCAATATTTGTCATAGAGGCAAGCATTACAAAATGGACCAGGAAAGTGGCAAGAAATTAATTCCTAATTTAGATGGGATAAGATGGTCTTTCTCATCCAGTTCTGGGCAGATCATGATATAGAGGGAAATAGGATTGTGATAGACTAGTTTGTGGAAGAGTTTCCTTGGAATGCAGCTGCTAGAGAGAAAGAAACTTCTTATTTTACTGATTTTTTCCCCAACTTGATAAAGGGGTACACTTGCAGTGTTGGTACCCTGTTAATTTTAGCATTCAGAGAAAAAAATCTCTGTCATTCTGCTCTAGTTATGGCTTTGATTCTTATCTCTTTGTTTCTTCTTCCTTAGATTATGCTCAGAGGAAAAATTGTGCCAGAAAAATTTACTAGCACTTTAAAATTTACTAGCACTTTAATATAGATTTTTTTAAATCAATTTTTTGATCAAGACATTCATCAAAACTTGAATAAAAGTTCAGTACTCTCATTTCAGAGTACAAGGTTAAGAAAGAGAGATCCTTGAGTTGTTTCCACATCTCAGTACTTGGTTTTCTACAGAATTATTGCTTATAAAAATCTCTCTGACTATTGATATGTTGCCCCACATCCATATCCCCAACATTACCAATCCTTCCATGCATCCATCTATCAACAATATTTATCTAGTGCCTCTTAGATTGAAAAGAAAAAAAAGACACTTTAACCAATATTTCCATAATGACTAATTCTCAGGCAATGAAGTTGTAAATGCCAACTGAGTACTGGTTGCCTATATGAGGAAATGGAGATGACACTTGAGAAAAATGAACTAGGAAGAAGTGGCTGAGCCTGACCAAATATATACCGTACTGCAGGAATTACGAAAGAAAGAATAATTTATAACACAAACAGGATAAGATTTCAAAAGAGGGAAGATCATGGGTAACATTGTTATCAAATAGGTAATGTTATAGGTAGAATCCTGGACTTGGAGTCAGGAAGTCTAAATTTAAATCTGGCTTCACTAGTTTATTTGCTTTTTGATCCAGGGCAAATCATTTAAACTCTATATGCCTCAATTTCTGTATCCAAAAATGGGGATAATTAATAGCATATCTTCTAGGATTGTTCTGATGATAAGATTTAATAATATCTGTAAAGTTTTGTAAACATATATCAAGTATATCCTCAAAAACAAACATACCAAATAGGAAGACATTCATAAACAATCCTATACAGAAGACCTGGTTTTCACAGTCATATGACTGACACATATAAAGCACACAATTCCTATGTATTTATTGTGTTAATTAAAAATGAACATTACATTTGTTATAGCAAAACAAAATCTTAAAGGTTATCCTCAAACAAGTCATCTCCTTTGTACATGTATGATCACACAAGATTCTTTGATACTTATAATCCCAGAGCTACTTTTATTCAATGATCCTCTGAATTATCTATACCAAGTTGCCATCTACAAGAGGGAGGATTGTTTACTAACCATTATGGGAGATATAAATGATCCCTGAATTAAAAGAACTTACAGACTGGAAGTGAAAGCAAAACTGATATATGCTATAGCACAATTATTGAACAATATAAAAAGTATATATTAGTGTTCTAAAGTGGACAAGGATTGGATTTGAATATGCAACAGGAAGTAGGTAATATGCTTCTCGTTTTCAGAACCATTTTGAAAGGAAATGAAGGGCTACTAGGTGGCACAGTCACTGGCTCTGGAGTTAGGAAAATTTGAATTCAAATTTGACCTCAGACACTTACTGGCTGTGTGTTCCTGTGCAAGTCACTTAACCCCAACAAGGAAGGAAGGAAGGAAGGAAGGAAGGAAGGAAGGAAGGAAGGAAGGAAGGAAAGGAACATTGATGTTTGTAGAAAAATAAGAAACTCAGAATAACCAAAGGATAGTATGTATACTGACAGATTACCAGGGACATAGAATCAAGCCAAGGAATTGAGATGTGTTGGAAATAGGAAGCCATCAAAATGTTTTTGAGGAAAGGAACAATAAATTAAAAATGCTATTTTAGGGAAATTAAACTGGCAGCAATACATAGGATGGTTTAGAGTAAGGTGACAGTGGCGACAGGGAGGCTAACTAGGAAGCTGTAATAATCCATCAGTGGAAGAATGAGAGTTGAGAAGCTTGAGAAGGTAATGAGCTTGGAGAGAGTGGGAATACAAGAAAGGAATAAACAACAGAATGATTTTTCTTGCTTTTTCTCATACATGACACCTCTCTCCCATCCTTATGTTTTGCACTAGAATGTACTGTCTCCTTATCTCTGCCTCTTAGGATCTCTAGTTCCCTTCAAAACTCAAGTCAAGGTAATTTGGCTTTAAAAAGCATCACTAGCTATGGAGATGCTTTTTACTCCCAAATTACTTATATATATATTGCCTTTTTTTTAACAACTAGTATTAAACACAGAATAGTGCTTAATAAATGTCGATCAACTGATATGTTAACTTTATTAGAATATGAGCTTCTTGAGAGCAACATGGTCTAGCTTTTCACCAGAGCTTTGCCCATTTTAAGTAATTAATAAATGCTTTCTTGTTGATTTATTCATTCATTCAGTATCTGTATATACCTTCAAATCACATCTAAATTCTCCATTTTCATATCTTAATTTTAACCCTCAGGAAACTAGGTCTTAAGGAATTATTTGTAATTTTGAAGTGGAATAAATAATGCTTTATATCAGAATCAGTAAAGGACAGTCTGACATGTCTGGTAACACTATTTCCCCAGGGTTTCTTTGTAATCCAGGATAGAAATATACTCCTAGGTTTAAATCAATATTATCACACAAAACAAAACAAAAAACAACCTATATTGCTTTGATGACCATTTATTTCATGCTTCTATAAGATAATGCTGGGTTTTTTTTTTCCTCTGCTATGAATGTGGCACCAAATGTTCTTTTTCCAAAATGACATGGAAGTCAAGGGAGGTCAGGAGGATGACCTGGCACTAAGATGCCCTGATGATTATCCTCCAGTGAATGCCATCTAGTATGCTACAAGGACAGACCAGAATTTAGCTCAATAGCATTGACTTAATGTATAAACAGCTCACAATTATGATTGCAGAAGTAGTAAAGCAATGAGAAATTTCCTCACATTATGATGTGTTTATCAGTACAAATATCAATAGGCACTGTACTTCATAAGCATACCTGCAAATCAAAGACCAGGGTTTCTGTATGTCACTATGGAAAGAACTATTGATCATTATTCGATATTTTTTTCTTTCTGTAACCACACAAAGCTAGTAATCATTGTCTATAGCAGCATCTGTAATATAAAACATGGTAGAATTTATTTATATTTATCAAACATCTAGCTTATGTAAAACATTGTACAGTGTTCTGGGGAATTAACAAAAAATCATATACTTTACCTTTCTAAAAAAGTTAATGCATAAATAAGGAGATTCATAGATGAACTATGATATCATTATATCTCTCAAAGATTTCACTTTTTTTCTTGAATAAGAGAAAGGACTTTGGAGAGGAAGTCAGGAAAGATGTGTATTTGAATCCTGATTTACTTTACAACTCTTAGACTTAGTTTTCTCATCTGTAAAATTGGAATATGAGACCTGAAGTATCTGCTTCACATTTTTTATATACCATATTTTGCAAGCTTTTGAGTGCTATTCTACAAGTCCTCATGATTGACAATATCAAAGAACTTGTCAGATCTACAAATGTTATATACAGATTTCTGTTCTGCTCCTGGTATTTTTCTTGGAGTTATCAGGCAGTTATCACCAGATCAACTGTTCTTTGGCCCTTTCTGAAGCTACACTGGCTCTCAGGAAGATGAACTTTTTCTAGACATACTGTCAGCCTATTAAGGAGGATTATGGCAAAAATCTTGCCAACAATGACTAAGAAAGAGACACCCCTATGATCGTCACAGGACAATCTATTCCCTTTACCTTTATAAAGATGGACAGTGGAGGCATCTTTGAACTCCTGGGGCATAACTTCCTGTTGCCATATAATCTGGAAAATTGTATTTCAGAGAGCACAACTCTGTTGGGCTGGCCAAGTTGTTCAAATACCAAATGTAAGCTCACCAAAAAAAAAAAAATTTATGGAGAACACACACAGGGCAAGTACACACAAGGTGGTCAGAAAAGAGTAATAGAAGGACATTCTCAAGGTATCTCTTAAAACCTTAGAAACAGAATCCCTGTCCAGTATGGTGTGCTCTCCTCAGAGAAGGTGCTGTGTTCTATGAGCAAAGCAGAATTGAATTAGTCCAGAAGAGAAGCCATCCCAAATGTTCACATGGATTATTTGTGTCTGACTTGTATGCCTTGCTATCGCAACCAAATTGATCTGCTTGGCATTTCTTGAATATATTATTCAAGCTCTTTGTACAGGCTGCCCCTCACATCTGCAATGTTTTTCTTCTTCAGCTCAGTCTCATAAAATCCCTCCATTCCCTTGAAATACCCCAAGTACTATCACCTCCTGTAATAAGCTTTCAGATACTAGTGCCTTTCCTTAGAAATTATTAGGTAAATTTTTTCATTAACTCTTTTTGTGAACATAATGTTCTTTCCCTACTTCCCCCTGCAAAAGAATGTCAGAACAGTTTAGAACTTGGCACAAAGTAAGTACTTAATAAATGCTTGTTGAGTGAATGCATAAAAATCTTATATCCTTTCTGAATTTGTTCCTGCTATAATGAAAAGTATTTTTTCCTAATTTTTTTCTAATCTATACAGTAAATATTTCAATAAAAGTTTCTTAGGCACTTACATACTTAACCATGTATTATATTACAAGCTTCATCTTAAATAAAATACAGTCCTTGATTTCAAACATGGAGATTTAACAAATGCATTGATAGAATGAGATGAGGGAAAATAGGAAAAACACATACAAAGAGTTCCCATTTTTTTTGGTCCCAGAATCATCTTATATGCTTAAAAATTATTGTGGATCTCCTTCCCAAAGACCTTTAGTTTATGTGGGCCATATTCACTGATACTTGCTATATAAGAAATTTATATGTCTTCATATTATTATAAAAATATTTTTGAACTTATATTCCCTCTAAAAGGTTTTAGGAATTGCAGGGATTCCTGGATCACATTTTCAGAACTGTTGCTCTAGGAAACCTAAGGAAGGAGAGAATACTTTTATCTTGGTTTGTCAAGGAGGATGTCAGATAGACAATGGCATTTGGCCAGAACTTAAAAGACAGAGATTTCTAAAAAGCAGTCAGAGAGGATATTACCAGAATCAGAGATAGTTTGAACAAATTCATTAAAGAAGGGAATGGATAATTTGCTGAGTTCAGGGAAGAGTAGGTTGCCTGGTTTAACAGAAATATAATGTGCAAAGCAGAATACAGTGAAGCTAGATTGAAAATAGGATCATAGATTTAGAGTTAGAAGGAATTATAAGGAGCCAAATCTAACTCCTCATTTTACATATGAGGAAACAGAGGCAGGCTTCAATTTCAAGTCTTCACAACTCCAATTCAGGAGTTTCTCTATAGGCAAATAGGAGCAGATTATACTTTATGCCATGCTCTTCTATTTTTTTCTTTTTTTTTTTTTATTAAATAACTTTTTATTGGCAGAACCCATGCCAGGGTAATTTTTTATAGCATTATCCCTTGCACTCACTTCTGTTCCGATTTTTCCCCTCCCTCCCTCCATCCCCTTCCTCAGATGGCAAGCAGTCCTTTACATGTTAAATGGATTACAGTATATCCTAGATACAATAAGAACCGAACAGTTCTCTTTTTGCACAGGGAGAATTGGATTCAGAAGGTATAAATAACCCAGGAAGAAAAACAAAGATGCAAGCAGTTTATATTCATTTCCCAGTGTTTTTTCTTTGGGTGTAGCTGCTTCTGTCCATCCTTGATCAATTGAAACTGAATTAGCTCTCTTTATTGAAGAGATCCACTTCCATCAGAATGCATCCTCAAACAGTATCGTTGTTGAGGTATATAATGGTTCTGCTCGTTTCACTCAGCATCAGTTCATGTAAGTCTCGCCAGTCCTCTCTGTATTCATCCTGCTGGTCATTTCTTATAGAACAATAATATTCCATAACATTCATATACCACAATTTACTCAACCATTCTCCAATTGATGGGCATCCATTCATTTTCCAGCTTCTAGCCACTACAAACAGGGCTGCCACAAACATTTTGGCACATACAGGTCCCTTTCCCTTCTTTAGTATCTCTTTGGGGTATAAGCCCAGTATAAACACTACTGGATCAAAGGGTATGCACAGTTTGATAACTTTTTGAGCATAGCTTCAAATTGCTCTCTAGGATGGCTGGATGTGTTCATAATTCCACCAACAATATATCAGTGTCCCTGTTTTCCCACATCCCCTCCAACATTCCATATTATCTTTCCCTATCATTCTAGCCAATCTGACAGGCGTGTAGTGGTATCTCAGAGTTGTCTTAATTTGCATTTCTCTGATTAATAATGATTTGGAGCATATTTTCATATGTCTATAAATAGTTTTAATTTCTTCATCTGAGAATTGTCTGTTCATATCCTTTGACCATTTATCAATTGGAGAATGGCTTGATTGCTTATAAATTAGTCAATTCTCTATATATTTTGGAAATGAGGCCTTTATCAGAACCTTTGACTGTAAAAATGTTTTCCCAGTTTATTGTTTCCTTCTAATCTTGTCTGCATTTATTTTGTTTGTACAAAAACTTTTCAATTTGATATAATCAAAATTTTCTATTTTGTGGGCAATAGTGATCTCTAGTTCTTCTTTGGTCATAAATTCCTCCCTCTTCCACAGCTCTGACAGGTAAACTATCCTACGCTCTTCCAATTTATTTATAATCTCATTCTTTATGCCTAGGTCATGAACCCATTTTGACCTTATCTTGGTGTACAGTGTTAAGTGTGGGTCAATGCCTAGTTTCTGCCATACTAATTTCCAATTTTCCCAGCAATTTTTGTCAAATAATGCATTCTTATCCCCAAAACTGGGGTCTTTGGGTTTGTCAAATACTAGATTATTAAAGTTATTAGCTGTTTTGTCCTTTGAACCTAACCTATTCCATTGATCAACTAGTCTATTTCTTAGCCAATACCAGATGGTTTTAGTAACTGCTGCTTTATAATATAATTTTAGATCTGGTACAGCTAGGCCACCTTCATTTGATTTTTTTTCATTAATTCCCTTGAAATTTTTGATCTTTTGTTTTTCCATATGAACTTTGTTGTTATTCTTTCTAGTTCATTAAAGTAGTTTTTTGGGAGTCTGATTGGTATAGTGCTAAATAAATAGATTAGTTTAGGTAGTATTGTCATCTTTATTATATTTGCTCGCCTAATCCAAGAGCATTTAATATTTTTCCAGTTGGTTAGATCAGACTTAATTTGTGTGGAAAGTGTTTTGTAGTTTTGCTCATAAAGTTTCTGATTTTCCCTTGGCAGATGGATTCCTAAATATCTTATACAATCAGTAGTTACTTTAAATGCAATTTCTCTTTGTAACTCTAACTGTTGGGTTTTATTAGTGATATATAAGAATGCTGATGACTTATTTGGGTTTATTTTGTATCCTGCAACTTTGCTGAAGGTATAGATTGTTTCTAATAGCTTTTAGTAGAGTCTCTGGGGTTCTCTAAGTATACCATCATATCATCAGCAAAGAGTGATAATTTGGTTTCCTCATTGCCTATTCTTATTCCTTTAATCTCTTTCTCAACTCTTATTGCCAGAGCTAGCATTTCTAATACAATATTAAATAGTAACGGTCATAGTGGGCAACCCTGTTTCACTCCTGATCTTATTAGGAATGATTGCAGTTTGTCCCCGTTACATATGATGCTTACTGCTGGTTTTAAATAGATGCTACTGATTATTTTAAGGAAAAGTCCATTTATTCCTATACTCTCAAGAGTTTTTAATAGGAATGGATGTTGGATTTTATCCAATGTTTTTTCTTATGCCATGCTCTTCTAGAGGAACTGCCCAAATTTTTTGAACATCATAGTGACATGATCAGGCATTTGAATTGGTAGGATTAATTTGGTGGCTAAGTAACTGAGTAGTAGAGTTTATATCAATCATTAAGCATCTATTATATGACAGACACTATGCTAAAGACTAGAAATAAGAAAAGTGGCAGAAGACCTGCCCTCAGGGACTTTATGCAAGGAGACAAATACAAATAAATATAAACAAAATAAGCTACATACAAAATAAATAGGAAATAATTAATAGAAGAAAAATACTGGAAGTAAGAAGACTTGAAGAAAGCTTCTTGTAGAAAGTTGGATTTTAGGTAGGACTTAAAGGAAATCAGAGATGTTGGAATCCTTACTAACTGCTAACTAATTAGAGTTGATCTAATCTTACAAGAAGATGTTTTGGGCAGAACCTGAAACAAGGTACTAAGTAGAACTAATTAATACAAGGCTTGTGTTCACACCTTTACTCATTGGAGTTCAATGAGTTCACACCTCCCTTGAAGCTCGTTGGGCCAGAGAGCACTATGGGAGAAAACCCATAATCCCATTCTCTCAGAAGAGTCAGATAAAAGGCCAGCGATGAGGGCTCTATGGAGAATACATTATTTCCTCTTGGCTGGCTGGTCGCAGAAGAAAGTTCAGCTGGACTCGAGAGGAGCGACTCTGGTGTCAGACGAAGGGTTTTCAGAGGATAAAGCTACGAGTGGAGAGTTCAGTGGACAACCAGATTCATCTTCATCTCACACCACTGTAGTTGGTAGCTGGGCTCCCCAGAAGGAGTCAAGAGAGACATTCTATCTCTGTGTTGGTTGGAGGCAGAAGAAAGCAGAGGCAAAGGCTGAAGGACAGAACCTTTGGATTTGGAGACATCCGAAGGGCTCTAAGCCTCTAAATCGGCTGTGCTTTGAGAAGAACGAGAACTCCAGCATTTGAACTCATAACAAGAGAGGTCAGCAGTCAGACCTGAAGAGGGAGAGAGGTCCAAGAATGTCAAAGAAAATGTTCATGAGCAGCCAGTAAAATGATATGAGTTGGGAATAAATAGAAATTAACAGCAACAACAGCTAGCATTTATAAATGGCCAATTATGTGCCTGGTATTATGCTAAATGCTTTACAAATATTATCTTATTTGATTTCCACAACAACCCTAGGAAGGTTGTTCCTTCCTATTTTTCACCCATTTTTCAGTTGAGGAAACTGTGGCAAACAGAGCAAAAATGATTTGCTCAACATTAAATAACTAGTGTATGAGATCAGATTTTAATTTACATCTTTCAAACTCTAGCTCCGGCATTGAAAAGAATGGAAGCATAGAGGCTATTACAAAACTCCAGGTGAAAGATGATAGAGACTTTGTTGTGTCATAGTTCCCTTTTAATGTCCTGACCCAGTTTCCCTCTATTCAGTTACTCTGCCTCAGGTTATAACCATTCCCTTTTAATGTTTGATGAGATAAAGGTCTTATATCTTTATGTTATAATCATTCCTTCTTAATATTTGAAGGGATAAAGGTCTATCCATTTTAGACATCATTAGAATATCAGGAACCTCTCCAGTACTTCCCTCCATGCGTCATCCTAGGTGCCTGCCCCCATTAGGTCATCCCCATCCAGGTAACTCCTTCATTTTGTTATTGTTCTTGTTATCCTATAAAAGAGTCTTGTATCTGATATTTATTGCTGGATACTTTGAGACTAGAGTCCGAACCAGTTAATTGATTTACTCTCCAATAAATTAATAATCAAATTGTTCTCTAATCTCTATACTGCCTCAGTTTCTCTGGCATTACAACTTCAACTGAGGTAATGGTAATATTAATGAACAGCAACTTAACAATATAAGCAGAAAAATCAGATGGTGGAGAAAACTCAAGATTGAGCACCATCAAGATATGATCAGCAGAAGAAAATTAGAGCAAAGGAATTGAAGATTATAAAACAATGCATCATTGAAATGGTTGACTATCTGGATAAAACTGGATAGAAGGAAATGAGACCAGAATGGGTGTAATTGATTGAGAGAAAAGGAAAGGCTGCTACTATAGGTGATTATGAGAAAGAGTGAATTGTTAGATAAGATAAAAGGGGAAGAGATTGGAATGGCTAAAGGAACTTAAGAATTCAAAATCTTCCAATTGGAAGAGTTTGGAAGAAGGTAAAGTCTAAGATATGGCCATCCCTGTGGATGGCTAAGGTAAAATAGAACCACAGGTTATAGATGTTTAGGAAGCTGATGGTTTGGGAGACTAGAATGTTAAAAACAACAAAAACAAAAACACCTAGTAATCAAGAATACTGAAGTTATCAAAGATACAGCCGGAGATGAAGCACAAAGACTTCAACCAAATATTAACTCATTGAGAGAGCAAGAAGGATAAAAGAGATTGGAATGTGATAAAACCAGGGAGATGGACAGAATGATGAAACAATCTATAGTGTATGGGTTCTATGAAAGGTTTTAAATACTAAATAGGGGAATTTGCATTTTAATCTAGAAGTGAGAAGAAACTACTAGATATTCTTTTCAGACCTGAGCTTTAGGAGTATCAATTTGATAGCTTGAGGGAGAAGAGCTTTGAATGAAAAATGAAGATTGGGAAATAAAGTAATTGCAATACTTTTATTTAGTCATATGAGACTACATTTGGGGTTTTCTTGACAAAGATACTGCAGTTACTTGGTATATTTCAGTATTTGGTATATTTCCTTCTCCAGATCATTTTACAGATAAGAAAATGGTTATCCCCATTATCTGAAACAGGATTTGAACTCCTAAAGATGAATTTTCCTGATCCTAAGCCCAATGTTTTTCTATTGCACCACCTAGCTGTTACTATTGTAACTACATTAGAATTGTAATAGTTCAGGCAAAATGTGATTAGGAACAAAGTTAAGGGAGTGGCCTTATGAATGTAAAGAAGGGAACAAGTCTGTTGTGGCTAGAAACTATAATTCAAGTTGCTGAGTAGGCTGAAACAGGTGAACCACTTCTGAGTTCCAATTCTGAATTGTAAGGATCATGGAGTATCCATAGTAAGTCTGTCACCAATATGGTGAACTCTTAGGAATTGGGGGTTAGAAGGGCCAGGTTGGACACCACCAATCTAAGGAGGTATAAACAAAAAACAGAGCAGGTCTTGCTTCTCTCCAACCCTATAATAATCAATCAACTCTCTCTCTCTAACTGGGAATGTCTAAAATTCCCTTTCCTTTCCTCAGTAATTTTATTCTATTGAAGTCTACTCAATTAATTTTTTTTACCTGATCAATAGTAACTGTAATATACTGAGCCCCAGGTCTTTCTCCCTTCTTTCTCAGGGAGTTCAGCACATGGTTCATCAACTTCCTTTTCTCCCTATCTCCTTCCCTTATCTTAGCAGATTTTAATAATATTCATTGCTCTCTCAAATTCTAATAATTTCCCATTTCTTCTCCTTATGTCTCCTTTATTCTACCTCTGTCACACATAGGGATAATCACGTAGGTCTTACCATTACTCACAATTGTTCCAGTTTTCAAACTATGAACTCTGATATTCGAGTATCTGACTTCAACCTCTTATCATTATACCTTTCCCTGTTTCACCCCCTCCTATATTTGTTCTTCATCCCTTTCCATTTCCCTCAGTACTTTTTCATTCCTGTTCTCTTCCCCCTCTAACTGCAACCTAATAGTTAACTCTTTCACCTCTTAATTGTTCTCTTCTCTTGAATCCCTTGCCTTTCATCCTATTACTACTCTTGTCTTGCCAGACCTCTAGCCTAGATTACTATGGAGCTTCTTAACAAAGATGGAGGAAATTTCACATTTGAGCTAACTGGATCCATTACAAATTCATGTACCTAACCTAAACTGGGCTCTCAGTGCATCAAGGCAATCCTTTCCCCTTCCCAAATGGAATCTTTGTCTTGCTTCAATAGAAGCTACTCCAAAATTTTCTCTTCTTAGAAGAAAACTGGGAAATAATTTTTTTCCAGTCTCATTTCTAAAAATTCTGAATCAAATTTATAAAAATACATGGGGACAGCGAGATGGTACAGTAGATAGAGCATTGGTCTTGAAGTCAAGAAGACCTGAATTCAAGTTTGACCTTAGACATTTAATACTTTTTAGCTGTGTGACCCTGGGCAAGTCATTCAATCCCAATTGTTTCAGCAAAACAAACAAAGAAACAAACAAAAAATTTAGAAGAGATAACATTCTCTAATTGATAAATGTTCAAAGAATGTGAATAAGCAATTTTCAGATGAAGAAATTAAAGTTATAGTCATAAGAAAAAATACTCTAAATTACTATTGATTAGAGAAATACAAATTAAAACAACTCTAAGGTACTACCTCATACCTATCAAATTGGCTAGATGACATTAAAGGAAAATGAGAAATGTTGGAGGAGATGAAGCAAAATTGGAATACTAATGCATTATTGGTGGAGTTATGAACTGATCCAATAACTATGGAGAGCAATTTGGAACTATATCCAAAGGGTTATAAAACCGATAGTACCCTTTGAGGGTAAACTTGGGGAATAGCTGACCATGAATGTAATGGAATACTATTGTTTAATTGTTTAATTACAGTTTAATTAAAATACTATTGTTTAATGATGAACAGGCTGATTTCAGAAAAACCTCAAAAGGCTTATATAAATTAATGCTGAGTGAAGTGAGTAAAACCAGGAGAACAATGTACACATTAACAACTACACAGTAACAACTCTGTGTGATGATAAATTATGATAGATTCAGTTCTTCTCAGAAATACAGTGATCCAAGATAATTGCACTGGATTCATGATGGAAAATGCTGACCACATCCAGAGAAAAAACCTTGGAGTCTGAACCCAGATTGAAGCATACTATATTCACTTTTGTTTTATTTTTTTTTCTTTCTCATAGTTTTTGCCTTTTGTTCTAAATAGTCTTTCACAACATGATGATTCTGGAAACATGTTTAATGTGATTGTACATATATAATCCATATCCAAATGCTTGATGTCTTGGGAAGGGGGAGGGAGACAGATTGGAGCTCAAAATCTTACAAGATGAATGTTGAAAATTATCTTTACATATAATTGGAAAAAAAACGCCAAAATGCTATTAAGAAAAATTTTCTCTTGTTTTCTGACCCTTTTTCTTCCTCCTTACTCTCATAGATAAGGATCTTACTCTTACTTTGCTGAAAAATTGAGGCCATTCATAAGATCTATTTTCCCATTCTCTTCATCTCCAAGTCCCTTGATAATCTTTCACTCTCTTCTTCTTTCCCTTAGTTTCTGAGTAAGAGATAGTCCTTCTTGTAAGCATGACTAGTCCTGTATATGTGTACTTGATTTGAAATGCTTCTATTTCTCCAGCAGCTTGCACCATCAATCATAATCCATCTCTCAACTGGTTTCTTCTCTACAATAATCCTTTGCACCTTGGAATAATCTCACTCTGTGTAAAAGTGTCATTAAGGAATTTAGCTCTCCTTATTTACTAGGGCTATTCATCACATATCCACAATGTTCCTTGTAACTGACAGGTACTGCACTCCTATTCCTATCACAGAACTCTGGTTCTATACACTGCAAGGTGGCCATGACCCTTAAGATTTGAGACAATGATTGTTCTTATAGGATCTTAGAACACCAATATTGTCCCAAGAAATTCTAACCATGAGAATAATCTCAAGATCTAGTGGGCCAATCCCTTTCATGTATATAAAGTAATATCATTTCAGCAGTGTTAGGCCCTCCTTCTTAGGAGACAGGGCTTCTGTTTCCAAAACCTTTTCCTCAATCTGAAATTTGCTAAACATCTGTTTCCTGAATCTCCTATCTCTAACCTGCATTGTGCAGTTCCTGCTACTTGTAGGTTAGAGGCCAGTTCTGGTCCAGTTGACACCCTCATTAAAAAAAAAAAAAAATCTTCACTAGATGCTACTATCTCATTGATCTATTATCCTTTATCTCTTCACCATTCCACAGTAAAACCTCCTCAAAAAAATTTCTGTGAATATTATTGTTCTATAAAAATGATGGACAAGCTGATTTTAAAAAGGCCTGGAAAGATTTACATAAACTGATGGTGAGCGAAACAAGTAGAACCAGGAAAACATGGTACTCAGCAACAGCAAGTTTGTGGGATGATCAACGATGAGAGACTTGGTTCTTCTCAGGAGTCCATTTGGTTGATTCTCCTTTGTAATGTCCAAATTAGCTCTCTAGAGGACCTCAGGATCAGCCCGAGTTCTTGGTTTCAGTGGAAGAGTGAAGGAAGCAGGAGAGCTGCCATGTGGCTGGTCAAACATGGAGTATGGAATTCGGTGTCTTCTCTTGTGTCTGTAGTTGAGAGCTGTGGCTGAGAGAGTGCTCCCACTTGTTTCAGCCCTTAAATATTTGAATACGATTACATCACTACACCCCACTGAGCAAGTGCAACTATTTCATCACCATAGAGAATCATTATCTCACTTTGAATAGGTATTTAACTATAAGGTACCATGTTGACCTAGATTTAAGTATACCTTTTCAGAGTTACAGGCCCTCTACACTCCTCAGAGAAGACCAAAATAATATAACTATGTTAGTGTTACAGTGTTTCTGACTGTGGCTAATCAGATCAATATGAGCTTGGAATGCTCTGCCACAGGTCGGACACAAATAATTCACATGAACATTTGGAGTGGCAAGGCAATCCCAACAAACTTTGGATGGAAAATGTCATCTTTATCCAGAGAAAGAATTATGGAGACTAAATGTAAATCAACACATGCTATGTTCACTTTTCCCTTTTCTTCTGCTTTTATTTTATTTTTTTTAATCTTTCTAGTGGCTTTTCCCTTTTGTTCTGATTTTTTTCTGCCCATATGATTCATAAAGACATAAGTAAAAAACAAATTCTACATGAACTCTTTCCTACTCCCCATTCCTAATGCTAGTGACCTTCCTTTCAAAAGTCTTTGTATTTAGCGACTTTGTGTATGTAAGCATGCATGTATTATGTATTAAATTCTCTGGTTTTACTCCTGCAGAATATTCATGGTCACATCTTTATTTCAGGGTTTTAGGAATACTTCAAGGGGTTGTGAATATCTTTTTCAATTGCTATTGTCTTAAATCTCCTGGACCCTTGAATATTAACTACCAATAATTAGCACCCCAGTTCCATTTAACCAATTAACACTGATTAACTTTTACAAAAGGCTATTTATTTCAATTATTTAGCAAGATCACAATTATAATATTTTCCCCTAATATCAGAGAATATCATTCCCCTATATCTTCTCAGTCCCTAGAGATAGTGAACTCAGATTTAATATGAATCCTAATGCAGTATAGACTCTACTTGATTGTTTTCCAAGTCATAGATTGCTGGATATGAGCAGGAAGGTCTCACCTTCCATCCTCAAGGCCTCAATCATGGCTTAGGTGGCTGTAAAACCTGGCACAGACTCAGCTTCCAGACTTCCTGGTGGCTTAATCTCCAGTCTGACTTTTTAAATTTCACAAAAATACAGCTGTCTCTAGTTTCATTGATCTAGAAGTAGGAAAAATAAATACTGTAAGTACCTTCCTGCAAGGTTTCCAAGAAGTGCCCATTTTGTTGGAAGCAGAATGATCAGGGTCAGCTATTGCAGTGGATAAAGCACCAGCCCTTAAGTCGGGAGTACCTGAATTCAAATCCCTGTAAGTTTATATTTCCTAGCTGTGTGATCCTGGGCAAGTCACTTAACCCTAATTGCCTTTGCAAAAAAAAAAAAAAAAAAAAAAAAAGACTTGTCTTGGAGTAAGAAAAAACTTGAGAGAGAACTAAGCTCTGCCACTTGCATACTGTATGACATTGGGTCAAGCTACCTGAATCTCCCAGATTTATTTTCTTCATTTGCAATATGAGAATAATAATACATTTCTGACTTCCTAAGATTGTTATATGGGGGGAGGGGAGAAAGTGCTAGATAAATTGTAATGTTCTATAAAAATGTGAGTTATTACTTTATGGATTTTTTTTTTTTGGACACCATCTTGTTGGAGTCTTTACAAATTGTTAAGTCATTAGAGTTGATAGAGACAATAATTATCTAATTTAGCATGGTTCAGTATCATTGATCTGATCTTACAAGGAGATGTTTTGGGCCAGAACCTGAAACAAGGTACTAAGTAGAACTAATTGATACAAGGCTTGTGTTCACACCTTTACTCATTGGAGTTCACAAGTATGGGAGATTCACAAAGTAAACTTTGTAACTTTGTGAATTCACACCTCCCTTGAAGCTCTTAGGGCCAAAGAGCATTCTGGGAGAAAACCCATAATCCCATTCTCTCAGAAGAGATCATATATAAGCCCAGTCAAGGGAGTTCAGCTAAATTAGATTGGAGAGGAACATGCTTGGACAAACACAGAGCACTCTGGGAGATTGAGAGCCAGAAGCCCTCTCTCAAAGGCACGAGAGATTCAACTTGGTGCGGGCTGGAGGCTGAAGAAAGCAAAAGGCAGAAGCAAAGGACAAAACTGCAAGAGCTCTTGGAACCAAGCAGAGAGATAGGCCTCAACTAACTGGGCTATTTTGGAAGGAGAAAATAAACATTTGCATTTTTACCAGCTGTCTGCATTTGGCTGATTATTACTTTCAACTGAAACTAAGGCTGCCTCCAGAAAACCTCCCTGAGAAACCTGCTCCCGGAGAAAACCATCATATATATTTTAAAGAAGAAAAATACCACACCATCTAATACTGGGTCATTCAAAAAATCTGCCCATGTATTCATCTCCTGAATTATAAGCGATACTTCAAAACCCTTCATCTTTCAAATATAGTTTGTATTATTTCTTCCTAAATACATTACTTTACTCCCTCATTGAAATACATCTGCTGCTTTTCGGCCCACTCATACAGCCTTGTAAGACCTTCCTTCACTTTATTTCCATCTGCCTGTATTTCACTATGAAGAAGGGCTTTAGTATTATCTACAGATTTAGTGATTTCAATATTATTTTCCCTTTCTTCTATCTCTTTATAAAATTAGGAGTTAGGAGATTGGGGTGGATCACATTCAAATATGTTTGTTAACTGAAACAAATGGTTTTTCTATTTCTACCATTTTCATTCATATTGTCAATTAACGTTTTTTCTCTCTCTACTTATATACTACAAGATTAAATTAAAAAGAGCTTCCCTATCTCTCAGACTTGTGGAGGAGAAAGAAATTTGTGACCAAAGATGAACTAGAGACCATTACTGATCACAAAATAAAAAATTTTGATTATATCAAATTAAAAAGCCTTTGTACAAACAGAACGAATGCAAACAAGATTAGTAGGGAAGCAACAAACTGGGAAAACATCTTTACAGTTAAAGGTTCTGATAAAGGCCTCATTTCCAAAATATATAGAGAACTGACTCAAATTTATAAGAAATCAAGCCATTCTCCAATTGATAAATGGTCAAAGGATATGAATAGACAATTTTCAGAGGATGAAATTGAAACTATTACCACTCACATGAAAGAGTGTTCCAAATCACTATTAATCAGAGAAATGCAAATTAAGACAACTCTGAGATATCACTACATATCTGTCAGATTGGCTAAGATGACAGGAAAAAATAATGATGAATGTTGGAGGGGATGCGGGAAAACGGGGACACTGATGCATTGTTGGTGGAGTTGTGAATGAATCCAACCATTCTGGAGAGCAATCTGGAATTATGCCCAAAAAGTTATCAAACTGTGCATACCCTTTGATCCAGCAGTGTTTCTATTGGGCTTATACCCCAATGAGATACTAAAAAAGGGCAAGGGACCTGTATGTGCCAAAATTTTTGTAGCAGCACTGTTTGTAGTGGCTAGAAACTGGAAAATGAATGGATGCCCATCAATTGGAGAATGGCTGGGTAAATTGTGGTATATGAATGTTATGGAATATTATTGCTCTATAAGGAATGACCAGCAGGATGAATACAGAGAGGCTTGGAGAGACCTACATGGACTGATGCTAAGTGAGATGAGCAGAACCAGGAGATCATTATACACTTCGACAACGATATGGTATGAGGATATATTCTGATGGAAGTGGATTTCTATGACAAAGAGACCTAACTGAGTTTCAATGGATAAATGATGGACAGAAATAGCTACACCCAAAGAAGGAACACTGGGAAATGAATGTGAACTATTTGCATTTTTGATTTTCTTCCCGAGTTATTTTTACCTTCTGAATCCAATTCTCCCTGTGCAACAGGAGAACTGTTCGGTTCTGCAAATATGTATTGTATCTAGGATATACTGCAACATATTTAACATATATAGGACTGCTTGCCATCTTGGGGGGGGGTGGAGGGAGGGAGGGGAAAAAAACGAAACCTAAGCGAGTGCAAGGGATAATGTTGTAAAAAATTACCCTGGCATGGATTCTGTCAATACAAAGTTATTATTAACTAAAATAAAATTTAAATTACCAAAAAAAAAAAAAAAAAAAAAAAAAAAAAAGAGCTTCCCTTTTTTACAGGGGAACCATACAGTGGAATAGCACAACTAGTTAATGAGGAGGACTTCTGCTGCCCAGGGCTGCTTGACATACCAGTAATCCTTTTCGAAGTTAACTTTAGCGGAACCTGGAATATGCCTGCAACAGCTGGAACTAGTCTTGACCAGCTCAGAGGAAAAAAACAAACATCTTACTTTCTGACATATCTAAAGATCATCAATCTCCCTGCTTTCTGATTTATTGTATTTACAGAAATCTTCTTCCTAGACCACCACTTTCTCCCTGACTTCCCAATTTATTATGTTTCTTTCTTACCCCTGACTTAGCCATAAATATCTCAAAAAGTTCTAAATAATTCAGATATGTAGAAATACCTCACTCTTTCCCATTCCCCTTTAAGAAGATGAGAAAATGTATTACTGCTCCAGCTTTCAAATTTTTTTCAGAAATAAATGCAATTAAAATCTTTTAAATTGTGATCAGACTCTGGTCACTCTCGAGTTCCCTTTTTGGACCTAGGGTTTCTTCCATTTTAACAGTTCACAAGGGTTTTTATCTTAACACTGCATCCACATTTATCCTTCTCTCTCTCTCTCCCCCTTCCTCCCTCTCCCTCTCCCTCTTCCTCTTCCTCTCCTCCCTCTCTCACTATCAATACATATAAGATAAATTGGTGGTAATTTCAGAGGCTTGTCAGGAAAATTAAAGAAAACTAGGAAATTATTTTTTTCAAAAGGTAGGCCTTTAGCTGGGACTTGAAGGAAATCAAGAGAACCAGAAAGCAAAGGTGAGGAAGGGAAAAAATCCAGACACGAAGGATAGCCAAGGAAGAAGCATAAAGTTCAGAGATGGACTTATAGAACAGCATAGAGGTGAATGTCACTGAATTACAGAGTAGAGTAAGATATAAAAAGACTGAAAGGGGTCATTTTATGAAGATTTTATATTTGATCCTGGGGATCTTAGGGAGCCACTAGAGTTTATTAGCTAGGTAGGTGACATGGCCAGCCTTGATTTTTGAGAAGATCAGTTTGACTACTGCCTGCAAGAGGGACTACACTGGGAAAGAAGTTTTAGCCAGGAGGGCAAATAACTGGCTGTTTCAAAAAGCAAGGAGTAAAGAAAAGAGGGGTTGGTATGGTGGCAATGTTAGAAGAATGAAGAGGATCTTTAGGAGATGTTACAACTGACTAGGTTTCTTGGAATTCTCTCCCTCCAAAAAAGATCATGTGGCAGAAATAGAGGAAAGCAGGAGAAGATCTTGTGACTTTTAATCAAATTAATGTGAAATCAGCCATTATGTTCAGGGTTAAAAAACAACACTTTAACTTCCCCATATATATCTACTTCACTTCAATTATCCACATAATTCAGACCACCACAACCATATTAAGAAAAGAAAAAGAAAAAAGAAAGCCCTATAAAAATCCTGATTTTTGTATGTATTCATTCTTAATACTTGGAAGATCTTACCATTAGATCACTATCAAGCTAGTTAACCTCTCAAAGTCTAGCTCAAATCCTACCAACTTGGGGAAGGCTTCTCTGATTCCACAGGAAGAAATCAAGTTTTCCTTCCTTCTTCCTCCAAAGGGCAAGCCTTCTGTTTATGCTACTTGTGCAATTCTCTGTGCATCACATTTCATTTTGTATTAATAAGTTAATAGTTTTAGCCCACATGAGCAAATAACTATATGGTGATTACAAATATTAAAAAAAAAAAAAAAAAAACATTTTTCAGAGATAGATGACCTATCTTTTCATTCTTAGGATCATAGAATTAGAATCAGAGGGAAAGACCAGCTTCCCTTATTTTATAGATGAGGAAAGGAGAATGTGGAGAGATTATAGTTCACTCAGGTGTTAAGTGATAGAGATAAGGCTTCTGATTCCCAAGACATGGAACTTTCCATTCTATACTTTTCTTGGACTACTTATTAATCCTTCAAAATAGCACTCGATCTTTTATCTCTGTATTTGTCACTGGCTGTTCCCCACACTGGAAAATCCTTCTTCACCTTTCCTTCCCAGTTTCCTTACCTAAGGAAACTTCCTTTAACACTCAGCTGAAATCCCAGTTTTTATGATATTTTAGCCTGTTTCCTCCCCCCATCCCCAATCTGAAATTACTACCTTCCATTTCCTTTGATACAACTTTTACAACTTTTATGTAGCTAATTATTGTTTTTTGTTGTTGTTATTCTCTCCCCCCATCACAATATGAGTTCTTTGCAGGCAGATGCAGTTTGCCTTTTTTTGTTAATTGATCAAATGAGTTCATATTTGTAAAGGGCTTAGCATTGTAAATGGTACATGCTAGGCACTAGATAAACATTTATTCAAATTCTCCCTTCTCTGTATCTCTAGAATTTAGCACAGGGCCTAGCTTATTGTAAAAGTTTAATATATACTCTTTGCATTTGTTCAATACTGCATTTCCTTTCAGTAGAGAAAGGTTAGTTTCAACTCTGATTTAATGATAAGATCATAGGATCATAGACCTGGAGGTGGACCTCAGAGTTTAATTGGATTTAAGGGCATTGTTTTGTAGATGAGAAAACAGGCCTGAAGAGGTTAATGACTTGTTTGTCCAACATTATACAGGTAGTATCTCACAGAAGGATGATCTTTAGACCAACTCTTCTTGCTCTAAAACTAGTCATGGGAAGCTGAGTCAGTTCAAATTCAAAGATGATGGGCAACATTACAAAAGAAACAAACATTTTTAACACCTGCTGTTTTCAAAGTCCGTGTTGAACCTTAAAAAAGAGAGGAGTGTAGAAGGCGGGAGAGGGACAGAAGGAAAAGAGAGTGGGATGGAAAAAGAAGGAGAGAAGGGAAAGAGAAAATGAGGAAAGAAGAGGGAGGGAAAGAGGAAGGGGAACGGATGCAGAGAGGAAAGAGGAAGAGGAAGGAGGGAAAGAAAATGTAAAATATGCAAACTTTCTATGGAGATTACAGTCTAATAGAAAATAGTTTAATTTTTTTGAGGGGGGAGAATGAGAAGGAAAGAAAATGGGCTTCTGTTAATTAAAAAAAAAAAATAGAGTTTGCTATAGATGTGGAATACATTTTCAGATGAGGTCATTGCAATGGTAGTTTTGTTTAGTTATTTATTTTATTACAAGATATCTCTCTTAGAGCTGGACAATCTGTAAATGTTTATAATAAAAAAAAATATCAGTGATTTTTTAAAAATTTAGTTTGCTTATGTATTTTCCTCTTGGAAATTATAATCAACTAACAAATGCCACAATTTTCTTACCCTCTTTTGGTCCTATGGATATTTAGTGTAGATTTTCAAAACTGTTAGAATTATTTTCTAAAGCAAAACCAAAGAAATTTTCTTCTAACTATATTGTATGGGCTTAGGTCCTCTGCTAGACAGTAAGTGTTTTGAGGAGAGGGTCTTAATTTTTAATACTAGTCATCTCCTTAGGGGCATATTTTAGTGGTGTGTACGTAGGTGTGTTTATATATTGGTTTTATTGAACTGACAAAGGAAAAGGCTAGTTTTAAAATTAAATTATTTTAACTATTTGAGGATTCTGTAGTTTTTAATCTGGAAGTGACAGTGCCTGTTTTATTAAATATTTACTGCTTCACTATTTATAAGTCAGAAGAAATGAATGTAATGTGAACTTAAATGAAAGTTCTCAATATATTTCTAGTATTTTACTTTAAGAAAAAATAATTTGTATATTCAATTTAATTTAGATTTCCAATCCGGATAAAATTAACAATATCATCAATAACCAATGAAAATAAATTGTAGGCCAAAATTGGCCTCATCTACTTTGAAAACGTCTGACTTGTGGAGCACTAGGGGGTTAGGGGTACAATTCTTGCCGTCCACGCCAACAATTCGTTCGATTCTAGATCAAGGCAAGTGTACTTTTAAATTTTTATTATTAAGCAGCCGGATTTATGAAAACATTAATGGTGCCACTTGTAATCCTACACTTAAAAATTGACTTTTTGTAATTGATAAACTAACAGTTAACTTTTTTTACTTTCTGTTTTACAGTGGCCGACCTTTTTCTGTTGGTACTTTTTTCTGTATGTAAAGCCATGAAATCTTTCATTTAGGGCGGAAAGAGGTCACTTTGAGTATTTCCGATTGTTCCGGAAAGAGCCATTAATAATAGTAACAAAAAAAAAAAAAAGCAAAAGAGAAAAACCTAGCCTTTTGGAGATGCCGGGGATTGAACCCGGGACCTCACACATGCGAAGCGCGCGCTCTACCACTGAGCTACATCCCCCAGCTACTGAAAGCTTCTCCGCTCTGGGTATTCATTCGTTCTCAGTCAAGGAAGTGTCCCGCGTGATCGGATAAAATTATGGGTAGTGCGGCCTTTCGCACTCTGAAGGAAGATAGCTCCCCTCCCCCACAAGTACTCGGGTTGTCGGCTCGCGGGGCTCCTCCATCTGTGGCTCTGAGGGAAGGACTCGCGGGCGCGCGCAAACGCGGAACCGCGCGCGCCGCCCGCCTAGACCTCCCTGCTGGCTCAGGATACCAAGCGGCCGCCGGAGTCCCGTGTATCCTTGCGATGGCCACAGCCTAGTTTCCGGCTTCGTGGGGACTTGGGGCTGGGTGGGAAAGTGTGCTCTGCTACTGGATCCTCTCAGTTTATCCGCATTATTCCAGTTCATTTTCTACGAGGTGTGTGTGTGGGGGAGGGGGGGCGAGGAGAGAAGGGGATTGGCATGGGGGGTGTAAAAATGTATTGAAAATAGACAGGGAGAAGCCTGGGGAAGCATTGCTGCTCCAGGGGTTTCACTGGCCCGCAAGACTCAGAGGCCGCGGGTCCTGGATCCCAGGTTCCAGTCCAGTCCCAAGACTCTGCAGAGCCCGTTACCCAAAAAAATGGTTTCCAGGGGTCAGGCCTTCCTCCAGCTTTTGAGGTTCCCAAGACATAATAAAAATGTAAAGTTCAAGAAAACACAACAGAAAAGTAATAGGGGAAAAGTCGAGACATAACTTGTGTTTTTAATTATTAAAATCCTTTTCTGGGTTACACCCTTTCTCCCCTTCACCCCTTTTGCAAACATATTGCTGTTTTAATGCACTGATAGCAAGCCCTGGCAAACCATTTTTTGCTGCTTTTACCGGATAAATTTACCTTCCTGGCATCCCTTCTATTGAACCTGGGCCTCAGCCTAGGCCAGGGCTCTATGAAGCAGAGGATCCCGATGCCCTTCACACAATGCCTGGCACGAGATAAATGGTTAATAAACAATAACTATCATTGGTACAGTTGGTATCATCAAGAACCCTATTCTTGAGCCTGTTTTCTTTGGCCTCTCCCTCTCCAGTCAACAATACTTAGTGCTTCCCAGCTTTCCCCCAAACCAACCACAGTTTCCCACCTCTAAGCTATGCAAAATCCGATTATATTAAAGCTAGATTTGGATTCCGAGCATAAGGTTGAAAATTCTCCTGTTTACCAACTGAAATTTACCAGCTTGGACAATTCTCTAGACCCAAAAGTAAAAGGAAAGAGGATAGGACAAAATTATCCTAAGATTTTTGTTCTACTCTGCCTTCCCCAATATATGTTGCCTTTGTACTTCACTAGCAAAGTCCTTGAATTGGCCCCGAGTCTTAGGGTTGTTAAATTAAAATATGTTCTTAGGGTTGAAGAACATACTTCTACAGATTTAGGCCCAAAGTTTATTTTATTGCAACTGATTAAAAATCCTGTAGCCTATTTCCGCAATAAAAATGTTACATTATTGTACTAACTACAAATCTTGGTTTTCAAGATACATGTTGATTGTGCCACGTATACATGTTAATATAATTGTCATAATATAATTATAATTATATTATGATATAATTATATATATTACATAATTAATATAACAATGTTAGCTTAATACTCTCAACTTTTTGTGATAAGGGGAGCCCAAGATAACATGGACAAAATAAAAGTGCAGAAAATCCACCAACTTAATTTTGCCCAAACTTTTCCTCCCTTAGTTGGAAGGGCAGTAGGAAAGGAGAATGGAGTAGAAGAAATGTGTCTTGCTCCAGGCTTTTTACAATGTCCTTTCCCTCTAGGCTTTTGGTATCATCCTGCAGCCCCCAAAATCCAATTCTGGTGCCCATCTTCACTGGCCTTATTTTTTCCAGACTATAATAAACAACCAGCCTTAGAACACTCCTAAACACCATTTCCAAATCATCTTTCTCCCCCAAATAAAACTACACATTTTTAACAATACTCTTTCCCTCTAGGCTGTTGGTATCCTGCAGCCCAAAGAATCCAACTCTGGAAAAAAAAAAAAAAAAAAAAAAAAAAAAAAAAGAATCCAACTCTGATGCCCACTTTCTTTGGCCTTACATTTTCCAGACTATGACAAGGGACCAGCCTTAGAGCCCTTCTAAACACCATTTCCAAACCATCTTTCTCCCCCAAATAAAACTACTCTATTTCATTTCATGAAATAGTCACCCAGAAACCTGATGGCTAATTAACACAATAAACTAATTCCTGTTGAGTTGTTAATGTGTTACCCCTCCTAGGTATTAGAAAATTGACTTAAAGGGTTGGAACTAAAGTTATTGAGGTAGTAGACCCTTGGGGCAATTTGTGACATTCCAAGTGAGTTCCAGTTTCCCAGCAGTCTAATCACCCTTGGGCTTTGGGGAGCAATACCTCCACTGGGAATCTTATTACTCCACTTGGTAACTGCTTTCCCCCCTCCTCACTTCCTCTATTCCGACCTACCATATAGATCTTTAATAAAATCATTTTTATATGTTCATTTCCTGTTTCCAAGGTTCCATTAATACAAACATTCTGTATTCTGTCTCTAACAAGCAGTAAAATACTTGTTTATTTTCTAGCTCTTGGTAGGGATGACTACCTGGGCTTCTGTTCCCTCTTCTCTAAATTGAGAAGGTTGAACTGAATGATCTCTAAGATTCTTTCTCCTGCGTTCCCCCCAAATTCAATGATACTATTAAGTAAAATAGCCAGGAGACAGGAAGCCATAGAATAAAATAGGAAAAGTTAAAAACCTGAATAATCTATAAATGGGGAATTTTCTAAACTTGACTGTCTGCTTTGAATAATTGATAAGCTTTTTAAATAGAATTTATAAGATTTTGGTCTTAAAAAAGTCTAACCATGTGCTGATTTGAAGTGTTCTTACTGATGAGGTTAGTGATAGTGAAGAAGTCTGAGAATTGGGATAGGGAATCTCCTCTGATTAGGACAAGTCCAATTTGAAAGAATTCTAAACCCTGAAAAGTCTGTGACAAAGGGTTTTTATTGATACTGAGAAGTCAACTTTGCTAGGAAAACAGACTTTTTGGTGAGTAAAAGATCTTGTTAGGGAAATAACAAAGGTTAACACTGAGAAGAGAATATCTTCACAGTGGGCAAAAGTCCTGGCAGGCAGCCTTGCCAAGAAGAGAGCTTCCTTGGCAAAGCAAATTACTATTTCGGACTTCTGCAAAAATTCGAGGTTCAGAATTGTTTTTTATTAGCAGTCTGAGACTTGGGCTTGTATTTAAAATTGAATGACTACTTCAATGTTGTCAATGACTGGGGCTTAGCTGTCCAGTTGAAAAGAGATTACTTATCTTGGAGTTTAGAGCCAATAGGGCTATCAGGCCGAGATCTCCAACTGAATGAGACCACTTGGGGAAGAGGGCATTGTCTGGGAAAGATATGCTTTCCCAGGGGAGAGCTTGAGACCCCGACTCACCCTTCTTTTACAGATTAAAGGGGACACAGTTTCAGGGTTCATCCCCATCATTACAATGTTTGAGGGGCTGTCATGTGGAAGAAGGTTCAGGTTTATTCATTATTTTGAGTTCTGCAGGACAAAATAATCAGTAGGAAAGTATCTTCCATAGAAGAGCATCTTATAAATTACATGGTTCTAACAGTGGATTGAGCAGCTAGGTGGTGAAGTCAGAAAACCGAAGTTCAAGTTTGGCTTCAGACACCTACTGAACTGCTTGACCCTGAACAAGGCCTTTAACCCTTAGTATCTTCACCAGATAATAAGAGAAGGAAACCACTTTGGTATCTTTGTCAAAAAAAATCCAAAATGGGAACACAATCAGACACCACTGAGCAATAATTGATTAGACTATGAAACATTTGATTCAGTTAACCCTATTTTCCTTGGTAGCTCCTCACGCTTCCCTATGTGTCCATGATACTTCTCTCCTAGCTTTTCTCCTTCCTGTCTGGTCACTCCCTTCTCAGCCTTCATCCAGGTGACTCTCTAATTTGTATTCAACTTTGATCTCTCTTCTGAACTCTAGTCCTACATCATGATGGTTTATGAGACACCACAATTCACCTAAATGTTCTGAAGGCATATAAATGAATTTTGCCCTTTTTTGTACTTAGTACAATACAATTTAGCAGAGGCTAAATGAATGCTAATTGACTAATTGACTAACTGATCTAAAACTCAACACATTCAAAACAGTTCCCATTTCTTTTCTCCCAAACCCTCCTTTCTTTTCAAGCTTTCTTATTTCATTGGAGGTCATCAGTGCTCTTCCTGTCACTGAGATTTGGGATCTTCCTTTATTCTTTATTCCTCACTTCCAATCAGTTGCCATATTTGGATTCTGCCCCCCACACTATATTCCAAATATCCCCTCCCGTTTCTTCCCAAAACACACTAGTCATTCTCCTTGTTCAGACCTTTATCACCTTTCATTCGAACTATTGCAATAGCCTTCTAATTGTTTCAAGCAGAAAGTTCTGTGTATTTGAGATAGCTAGGTGTTGGTAAATAGAGCACTTGATTTGCAGTCAGGAGTAACTTCATTTGAATTCTGCTTTAGACCTTTAACTAGCTGTGTGACTTTGGGTAAGTCACAATCTCTGCTTCGTTTCTCTTATCTGACAAAGGGGATAATAATAGTACTTACCACAAAAATATTTTGAAGATCAAATGAGATTATATGTAGAATGTATAAATGCAAAAACATGTACATATGTCTATATATTTTATAAATATTTAAATATAATATGAATATTAACCATTATTTAATCTTCTATATACATTTTGTTTCCCTCCTGCTCCCCCCACTAGAACATAATCTATTCCTCTTGAGATCAGGTACCACTTAGTTTTTTAAAAATTTGTATTACCAGTTTGGAGCACAGTGATTGGCACATAGAAAGCATTTACTCACTTCTTGCTGAATGAATGAAGCCCAGCTGAAGAATTTAGCAAAGGTCACACACATTGTAATAAGTATGTATTTAGATATTTCATAGAAAGTAATTTCTAATGGATGGGCACTAGCAACTCTTGGTATCAGAATAGGCTTCCTGTAGGAGGCAGTACTTCAATTGAGCTTTTAAGGAAGTGGGGTAGAGATGAGCACATTTCAGAACTAGAAGTTTGGGCAGGGTTTGCACAAAGGCATGGAAGGTCATGTCCTGGAAACAACAAGTACACCTATTTGACTTGGATAAAATACATGAAAGGCAACAAGATGAAATCTGTTTGGAAAGATAAGTTTGAGCCAGATTGTGAAAGGCTTTAATTACAAAACAGAAGAGTTTATTTTATGCTGTGAACAAGAGGAAGCCACTGGAGTTTCTTGACCAGGAGAATAATATGGTTAAACTGTAGTTTTAAGGATTATCAATTTGGCAACAATGTGGAGAATATTTTGGAATGGTAAGAGAGAGAAGCAGGGAAAACAATGAGAGGAATTCAGAATCAGGTTCTTAAACTGATCCATTCCATGACATCATCCTATTTTGTAAGCTAGTAGGCTCCAATATCACTGGAAGTCTGTTAGGGAAGAAAGCAGGCTAGCCTATATAACTTGGGCAAGAGTTGATAATTGAATGACACCTGAGATAACTTCCAATTATAGCATTTGATAATTCTGTGGATTAATTTATTATGATATAAACCAGCCCAAATCCAAATTTCAATTGAAAAAGTCACAAATGATTTCATTCCAGGCTGGAATATTTTAAATTAGTTACTTTTGAAGTCATCCTGAATGGTTATACCTCATGCAACTCAGTTTCATTCTTCTTAATTCTAACTGCTTAGATTCCACATGTACAAAAATACTGATAGAATCTCTTTTCATGGTGTCAAAGAATTAAAAATTGAGGGGATGTCCATCAGTTGGAGAACACCTGATCAAGATGTGGTATATGAATGTGATCTTCAAGGACTAAATTAAGCCTCTTCCCCAATTCCCCCAAAGTTTGTTCTTTATCCAATTTTCTAAACTTATTCCTATTTGGTAATAGACACTATAATATATATTCTGCTTGTACAAATTTTTCCTGCTTCCTGATTTTTTTCCCCTCAAACCTGAAGACCAAGAATTGACTAGAAATAAACACAAATTTATATTAGGTCAAAGAGCTAACAAAATTTACCTAACTGGATTATTGTGATTGAACTATGAATTTTTCTTTTTATCCAGTGTAAACTCCACAAAACACAAAAGGATGGAGTAAGAGAATGGGAGGACAGTGGGGGAGGAACCCAAGGACTAGCATGTTACCTCTAGGTTAAAAAGTGAGCCATTTCTCATAATTGGGTAGAACAGTTTAAATGTGCATCTGTATAATACTTTATTTGGGTCCAGCTTCAGGCAAAATTGTGAATGAGGAAAATTTTGTTTTTGACCTATTGACCTTAGAAACTTTTGTGCCTCTTGCCAGCCCAGGCACTCAAGTATCTTTATGCTATTTCTTGCATACTTGGTGTCTCCTAGGCAACCCTTCAAGTTCCAGATACATCTGTCTTGCTTCTTTACTAAGATTCTCCCCATCATTTTCCCCAACACCCCCAAATTCTTATTTATCCCAAGTCTCTCCTAATTCCCACAAGGCTTGATTAGGCTAATCTGATAAAATATATTTGACAGTAATACTTTAAAGGGGAAAGCTAGTTGGTAAAATGGAGTGAATACCAGGTCTGGAATTAGGAAGATTCATTTTCTTTTTTTAAAAAAAATTTTTAATAGCTTTTTATTTTTCCAACTACATGCAAAGATAGTTTTCAACATTCACCTTTGCAAAACCTTTCCTTATCCCCTCCCCTTAACAGCAAGCAATCCAATATAGGCTAAATATGTGGAATTCTTCTAAACATATTTCCATAGTTATCATACTGCAAAAGAGAAATCAGGTCAAAACATGAAAGAAAAAAAAAGCAAAACAACAAAAAAAGTGAAGATATTATACTTTGATCCACATTAAGTGTCCATAATTTTCTCTCTGGATGCTGATGCTCTCTCCATCACAAGTCTATTGGAATTGTCTTGAATCACCTCATTGTTGAAAAGAATCAAATCCATTACAGTTGATCATCACATAATCTTGTTGCTGTGTACAGTGTTCTCTTGGTGCTACTCACTTTACTTAGCATCAGTTCATATAAGTCCAGGCTTTTCTGAAATTGACCTGCTCATCATTTCTTATAATATTCCGTTACATTCATATATTATTACTTATTCAGCCATTCCCCAGCTGATGGGCATACACTCAATTTCCAATTCTTGCCATTACATAAAGTGCTGCTACAAACATTTTCACACATGTGCATCCTTTTCCTTTTTGTATGACCTCTTTGGGATACAGATCTAGTAGTGACACTGTGGATTCCCAAAGTATGCACAGTTTGATAGATCTTTGGGTATAATTTCAAATTGCTCTGCAGAATGACTGAATCATTTCACAAATCCACCAAAAATATATTAGTGTTCCAGTTTTGATACACTCTTCCAACATTCATCATTTTTTTTTCTTATCAATTTAGCCAATCTGAGAAATGTATAGTGGTCCCTTAGGGTTGTCTTAATTTGCATTTCTCTAATCAATAGTGATTTAGAGCATTTTTTCATATGACTAAAAATGGCTTTAATTTCTCTATCTAAAAATTGTCTGTTCATATTTTTTGATCATTTGTCAACTGAAGAATGTGTTGTATTCTTAAAAATTTGAGTCAATTCTCTGTTTTAAGAATGAGACTTTTATCAAAAACACTGGATGTAAACATTTGCCTAACTGCCCTTCTAATCTTGTATGTTTTGGTTTTATTTGTACAAAACTTTTTAAATTTAGCATAATCAAAATTTTGCCTTTCACAATGTTCTCTAGTTCTTCTTTGGCCATAAATTCCTTCCTTCTCCACAGATCTGAGAGATAACAGTCCCTTGTTTTCCTAATATGCTTATCATATCCTTTATGTCTAAATCATGAACCCATTTCAATCTTATCTTGGTATCAGGTGTTAGATGTTGGCCAATGACTAGTTTCTTCCATACTATTTTCCAGTTTTCCCAGCAATATTTGTCAAATAATGAGTTCTTATTCCAGAAGCTGAAGTCTTTGCATAAACACTAGATTACTTATAGTCATTGGCTATTATGTCTTGTAAAGCTAATCTATTCTATTGATCCCCTAATCTATTTCTCAGCACAAAATAGTTTTGATGACTATGGCTTTATAATATAGTTTTATGTGTGTTGCAGCTAGGCCACCTTTGCATTTTTTTTTCATTAATTCCCTTGAAATTCTTGACTTTTTGTTCTTTCAGATGAATTTTGTTATTTATTCCCCCAACTCTATAAAGTAATTTCTTGGTAGTTTGATTAGTATGATACTGAATACATAGATTAATTTAGGTAAAATTGTCATTTTTATTAAAATAGCTCAGCTTATTCATGAGCATTTGATATTCTCCCAGTTGTTTAGATCTGACTTTATTTATGTGAAAAGTATTTTGTAGCTGTGTTCATATAGTTTCTGACTTTGTCTGGGCAGATAGATTCCCAAATATTTTATAATATCTATAGTTATTTTAAATGGGATTTCTCTTTCTGTCTCTTGCAGCTGAATTTTATTGGTAACATATTGAAATGCTGATGATTTATGTAGGTTTACTTTATATCCTTCAACTTTGCTAAAGTTATTGTTTCTCATGGTTTTTAATTGATTCTTTAGTATAGCATCATATCTGCAGTGATAATTTTGTTTCCTTGTTTCCTACTCTTTATTCCTTTATTCAATTTCTTTTTCTTCTCTTATTGCTAAAGTTAAATTTCTAGTACAATACTTAATAATAGTGGTAATAATAGACAACCTTCATTCATCCCTGATCTTATTAGGAATACTTCTAGTTTATACCCATTACATATGATGCTTGCTGATGATTTTAGATAGATATTCTATCATTTTAAGGAAAACTCCATATATTCCCATGCACTTTAGTGTTTTAAATAGGAATGGGTGCTGTATTTTTGTCTAGTGCTTTTTCTGCATCAATTGAGATAATCATATAATTTCTGTCAGTTTGGTTATTGATATAGTCAATTGTGCTCATAGTTTTCTTGATATTGAATCAGCCATGCATTCCTGGTATAAATCATAATTGATCAGAGTGTATCATCCTAGAGATAAGTTGCTGTAATCTTTTTGCTAATATTTTATTTAAGATTTTTGCATGGAGAGTATTCTGGGAAGATGTTGGAGTAGGTTAGTAAATTTCAAGCTCTCCAGATTTCCCCCACAAAGAGAAAAAATTTGTGCCTCAGGGCCAACATAGACTGGTAAAAAATCAAGAAACCTTGGGGGAGAACAGAGGTCCTCCTGATACAGGCTTAGAAGATCTGAAGAATGTCCCCAGGACCATATTAACCTGTGTGAAGTGCAAACAAGTGGAGAGTGGCTGGAGCCTCAGCAGGAATCACAGAGACTTTCACCTCCCGGACTGTGGAGTCAGAATCCGAGTCTAGGAAGACGGAGGGAATCTCAGCTTATTAAGAACACCAGGCCCAGCTGTGCTACAGAGACTGGGCCTAGGGGGGAAAAGGAGGCAGCACTCATCAACTGCAGAAGTAGCAGAGCAGGGACATTGCTAGCTGTGGGCACTTGCAGAAGAAGGGAGCTCTGGGTTTGGTATTCCTGGATTGAGGGGAGAGCTAAAGGGAAACTTCCCTTCCCCACCCATGATGAGAGGTACTTACACTAATACCTGTTGGAATCCTTACTAACTGCTAAGTAATTAGAGTTGATCTAATCTTACAAGTTGTTTTGGCCAGAACCTGAAACAAGGTACTAAGTAGAACTAATCAAGACAAGGCTTGTGTTCCCACCTTTGCTCATTGGAGTCCATAAGTATGCTAGCTTCACAAAGTACACTTTCTAACTTCAAGAGAGTCCACACCTTAAAGCTCTTTGGGCCAGAGAGCACTATGGGAGAAAACCCATAATCCCATTCTCTCAGAAGGTTCATATATAAGGCGAGACAGCCATTCCAGAATACACTTTTTTCCTCTTGGCTGGCTGATCGCGCTGGACTCGAAAGGAATGACTCTTGTGCAGAGAACACTTTAACAGATTTCAGTGGAGCTACACCAGAAGCCCTCTCTCCACGTCAAGTTGGTGGCTGGGCTCCCCAGAAGGAGATAAGAGAGACCTTCCATCTCTGTCTTGGTTGGAGGCAGAAGAAAGCAGAGTCAGAGGCTGAAGGACAGAACCTTTGGATTTGGAGACATCTGAAGGGTTCCAAGCCTCTAAACCGGCTGTGCCTTTGAGAAGAACAAACTCCAACATTTGAACTCTAACAAATACCTATTATTAAAAAAAAAAAAAAAAAAAAGAATTGGCAAAGAAGAACCTTACCATTGAAACATAATATGGGAACAGGGAAGACAGGTTCATATTCAGAGGAGGACACTATAGTAAAAAGAACTTTTACCTCAAAGATTAATGTGAAATGACTCCCTGCCTAGAGGAAATTTATAGAACTCAAAAAAGCATTTTAAAAATCAAATGAGCTACATTGAAATCCCCCCCAAAAAAAATTCAAGGAAAACAAAAAGATTATGAAAATATTTAATCAACTAGAAAAGAGGGTTCAGAGTCTCAAAGGTGAAATTAATTCATTGAAAATTAGAATTGGGCAAGGGGAAGCCAGTGAAGCTATGAGAGACAAGAAATAATAAAACAGATTATAAAGAATGAAAAAATAGAATAGATTGTGAAACAAGAAAAACAACAGATCTGGAGAGCAGATCAGGAAGAGAAAATATAAGCATAATTGTAGTCCTAGAAAGTTCTGACTAAAAAGAGAACCTTGACACAAATAATCTAAGGAAATAATCTAAGAAAATTGTCCTGGAGAGATAGAAAAAATCCACCAATCACCATCTCAAAGAGGGCCTTTATAGAAAACACACAGGAATATTGCCAAATTTTGGAACCTCTATATCAAAGAGAAAATTTTGCAAGAAACAAGAAAAAAAATTCAATTTGTTTACAATTAGAATTGTACAAGACTTATCAGCATCTAGATGACTGCAAGTCCAGAAATCACATCTATCGACAATGAAAAGAACTAGGGCTGTGTCCAAAAATAATATTATCCAGCAAAAGTATCTATAATTTTTAATGAGCAAAAGTGGATATTCAACAGAATTGCAAGTTTTTAGAATGGGTTCAGTAGGTAAATTACAAATAACACTCTAAAATCTATAAAGAAATAAGAGGATGGGCAGGTGGGGAAGCAAAGGATGAGAGAAGAAGACAAGTGAGGGATCCTTGGGTGGAGGGGAGATTAAGTAATAACAAGGCAAGTTATGGAGCAGAATTTTAGCAAAAAGTGAGCAGGGATAGGAAAGACATGTGTATGTGTATGTTTTATGTGTATATATAATCTACATATAAATAAATAGGGCTTTTCTTAATTATGGCTTGCTGAGGAGGAGGAGAGGGATGAAAGGGGGGAAAAGAATAAAATAAATAAGATGCACAGCAAAGAACCAAAGAACAATTTACAAGGAAGTAAAGAAAAAAAAATGGACATTCATGAATATAATTTCTTCTACTAATATGTAAACTTTCTTGATCTGGTAATTTGTAGTTATATATTTGGATCCTCTCTAATGTTCTGCTGGGCACATAACAGTGTTCTCTTTTGTTTTGTATTTTTCTGTTTTTTTCAAATAAAATTAAAAAAAAGATTTTTGCATCAATATTCATTAAGGAAATTGGTCTATAATTTGTTTTTCTCTGTTTTGGCCCTTCCTGGCTTAGGCATCAGCACCATTTCTGTGTCATAAAAAGAAGACTCATTTTTGTGAGTTCAAATCTGGCTAGACACTTATTATGTATGACCCTCGGCAAATCACTTTAAATCCTGTCTCAGGATTTAAAGTCTTATCTGTAAAATGAGCTGGGGAAGGAAATGACAGACTACTCTAGTATTTGCTAAGAAAACCCCAAGTAAAATTACAAAGAGTCAAATGTGACTGAACAACAAAAAAAATACTTTAAAAGCTTAAAACAGTTTAATGTGGTACCACTTCTAGGAATGATAATATTTACTTATCCCAAAGGAATGATTCTTTAATGGTAGAATTTCAGACACAAGGACACAAGTAGTACAAGGGGTACTTTTTGGGCAGAAAATCCTACTTGAATCTCAACATCTTTATCAGGTCCCAGCATCTATTGCTATTGCCTCAGGTCATGGAACCTGAATAAATGACACAAGTCCTAGGGGTAGGCATATACTGTGGTTGTGCAAACATCAGCTGGAAATAATTTATTTTTCCTCAAATTGTTTTAGATTTTTTTTTGGGGGGGAGCTATTTGCTTTTCCTTATCACATTACTACATTGTAAACTCCTTGATGGCATGGACATAGAATCAATGAATTCAGGAATGGCCTTAGGAATTATCTAGGCAAGGGGTTCTTGACCCATGTACTGTGGTATGTGTGTATATGTATGTGTATACATATGCACACACACATATAAAGATAAGAGAACTATATTTCAATGCAAATGGTATCATTTGTGATGCAGTTTGTTTTATTTCATGCATTATAAAACAGTATCTAAAAAGGGACTGATAGACTTCAACAAATTGCCAAACACACACAAAAAAATAAGAACTTCTAATTCATGTCCTTAATTTTAGAGATTAATAACTGAGGCCTAGAGACCTGAGGTAACTTGTCCATAATTGCAAATATAGAAGACAATCTAGATTAAAACCTATGTCATGTCATTTTTTCATCTTTTTTTTTTTATTCCAGTGCTTCCTACCATGATAGAAAATGTTTTTGATTGCTTTTAAGGTGTTAAATTGAATTTCTTTCTCACCCTTCAGAAATCATGGATGAAATCAGCAACCAGCATGCTAAGTGATCAACAGTTGGAAGAATGGGCTGAATTGGTTTACATGATATGCAATAAAACTTAAAGCTCTTTAAATTACATCACTTTGCTCCTCAGGGTCCTAATTATTAGAAATAACTCATCACTGTAGTTAATTATTATTAATAACCACCCTGAGGGTCAAGGTGGTGCATTTGCAAAAACTGCTAGATTTATTCTATTCAAGAACCAACTATGAACTTCACTATTGTCCAGAGATCAACCTAGCTAAATTCTAGAAGCTTGTTGACCTCTGAGTAATGAATTTTTCATCCACAATAATGTTCTAAGGCTATCTCTTAATAGAGATAGATAGATAAACGCTATTTCTGGTTCAGCAAAAGGAGGACCAGTTTAGCCAGGCCATTTATATTTCTAACTCAGCACTCCAGAAGTATCCTAAGGAAGTATCTTTTCTCTCTTGCTATACCCTTTAGCCCCCATCTCGAGTATCTGCCCCTTTTCCATTATTAGTCACCAGTGACTAATGTCCCAATTCCGTTTAACCAGTTAATATAAATTAACCTTTATAGAGAGAAATTTACTTTGAAGAGATAGCAGGAACAGAAGTACAAATGTTTTCCCTAAACAATCAGGGGGCACATTTCACACCGATTCCACTCTGAGAAGAGTACGCTAGGACTTAACATACTGTCTCTCTACTTAGCTTTGATTCCATCCAATTCACATCCAGATTGGGTATGACTGTAAGATGGATCTTAAAAGTTTTCACTTGCTCCTCAGAATTTCACTGCTGTGTTAGCAGATTGAGACAAGTTACAGAATATGTATACATGCTCCAAAGTCGCTCCAAGACACATTTCAATTACAAATCATACTGATTTTTCTAGAAGGCTTCCCAGTCTCTTCCGTATGGGAAACTGCATCAGTAGCATTCTTCTCATACTCATAAGGACTGAGTTCAGTGTCCAATCCCTCATTATAGAAGTAATTAACCTTTAGCATTTATTGGAATAAATAAATAAACTATATGTTACCCAGATGGACATGAATTTCAGACAAGTAAAATTTTGTTCTTAAATCATAAATAGATGGGAAAAGATGGTCAAGTACTTAGAAAAGAACATATTGTAAAGAGAATTGTTGTGTTTTACCCCAGAGTACATTGCTGGTCAGGGCAGCTAGGTGGTGCTGTAGATAGAGTGCCAGGAGGAAAAGGCAGGGTAAAATACAGGGTGAAATTTAGGCAATACAAAAACAGAAATATTCCAGTAAAAATACTCTGTACTTAGCATTGATTCCATCAAGTTCACATCCAGATGTGGTAAGACTGTTAAGATGAGGATTCATCTCAGCTATCACTGGGATGGATCTTAAAGATTTTTCTTGCTCCTCTGGATTAAAAATGTACTGTTCTATAGCAGTAAGAAAAACATGAACTCTTGATGCTATGTGAATCAACACACATTCTTCATGCTTCATATAAGACAAAGGGAGCTATATCCACAAGAACCAGTGCAATATCCTTGCTGAATATATTTTTCATGCTATTGTTATCTTTTTTGTTAAATGTTTAAAAACAAAGAAAAATATAAGCTGTATTTTTATTCTAGTACACATGCATAATAATTAGGTTTGATTATGATTCTTTAGACCATGCAGGAGAGCCAATGCCATACAAAAAAAGTCATTTATATGCCTTTAGCATGCCATTTTGATAACACAATAATCTGAAAATAAAGATATTTGAGCTAACAATCTCTTTAACTGACTCCACTTCTGGCAATTTTGAGTCATTTATTCAAGCCAGGGAGAGGAAGAAGGTAGTCCATAGAAGTACTCCTTTGTTACCTTTCTCCTAATGGTGTTTGCCAAATAAGGTAAAGACTAGTATAACATAATGAAATATCCCCTTCCATTCCCTTTTACATGCTAATTTAATTAGTTATCTGGAGGAGATGGAATAGGAAGAAAATGCTAGTCTCCTTTTAGAACTGAATGTACTTGAATGAAGAGATTACTTACGGAATTAACTTAGGAGACCTCAGCACTGCTTCCCTTTTAGATCTCTAAAAAAAAGTGAAAAGACCACACTGAAGTAAGGTAAACCAAGTATGGGAGAAAGGACTTTAATCATAGTTCCTCATAATTGCATTTCAAACAGAAGTCTTTGAACAAGAGTCATACCCTTCATGGAGTCCTCCCAAGGATAGAAGTAGGAAGCATTGTCAGAGAGTGTTGAACTTACCAAAGGGATCTCATTTACCCAAATCTTTCTTTTTTAAAAAATAGTATTTTTATTTTCAAAATACATGTAAAGAGAGTTGACAACATTTACCTTTTTTATTATTATAGCTTTTTATTTACAAAATATATGCATGGGTAATTTTTCAACATTGATCCTTGCAAAACCTTCTGTTCCAACTTTTCCCTTCTTCTTCCCCATCCCTTCCCCTAGATGGCAGGTGATCTAATACATTCAACATTCACCTTTGCAAAACCTTGCATTCCCAATTTTTCCCCCTCCCTTCCTCCCACCTCCTCCCCTAGATAACAAGTAATCCAGTGTAGGTTAAATATGTGCAATTCTTCTAAACATATTTCCACATTTATCATGCTTTACAAGAAAAATTAGATCAAAGGGGGGGAAATAAGAAAGAAAAAACAAACAACTACAACAAAGGTGAAAATACTATATTGTGATCCACACTCAGTCCCTAAAATCCTCTCTCTGGTGCAGATGATTCTCTGCATAACAATTCCATTGGAATTGTCCTGAATTATCTCATTTGCTAAAAAGAGCCACATCATCAGAATTGATCATTAAATAATCTTGTTACCCTATACTGTGTTCTCTTGGTTCTACTCATTTCACTCAGTATCAGTTCATGCAAGTCTCTCCAGGCTTTTCTGAAATCATTCTGCTGATTGTTTCTTACAGAACAATAATATGCCATAATATTCATATATACTAGTTTATTCAGCTATTCCCCAACTGATGGGCTTCCACACAATTTCCAGTTTCTTGCTACTACAAAAAAGGCTGCTACAAACATTTTTGCACATTTGGTAATTTTCTCTTATTTATGTTCTCTTTGGAATACAAGCCCGGTAGAAAGATACACAAAGGATATACACAATTTGATAGCCCTTTCGGCATAATTCAAAATTGTTCTCCAAAATGGTAGGATCAGTTCACAACTCCACCAACAATGCATCAGTGTTCCAGTTTTCCTACATCCCTTTCAACATTCATCATTATCTTTTTTTGTCATCTTAGCCAATCTAAGAGGTGTGAAGTGGTACCTCAGAATAGTCTTATTTGTACTTTAGTCAAAAGTTATTTCAAACCTTTTTCCATATGACTACAGATCGCTTTAATTTCTTCATTTGATAATTACCTGTTCATATCCTTTGATCATTTATCAATTGGAGAATGGCTTGTATTTGTATAAATTTGACTCAATTCTTTATATATGTTAGGAATGAGGCCTTTAACAAAACCCTTGGATGTAAAAAAAAATTCCACTTCTTCCCTTAATAATCTTTTCTGCATTGGAAAAATCTTTTATTTATATAAAAATCTTTTAATTTAATGTAATCAAAATAATCAATTTTACATTTCATAACATTCTCTAGTTCTTCTTTGGCCATAAATTCCTTCCTTTTCCCTGAGAGATAGACTATCCCTTGTTCTCCTAATTTGCTTATAATATCACCCTTTATGTATAAATCGTGAACCCATTTAGACTGTATCTTGTTATAGGGTGTTGGGTATTGGTCAGTGATTAGTTTTTGACATACTATTTTCTAACTTTCCCAGCAATTTTTGTCAAGTAGTACAGAGGCTGGAGTCTTTGTTACCCATATCTTCTGTAGGCAGGAGGTGAAATAAGTATATGTGTAAAGGGACCAGATAGGACTGTTACAAGGCAGCGATTCTTTAACTCTAAATGAGTTTAACTTTAAAACTATGTTACAAAAATCACAACCATTCTCTCTGGAAATTCTTCCAATCATTTCAAATCTTCTTTCAAAACACTCATATCAAATTCTCTGTCTTTTAAGCAACCAGGTATGACAGTTCATCATAGTATAAATTGGAAAACTCCCTGGAATTAGATTGATAGGACTTGGGGTTGAAATTCTACTTTGCTACCAACTGGAAATAGCTTGGGTAAATTTCCACACCATTTGGGGTTTCAGTTTTCTCAGTACAAAATGAGACAATTTCACAAGATTGACCCTTAAGGTATCTTCTGTTCTGAGTAATTTTGTTGCAAAGACTTCTATACCCTTGGACCTATGACAGAGTTTAAAAAAAAAAAAATTAATTGGGACTAAATGCACAGAAATCTTCTTGCCTTTTCCCATTGGTTTAGTTTAGAAACTGTGGGTATCAACCTTATTAGATCATTTCTGATTGCCCTGATACAAATACACAAACTTTTTAGATAACATTACTACTTAAAAAATCATTTTCTTGCCTCTGGTATTGATGGAAAAATGTATGTTTTGGTCAAGTCAACATCAACAATAGGAAACCCACATTGACTGTGTTTTCTAGTGGGCACATAGGTATATCTTTCTACATTTATCAGCCTGCTGGAAAGGGGTGCTTTAAAAGGGAAGAGAAGACAGCTTAATTCTGTCACCAATTTGAGAAGTTTTTGACATGGCATGGTATAATGTAGCAGATTGAATACTGCATGAGACCTTAGGTAAATCATTTAATCCTTCTTAAGTATTAGAGTTTTCATCAGTAAAAGGATAATAATCTTGCTTACATCACAGAACTGTGATTCAAATAAAATGAAATAGTTTTACAATTTAAAATGCTATTTTGCTTAGTGATTTTATCACTTCCTGTGCAGCCCTAACCTCTCTCCTGACTTCTGGTCTTATATCTTCAGCTACTTATTAGACATCTCAAACTGTATATTCCACAGACATCTTAAACTCATTGTGTCCAAAACTGAACTCATTCTTCCCTTCCCCAATCCTCCCCTCTTCCTATCAACCTTAGTGCTGTCAAGGGCACCTCCATCCTTCCCATCACCCCTGTGCCTTACAACTCTCCTCAATCTCTCTCAACCCCCATATCCAATCTGTTGCTAAGACTCGCCAATCCTGCTGTGTTCATTATCACATTTATGTGCATATATATGTGTACGTGTGTGTGTGTGTGTGTGTGAGAGAGAGAGAGAGAGAGAGAGAGAGAGAGAGAGAGAGAGAGAGAGAATCCTCACTTTGGCTTTTAAATACTTTCATAACCTGTTCAGTGGATAGAAAACTGGACCTGGTATCAGAAAAATCTGAGTTCATTCTGACTTCAGACCCTAGCTGTGTGACCCAGGGTGAATCATTTAACTTTTGCCTTAGTTCCCTCAACTATAAAATGGAGGAAATAATAGCTCCTATCTCATAGGATTGTTGTGGGGATCAAATGAAATATTTGTAAAGTACTTAGCACTGTGCTTGTCATATAGTTCTTACTTAATAAATACTTCATTTCTTTCCAGGTTTCTTACAACCTATCACTTTTCATTACTCTGTAATCCAGTGACATTGACCTCTATGTTGTTCTTCTCACAAGACACTCTCTTTTAACTCTAGACATTTTCACTAGATGTCTCCCTTTTAGCTTCCCTGGCTTCCTTCAAATTCCAGCTAGATCCTTCTGTAAGAATTCTTTCCAGATTTCCCTTAATGATAGTTCTTTTTCTCTAAAAGTAGTCCAGTTTATTCTGTCCATTCCTTGTGTGTAAATTTTTTTTTCTTTTTACAAACATCTTTCTATTAGTCTGTGAGCTTCTTGAAAGAAAGAACTGTTTTTTCAAATAGTTTTTTTTTTTTTTTTTTGGCCTTTTCGGTGTCCCCCGATAGTGCCTGGCACATAACAGAACTTAATAGATGGCTTGTTGACTTGACTAATGTGCTTTTCATGTATAGCATTATTATTTGGGTTGACTGTACTCAAGGGAAGATGTTTTAGTCTTGGCTATCATTTGGCAAATCATTTTCTCATTGAATGAAAAATTAGGAATTCCAGCCAAATTACCATAAATGAAATGATAATTACTACGTTTATGTATTAGCCTAGTTTTTTTTTTAAACTTCTAATCTTCAGGGTTAGATATGAAATTCAAATCAATTTAGCTAATAATAATAGCTAGAATTAATATAGCACTTTGAGATTTTCAACGTACTTTATATATGTTGTTACCTTATTCAATCCTCAAAAAAATCTCTGTGAGGTAGGTAATGAACTACTGTTATCCCCTTCTTGAGCAGAAGAAGAAATTAATTGAGAGAGGTTTAGAGTTTTTCCCAGGGTTACAAGAATGCTAGTGAATGAGGTGCAGAATTTTAATTCAGCTTTTCCTGATTCCAACTTTAGGTTTATAGACCTAATCTATTGGTTAGGAGATGCTGTAGAAGAGAGTCATGGTTGAACTCATTCTCATGATCAAAATAATAATACATGTATCGTACATAATAATGTACTATCAAACAATTCTTAGGAAATCATCAATGCAATAGAATGGATCAAAAATAAGTAAACTTCTGATACTTACTTTAAAAAAGGAATAATTTTAATGATATCTTTTGTTTGGACATTACTTCTCCTTGTTTTCATAGAACCATCCTGTATAACAGATTTTCCCCCCCCTAAGGAGGGAAAAGAAAAAAAAAATTAGCAAAACAAATCAATTCAATGGTAACAAAAACAACTGCAAAACCTAGTAAATACGTGCAATATTCCATTCCCAAGGACCACCGACCTCTGGAAAAAAGTGTAGGGAAGTCAAATCATTACTTTATTGTTCTTTCTTTTTAACATATTTTGATCTTTTGTTACAAGTCACCTAAATTTTTTGTATATTCTTCTCTTTTCTCATAAAGTCATCCCATAACAAATAACATTTTAAAAGTAAAAAAATCAACAAAATTTAAACAACAAAAAAAAAACAACCCATAAATCTGACAATATATGTAATACTTCACATTATAGTGAATCACCCATTTCTGCAAAAGTGGAAAGAGGGAAGACTTTCTCTTTTTAAAAAAAAATTTTTTTATTATAGCTTTTTATTTACAACATATATGCATGGGTAATTTTTCAGCATTGACAATTGCAAGACTTTTTGTTTCAACTTTTCCCTTCTTTCCCCCCCACCCCTTCCCCCACATGGCAGGTTGACCAATACATGTTAAATATTTGAAGTATAAGTTAAATACAATATATGTATACATAAGACTTTCTCTTTTAAGAAATACTTTCAAATGATTACTGAATACTTCACCTCAATTCTGAATATCCCTGTAATGCCCAAGTCCCTTTAAGAAGGAAAGGATTTTATTTTGTTTTATTTTTTCACTTTAACTCTTTTTTTTTCCTTTATTAAAGCTTTTTATTTTTCAAAACATGCATGGACAATTCTTCAACATTAGCCCTTGCAAAACCTTGTGTTCCAATTTTCTTCCTCTTCCTCCAAGCCCTCCCCTACATGGCAAGTAGTGAAGAAAAGGATTTTAAAATCTCAAATACTTAATTACTCTTACCCCAAAGGAAGTTGTTAAACTGGAAGGTAGTTTAGGAATTGTTCATCCTGGCTTGATGGTTTGGATTTCTCTCTCTTTTGCATCCTCCTAGACTTATCCTATTTATGAGATTTTGAACTCTGACAGGGTGGAGGAAAGAGAAGGAGGAGGCTGGGTGAGAGGAGAGTGTAAAGGGAGTTTTTGATATGGAAAGAACAGGATGAGGAAGCAGGGAAACTGAACAACTAAACAAAAATTCCTGTGTTCTGTTTTCTTCTTTATCTTAGTATCTTCCCAAAGAATTAAAACAATGTATAGGGACTTAATAGGGACTTGATATGTTTGTTGAATGAATTTCATTTTTTTGTTTATTAATATATTTTATTATTTCAGTGTTATGAAGTCTTAGGATGTATGATAAACACATTCACATGTAATTATAGAACTTATGCCCAAACCAAAATATATTTCTTCTCCTCTATTATTATGAATAATTAGTAGTTGACTTCTAACACCTAGAGAGAAGTATTGACATCACCTATCTGAGTTTGCATAGCTAAAAGTATTTTAAAAAATTGTTTTTAAAGGTTTTCAGGGTGAAGCTATGAATTGTATATTAAAGTAAAATCCTTCTATTAGTAGCCAAATGTTACACCTTCTGGAACACTGCTTAACAACAAAAGCAGAATATGTTTTATTTTTCAAATGAAGCAATTTATTCTTTTGCTTTATACAAAGTCAATAATAAATCAGTTCTGTGCAAATCCCAGCCTACGCCATCTACGAATGATTTCCAAATTCCAGATAATGGTTTCTGGGAACAGCATGTAAAAACCTCTTCATGTTGCCATATATAGAGCCCATTATTGTTTCAAGCATACCTCCACCGTGTTACTCTAGTCTAGATGTCTGGAAGTGGTGCACTAGTTCAAGGAAACACTTTGTCATCATGCAAATAATTGACGATTTTTAGTTGCCATATTCCACAGTGCAAACTTAACATTCAGCTTTCCCAGTCAGGCTCTCCAGGGACTCAAATCACCTCTTTGTGTTTGGGTTTCCATGCTGACATTAAGGAAAACAATAATGTCACTCCATTGTAAATCCCTCTTTCTGTATTCTCCACTAATTTTAATATTAACTCTCTTTTCAACTCCTCTCCCCACACCAAGTGTTAGACTCTTTTTTTTTATTCTCTTTTACAGGGCTGAGTTTTCCAAGCTTGTATTTTTAAGCACTTCCAAAATTTCTCTTAACATATGTTGTAGAAAGTCTGTCCTATTAACAGAATCCACTCTTCCAGCATCTCACAATCCAAATAGTCTTTCATATATTTTTCTGGAATGTACAATTAAGTTATGTTTAGCATTGTTCTAAAGTCCACTTTTTTGGATTGGGTCTCTTGATGTCATCTTCCCAGAATCTAAGTTCAACTTCATTGTCATGGAAAGTCTGATTTAGTTTTTGATTTAGGAGAATATATGATTATCTGTGCTTATGACTACAGTAGAAATTAAAGAGTAAAGCAATTTTTGGTAGTTGTGTTTCTGATTCTACCTTTGTTTGAATTTCACCAAGGAAAGTCTATACTTCAGATATAAGACAGGAATAGAGTTAGAGCAGAGATTCTTAACCATTAACTTCCCTTGACCATGGAGGCCTTTGGCAGTCTGTTGAAGCCCATAGGTCCCTTTTCAGAGTAATGTTTTAAATGCAGAAAATAAAATACATAGGGTTACAAAGAAAATATTTAAAAATTATTTTTTGAGACAATTGGGGTTAAGTGACTTGCCCAGGGTCACACAAGTAGGAAGTGTTAAGTGTCTAAGGCCAGAATTGAACTCAGGTCCTCCTAAATTCAGGGCTAGTGCTCTGTCCACTGAGCTGTGTAGCTGCCAAAAAAAATTATTAAAAAGAGATCTTTTGACATCCAAATTCAAAGATCCCCTAAAATCTACCCAAGACCCACTGAAGATTAGAGAATTAAGTCTGGCTATCCCTAAGCCCTATCCCTAGCTCTAAAGCTACAGAAAAAGCCATATGCCATTAGAAATGAGTGCTCTTCCTACTGGCAACAATTCTCCCCCAACTTCTTTTCCTAGATTTCATGATAAAGAAGTCTCTAAGTGAGAATTTCTGGAAAGAAGTCTTCTTTGAAAACTATTGATTGTCAGATATCTTTCTGCTACTGTATATAGTTAAGTTCATAGATGAAAAGTTTTGTTTTGTTTTGTTTTGAAATTAGACTCACTACAATGCAGCCTGCTGTCACTAATCAAAAAATCTTCTGTAGTCTTAGTTGTGACTGGGTATTGTTTCCTGGACTGATAGCAAACTTTGAACTTGGATGGATTTCTTCCAAGATCAAAAGTAATCTTATCCACTATAATCCTTGAATATTTTCTTGCTGGTCTATTAGCATAACCTTTAAGAAGCCTGAATCTATGTTGTCAATAGTAAGTAGTCACTCCTGAATAAATGAATGAATGAAGCATTTATTATCACTTAAGATGCTAAAGAGTGGGGAAGCAAACAGAAAGCTTTAGCAATTCCTGCTCTCAAGGAGCCTATATTCTAATGGAAGAGACTACACACATGGAAGGTTTTGGCCTCAAGTCAGATGGCAAGATCTCATGGTCCTCAGTGTATAGCAGCAGAACAAACAGTAAAGCCTCTTCTTTATCATTTTCTCTGTTAACATCATATTAGTTTCTGGATAAGTATTTATTTGGTATTTTATTTTTCCCAGTTATATGTAAAATAACTTTTATTGTTTGTTTTTAAAACTTTGAGTAACAATCAGTTCCATTTGTTCAATAATTGATAAAACCAGCTACACCCCACAAAAGAACTCTGGGAAATGAGTGTGAACCACTACATAGCATTTCCAATCCCTCTGTTTTAATCCGATTGCATTTTTGATTTCCTTCTCAGGTTAATTGTACATTATTTCAAAGTCTGATTCTTTTTGTGCAGCAAGATAACTGTATAAATATGTATACATATATTGTAGTTAACATATACTTTAACCTATTTAACATGTATTGGTCTACCTGCCATCTGGGGGAGGAAGTGAGGGGAAGAAGGAGAAAAGTTGGAACAGAAGGTTTTTCAAGGGTCAATGCTGAAAAATTACCCATGCATATATCTTGTAAATAAAAAGCTATAATAAAACAAAACAAAACTTTGAGTTCCATATTATTGTTCTATAAGAAATGATCAGCAGGATGATTTCAGAGAGACCTGGAGAGAATTACATGAACTGATGCTAAGTGAAATGAAAGCAGAAACAGATCAGTATAAACGGCAATAGCAAGACTATACGATAACCAATTCTGATAGACTTGGCTCTTGTCAACAATGAGATGATTTAGACCAGTTCCAATGGTCTTGTGATGAAGAGAGCCATTTGCAGCCAGATAGAGGACTATGGGAACTGGATATGGACCACAACACTCTTTTTGTTTTCGTTTTTGATCTGATTTTTCTTGTGCAGCATGATAATTATGGAAATACATATAGAAGAATCACACATGTTTAACCTATATTAAATCACTTGCTGATTGGGGAAGAGGATGGGAGAAAGGGAGGGGAAAAATTAGAACACAAGGTTTTGTAGGGGTGAATGTCAAAAATTATCCATGTATATATTTTGAAAATAAAATGCTTTAATTAAAAAATAAAAATAAAACCCTAAAAAAATTATTGGGGGAGAAAAAACTTTGAGTTCCACATTCTATCCCCACCTCCCCCACCTTTCCATTGAGAAAGCAAATGTGAAGTTTTGCAAAACGATCATATTAGTTACTGTTTGATAATGACTTTGGAGACAAAAACTTTCTTTTCAATAGATGTGATTGTTGCACCTGTAGAAGCAATTGCAAGACTGCAATTTCTTAAGAGTTGCTTTCTAAGATGATGGCTAAGGACAATGGGATAGAAACCCTGATATTTCCAAACTGATGGCTTTAAGGACCTAAGCTGTCTCTATCAGGGTCTTAGGTCAAGGTGGTGTTGGCAACAGTAGGCTTGGCTACTCTCACCCAACTAGTTGTCCATGTTTAGCTTTTATTTATTTTTGTTAAAACTGTAACTCGGAAAGAATGATTAGGGCTTTGTTCTGGGGTGCCAAATTAGAGGATACTGAATTTAAAGGTCACTGACAGAACTTGCAGCATTCTCATAGCCCAGAAAGAGGTTCACACTTAGTTATAAGGAATAATTAGTTAAAATAGGAAGTTAATCAGATAGTGTGTTAGGAAGAGATCCTCCCCTGCCCTGCTACCTATGCTGGGTATTCTCTTCCCCAGTAGTAGCCTTATCCTTGGTCTCTCTTTTCTCACAGTCACAGGGAAACTTCTTCCAAAATCTAGCTGTGAGTAGAGGCCCTGACTTGGTCCAAGTGCAAAAATTCCTAGTTAGTCCTGTATTTTGTCACAAACTATTAAATGGGTTTGAGAAAATCTGAAGGTCTTCCCCTCCAGATTGATTCTTTTGTGAAGGCAAACTAAGCAATCTTTTGCCTCAATTCTTAACCTAGTCTTTAACTACTGAATGGCTATTATTACCTCAAACATACTGAGGCCTGGGGAAAAGACCTCAGTTTAAAAAGTCATCCACTGCATCTGAGGCTATGGCTAGTCTTCTGGCTTATATCTTGCCACTAGACCTTGATGACTCTGGAGGAGAGAGTGAAGCTGATGATTTGCATAGCTCTGCTTACTTAAATCCAAGTCACTTTCAAATCAAGACATCACCCTGCTAATACCATTGATTCTCTTTGATAATGAAGGATGAACAACAAATTAGTTTAAGGTGAAATAAAAATCTGAAATGCAATTTAGAATGATTAATATTGGCTTTTATCTTTACTGTAATTACATGAAGGACATCATTTCTGCTGGTCCTGAGTGGATGTTTCTCCTTCCGTTTTTTTGGCTGTTGAATTAATTTACCTCAAATATAGACTCATAGACCTAGTACTGGAAGGGATCTCAGAGGCCATTAAGGCCTACCCATCATTTAACAGATGAGAACTGAGGTCCAAGGATGGTTTTCATTTTTTAATACTTCATTAAAGCAAGGAAAAAGGACATGTTTTAAACTCTTCCCTAGAGATTTTGTCTTCACACCTACAGCTCACATAGAGGGCCATAAACCCTTTGATATTTAAAGTGGTCTGGTCTCCTATCATGATTTTATGGCTAGAGGATATTTTGGCTACATCAGCCACATACCTAAAGCAGAGTAGTGACAGAAAAATATAGTTGTATTTAATACCTGTTTCAAAGAATCTTCTATTGCACTTATATTCTTTGTGCCATATGGTTGAAACTTGTGATTTCATCAATGTGGGGGAACTCACCACAGTGTGGAAACTTCTTAAACTAATGTTGCTCAGCAACTGGTTTGCAGTTTGTGCGAGAGAGTTGCCTGGGACATTGAGAGGTTGTTACTTGTGTGTTCATGCCACCAATGTGTGTAACAGAGGTAGAATTTATGCACAGGTCTTCCTCAGTCCAATCTGACAATTCCATCTGCCATTCTACTTCAGCCTGTCAACATTTTCTGATTTTAAGTTTCTCTCCAGTTCTCTTCCTTCCTTCCTTCCTTCCTTCCTTCCTTCCTTCCTTCCTTCCTTCCTTCCTTCCTTCCTTCCTTCCTTCCTTCCTTCCTTCCTTCCTTCCTTCCTTCCTCTCCTCCCTCCCTCCCTCCCTTCCTTCCTTCCTTCTCTGTAGGCAATTAGAATTAAGTGACTTACTCAGGGTCACACAGCTAGAAAGCATTAAGTGTCTGAACTCAAGTCCTATTGACTCCAAGACCAATGTTCTTATCTATTGTGCCATCTAGCTGTCCCTTATGTTTCTTTCAAAACTGATTTCTCCTAACATTTAGAAGAGTAGTGGGCACAAAGTAATATTATAAATTTATCTCCATAACAGGGAGTATATACCTGATACAATACTGCCCATCTTTGAGGAAAATGGGAAAAAAGAACCCAGATTTGATGCTGAATCCTAAGTTTGTCTTTCATCTTTGGGATACATGAATACCCACTAACTCTCCAAAATTATATGGACTGGGAAGTTTCCTAAAGCTAGACTGTTCTTTGAAGTTGTGTCTTCTATCAAGAAAACTGGTATAAAAACTCTTAGTGAGTCCAATGAGGAACTGCTGTAATGAAAATTCCTTTCTGTGATGCAGCTCTACAATTCTTTTGGTAACTTAGAGTGATAGACAAGTATCTAGTATACATTAAGTTAAGTCCCTATACGCACTGTCATACATAGGTAGTATATATCAAAGGCAAGACAAACTCAAATGTTGCTGACAACAAACACAAACTGTTTTTTATTATTCCATGCTGTCTCCTCAATACATTCTACCAAAATGGCATTTGGAATTCTAAGTCAGAGAAGCCTTGAAGAGAATGTTACTGAAGTACTCAATGACTTCAGGAGGACATCCAATGTGGCTTCTTCCTAAAGTCTTTTTCCTTCATATAAATCTATATCATATTATTATATAACAAGTCTAAGAAATGAGGCTAAATAGTCTTCATATCTGAACTTCAGGGTCTCTCCAAGGTAGAAAAAGTAAAAAATGATTTTTGGAACTTTGGAAAGAATTATTTACATAAAAATTACTTAGTAATGTAGTTAATGAGTCTTGGTTCCAGGGAAATCTTGGAATGTATTTTAGTTTAATACAAAAATAGCAAATAGTAATAACAGTGGACATCATTTATGTCTTGAAATAAAAAAAACAGAAATAAGTTATACAGATTTATGAAAATGAATTATGAAAAGGGAAATTTCCAGACAATTAAATGATAAAGCTTTTTATAGGCCTTTAATTTATAATTCCACTTGTGAATTTCAGAGAGAGCTGACTTGGAAATCAAGATATCATTCTAATAAGGACAGGCCATTAAACAAGACACTTTGTATTTGATCAAAGAATACCTGATTACAATCTTCTTACATATTTTACTCTGATCTCAGGAAATTATCTATCAAAATATCAACTGAAGTATAATACATATATTATTGAGACTATTAAAAGCTTGCCATTCTAATTGCTGTAGGGTTTTGTAATTCCTCCTTCCCAATCCTTATATCCCAGGAAGTGCTAATTTTTTTTCAACAACCCAATCAACTGAGTTTGGCATATTTCAGAATAGAAGCTAAAAACAATTTTTACAATTTGCTTTTCATAAAATTATTGATTTAGAGCAGGAAGGGGTCTTCAAGATCAAATTCAATCCTCTCATTTTACAAATGAGGAAACTGAGGCCTACTAATATGAATGATTAGATCAATATCATGTAGGGAGTAATTAATTGTCAAAGTCAAGATTTAAACCTATATTGTCTGACTCCAAATCTAATATTATTTTCTGTGTTCATCAATTAATGAGGTAATAAAAATGCTCACTTTAATTCTTTAATATATAGAATGACTGTCTAGGAGAGGCTTCAGGGAAATTTAGATGGTGCAAAAATATCAATAACTTTTTTTAAACACTTTTACTTAATCTGGTTTTGAATGATATATGTGTATGTGTTGTGTGTATACACACATATACATCTATACATATATAAGGATTATTCACCTAAGAGCTAGCCAAACATTTTCTTTACTTCAATTTCATCTTACCTAGAAGATAAAATGATGATGTTTGCTTTTAGGACCTTCCTCCACCATTCTTGTCACAGCCCTTCTTCTGGATGAAGGATAAAATTGCTCCTCCCCCTTTCTTCAGCCTGTGAAAATCAGTATTATCTCAGTTCTCAGAGTGATCTGATAAAATAATTCACACAAGTGTTAGTCACTCTCTTCCAGGTTTAACGCATTACCTGCTGGGTGGTTTTTTCCTTGCATTTTAAAAGAACACAAGGAGAACTTATTACTCATAGACACTGATGCTAATGGTGAAATCTTCAAATGCCACTTAGAAGTGGGTGGGAAGTTATACGGGAAAGGGAGCCTTTTCAATGGTCTTTATTTCAAATCAACCACAAATAATTACTCCTAGTTTTAACAGGAACTAGCAAAGTGAAGTTGTCACCTAAATCTGTCTCGTGATGTAGTCATTGTATTTCCTTGGATCTAATTTTATTCCTCAGTAAAATGAAGGGGTTGTACTACTGTCTCTGAAGTCCCTTCCAAGTAAAATCTATAATTTTTTGAATCTACAAACTGCCTATTTAATTTACATATAATCTGATCCTATCTGGAGTTGAATTAGTAAAATGTATATTTGGATAGGGAGAAAAATTCCTTAAATACAACAAATCTCCAATCCCAGGGATGCATGGTTTACTCCTGGTCATATTCCTTTATGGTGAACAAATCTGCAGAGAAAATATGGATACACATAGAGAATACAGATTCTCTCTCCTTGAGAATCTACCCATGTGGGGCAGCTAGGTGACTCAGTGGATAGAGCACCAGCCCTGAAGTCAGGAGGATCTGAATTCAAATTTGATCTCAGACAATTAACACTTAACCTAGCTTGTGTGACCCCTGAGCAAGTCACTTAATCCTAACTGCCTCAGCAAAAGAGAGAGAAAGAGAGAGAGAGAGAGAGAGAGAGAGAGAGAGAGAGAGAGAGAGAGAGAGAGAGAGAGAGAGAGAGAGAGAGAATCTACCCATGTGTCCAGGGGCAGAACAAAAAGAAAAGGAAAATGTATATGAGAGAACAGGAGTCTCTTCCGTTAAGATTGTCCCCAGACACTATTAAGAGACTGATGTTTTTTTTTTTTTTTTCCTGGTGGCTACTTCCTTTCTCCCTGTCCAATTGGGATATCCAGGTGGGCTTTAGCCAGAAGCACTGATAAAATTATAATACTCCCTGGGCAAGCAGGGCACTGATAGGATCTTAGCCTCAAGGGGGCCTTTTGTTCTTAAAGTAAGCCTTTTGTTCAACTGGACTGCCCAGTCCCAGATAGAGGTATCTAATAATCACCATTACTGTATTCAATCAGAAATTCAAGTTATGATGTAACAACCCTCCTGCCCCCCCAATTATACTTCCTCTATAAAATGCATTGGATTCATAGGATAGTTCCTCTCTAACATCTCTTGGAATTTAGCCTATACTTAGCAGCATAAGTTGCTACTTGATTTGTTCTTTTATTTGGAGGTCTATGTTTACAAATTCTTTTGGTATGACTTGAAATATCAACCAATAATTTCAATGTACTTTTGAAATCTCATCCCATTCTCCATTATTTTGGTGGGTTGATATGGAAAGAGTCTGATTATACCATCCCTCAAATCTTATATCTGCCCTCATAGTTCCCACAATGAGCAACAGACTGCCCAGTCTTCTCAGGTGCACCAAAACTATCAAAGGCAGCAAAAATAGATCAGATACAGCTGGGTATAATTAAACATTTAGAAATATTATGCTTACAATAGAGTCTAGCTTTCTTAGTCTAAAATTCTCTGTCCAGACCACTTTTAATTCTTTGCTTCTTTTGCCCATATATTTTAATCCCAGTTGGTTTCTGCTCTAGGTCCATAATTCCTCTGCTTATCTGCTAAATATGTAGTTCCTAGTTTTTAGTTTCTACATTTCTTTTCCTCTAACTGCCCTTGGCCTCCCAGATTGCTGAGATTCCCCTTTGATCTGTTGATTTCTCACTCAAAACTACTTGATTTCTGCTGCCTAAGATAGACTTTTCTTATTTACCTATTAACAATTAACCATGTACACATAGAAGACCTTAGTATGATTACACAAATGATATCTTAACATTCAGACATGTGCCCTGCTGGTTGATTTTCAACAGGAATAAAAAAAAAATTACGGTAACATTGCAAAATCAAGAAAAGTTCCTCCAAATTACAAAATGCCTTTAAAAAAAAGATATGATTATATATTTTTACCATGTTTAACATATATTTGATTACTTCCCATCTAGGGGAAGGGGTGGGAGGAAGGTGAGGAAGATTGGAACACAACTTTTTGCAAAGTCAATGTTGAAAAATTATCCTTGCATATGTTTTGAAAATAAAAAGTTTCCATTAAGAAAATAAAGATATGATTAGATCTCCATGGGCAAAGTAAATTTAGAGTAAGGCAATAGTCCAGATTGTCTGCCTACAATGTACCACCTCACTCATCATTTCATATAATATGATACAGAAGTTTATCCAAAAAATAAGTCACTTGCCAAAATTTGTCCAGATTTAGAGAGAAGCATGATATCACCAATGTTGCTATTGTCCATCTTGTCTATTGGTGTCATTTTTTGAAATGCTGTCATATTTTCATATATATACATATTTATACATGTGTGTATATGTATAATGTATTTTATATATATATATACACAATAAAATACATTATACATATACACACATGTATATATATATATATATATGAGAGAGAGAGGAAAATAGATGGTGGAAACATTTCTTTAAGTTTCCTACTTGAGCTTTGGTAACTTGATGCTTCTTCCAGTTTTTGATTCTGGCCTTGAATTCCAATTGAATTAAAATCTATATTGATATACTTTCTTCAGAACTTTTCACATAGGCTTATCAATCAATCAACATTGTCTACTATGTAGGTATTATGCTAAACATAGGAATACTGAAAGATAGCCTTTGTCCTCAAGTTGCTTATAATCTAATGAGTGACAAAAGGGCTATCAAATTGTGCATGTCCTTTGATCCAACAGTGTCTCTACTAGGTCTGTATCCCAAAGAGATCATAAAAAAATGGAAAAAAGATCCACCTGTGCAAAAATGTTTGTAGCAATCTTTTTTGTAGTGGTAAGAAACTGAAAACAATTGAAGCCCATTAGTTGGGGAATGGCTGAATAAGTTATGGTATATGAATGTGATAGAATATATTGTTCTATAAAAAGGCAGGAAGATTTCTGAAAGGTCTTGAAAGACTTACATGAACTAATGCTAAGTGAAGTGAGTATAATCAAGAGAACATTGTAAACAGCAAAAATAAGATTATGTGATGGTCAGCTGTGCATACTTGGCTCTTTTCAATGATGAGGTGATTCAGGCTAATAGATTTGTGATGGAGAAAGCCATCTGCATCCAGAAAAGAGGAGTAGGGGGACTGAATATGGATACAACATAGTATTTTCACCTTTTTTGTTATTTGCTTGCTTTTTTTTTTTTTTCTACTTTCTGATTTTTTTTTCCTTTTTGATCTGATTTTTCTTGTGCAGCATGATAAATGTAGAAATATGTTTAGAAGAATTGCACATGTTTAACCTCTACTGGATTACTTGCTGACTAGGGGAGGGAATGTGAGGGAGAGAAATTTGGAACACAAAGTTATGCAGACTATTTTTTCATGTATTTTGACAATAAAAGGCTATTATTATAAAAAAATCCAATCTAATGAGGAAGACAAACAAATAAATATATTAAAATGAACTATATACAGAATAACAAGGTAAGAATTAAAATAGGATAGGCACTGGAATTAAGGATTGGGGGAAGTTTCCTCTTAAATGTTTTAACAGCTTAATGTTTTGGAAAGTGTCAGAGTGGGAGTTCTATAGTCTTCTTAACACATTGTTTGGTACTGGAAAAGTCATTCTTTAAATCTTTCTATGTCTGTAAAATGAACATATTCATACTTGCATTAAATTCTTCATTAGTTTGTTACAAGGAAAGTGCATTATAAATCTTAAAGCTTTTAGAAATGTAAGTTGGTATTGTCAATATTAAAAGTTGTGTTGAGGCAGTCATTGAAGTTTCCTTTATATTGTCAAGAAATTCTTGTCTTGCAACTTTGAGATACCACTACACACCTGTCAGATTGGCTAGAATGACAGGGAAAGATAATGCAGAATGTTGGAGGGGATGTGGGAAAACAGGGACACTGATACATTGTTGGTGGAATTGTGGAATACATCTAGCCATTCTGGAGAGCAATTTGGAACTATGATAAAAAAGCTATCAAACTGTGCATACCCTTTGGTCCAGCAGTGTTACTCCTGGGCTTATACCCCAAAGAGATTTTAAAGAAGGAAAAGGGACCTGTGTGTGCCAAAATGTTTGTGGCAGCCCTTTTGTAGTGTCTAGAAACTGGAAACTGAGTGGATGTCCGTCAATTGGAGAATGGCTGAACAAATTGTGGTATATGAATATTATGGAATATTATTGTTCTGTAAAAAATGACCAACAGCATTATTTCAGAAAGACCTGGAGAGACTTACATGAACTGATGCTGAGTGAAATGAGCAGGACCAGGAGATCATTATTTACTTCAGCAACAGTATTATATGATGATCAATTCTGATGGACGTGGCCCTCTTCAACAATGAGATGAACCAAATCAGTTCCAATAGAGCAGTAATGACTTGAATCAACTACACCCAACGAAAGAACTCTGGGAGATGACTGTGAACCACAACATAGAATTCCCAATCTCTCTATTTTTGTCCGCCTGCATTTTTTATTTCCTTCACAGGCTAATTGTACACTATTTCAAAGTCCGACTCTTTTTATACAGCAAAATAACTGTTTGGACATGAATACATATATTGTATTTAACTTATACTTTAACATATTTAACATGTATTGGTCAACCTGCCATCTGGGGGAAGGGGTGAGGGGAAGGAGGAAAAAAGTTGGAACAAAAGGATTTGCAACTGTCAATGCTGAAAAATTACCTATGCATATATTTGTAAATAAAAGTTTACAAAATTTACCAAAAAAGCTATTAAAAAAAAATTCTTGTCTTGGATGAAGAGTCATCTATTTCAAATCTTCCTTCAGAAGTATCTTGATGATATATATGGGTATAACTAGCTAAACACATGTCTATTTTTTTCTTTTTTGAACTATTTTTTTAAATTAAAATTTTTTATTTACAAAACATGCATGGGTAAGTTTTCAACACTGACCCTTGCAAAACCTTCTGTTCCAAGTTTTCCCCTCCTCCTCACCCCCTCCCCTAGCTGGCAGGTAGTACCATACATGTTAAATATGCTAAAATATATAATAAATCATATACATATATATATATGTATATGTATATATATATATGATGTTCTCTTCTTTTTTATAATATGATTGTTCTCTCTGGGAGCAGGTTTCTTGGGGAGGTTTTCTGGAGGCAGCCTTAGTTTCTCTTCCAAGTCTTGTCTCTTTCCTTGGGCCTGGGCAACTTTCTTAGAGGCCTATCTCTCTGCTTGGTTCCAAAAGCTCTTGCAGCTTGTCCTTTGCCTCTGTTTTCTTCTGCCTCCAGCCAGCACAAAGGTGGAAAATGGAATGAATCTGACTCTGCCTCGGAGAGTGGGCTTGTGGGCTTCTGTGTTTCCCAGAGTGCTCTCTGGCCCTGAGAGCTTCTTGCTTATATGCTGTTCACTGAATACACACCAATCATTATATCACCGGAAAACCATTATTTGTTATATGATTAAATCAATGCTAAATTAGATTTAACCATTGTCTCCTCAATTACACGTAGTACTTTGTTTCAAGTTCTGGCCCATAATATCTCCTCATACTATCAGATCAATCATACTGAACCATGCTAAATTAGATAATTATTGTCTCTATCAACTCTAATGAGTTAACATTTTGTAAGGATTCCAACACATATACAGTTATCTTGCTGCACAAGAAAAATTGGATGAAGAAGGAAAAAAAAAAAAAAAACCTGAGAAAGAAAACAAACAACAGAAAGAGTGAAAATGTCATATTATGGTCCACAGTCCTCTCTCTGGATCTAGATGGCTCTCTTCATCACTGAACAATTGGAGATGGTCTGAATCATCTTACTGTTGAAAAGATCCATGTCCATCAGAATTGATCTTCGTATAGTCTTGTTGCTGTGTATGTATAACGATCTCCTAGTGCTGCCTATTTCACTTAGCATCAGTTCATTTAAGTCTCTCCAATCCTCTCTGAAATCATCCTGTTGGTTGTTTCTTACAGAACAATAATATTCCATAACATTCATATGCCATAATTTATTCAGCCATTCTCCAACTGATGGGCATCCATTCAATTTCAAGTTTCTTACCACTACAAAATGGGCTGCCACAAACATATTTGCACATGTGGGTCCCTTTCCTCCTTTAAAATCTCTTTGGAACATATAGGCCCAGTAGAAACACTGCTTGATCAAAGAGTATGCACAGTTTGACAACTTCTTGAGCCTAGTTCCAAATTGTTCTCCAGAATGCTTGGATCCATTCACAGCTCCACCAACAATGTATCAGTGTCTCAGTTTTCCCACTTCCCCTCCAACATTTGTCACTGTCTTTTCCTGTCATCTTAGTCAATCTGAGAGGTGTGTAGTGGTACAGACAGAGCTCATCTCTGCAAGATCATTTGCTACTATGACTGGGTGACAGTCACATGCAGAGAGCTAGAGTATGAACTAAAATGGCCCAGGACAATCATCATTACAGAATGCTTTTAGATGGAAATCAAAGGAGAACTAAGTAATACTTGGAATGTCAATTGAGTAAGACAAAAAGGAATCTTTAGGGTTTAATGCTTTCAAGAGAGAATCTTCCCACAAGAAGACTAAATCTCATGTCTGAGAAGTATTAATCCTCAGTTTTACATGATTTTTTTGGTGTATATTATTTCCATCCTACATGCTAGAAGCCTGGACTTCTCCCAGATAAAAGAACTGTCATATGGTCATGTGACTTAATTGGCAAGTTTCAACAAGAAAGTTTGGCAGATTCTTAGAACAGAATTAACATATGTTTTATATATGTGTGGGTAGGTATATATATAGCTATCCATCTACATCCATATATGTATATTATTTATTTATAACCTTGAGTTAAAGCTTTAAAATTAATTTAGATGCATTTAGGTAAGTTATGCAAATTAGCATTGGTTTAAAGGAAACTACTGACAGATTATCTGGCAGTGGAGAGAAAGCTGACCTTAAAGTCTGTCCAGACTGAATTCACGTCCACTTCTGATTCATGCCAGCTTTGTGATTCACCCAATCTCTGGGTGGCCCCTGATAACTCTCTGAAGCTGGAGGAAATGTTCCTCTGCTTATGTAGAGGGAATTTCTTCTCAAAGAGCTCTCTATACCAAAAGACATCACAGATATTTTTCTCTAAAAGAAAAGAAACTGATTATTTAAATTTCATTTGCTGTTCCTCTCTCACTAAAGACAGTCACGGACACCGATTGGGCTTTTGTTTCTGTGAATCTGAATTGGTCATAAGATCATATGATCTAATGGATTTAGAGTTTAGTGATTTAGCTTAACCTTCCCTCATTTTGAAGATGAGGATTTAGGTTTATTGACTGTCACTTCCACTTCACATCTCCCCTCACCTCCACCCCCCCTTTTCTTTGAGGCAATTGGGGTTAAGTGATTTACCAGGATCATACAGTTAAGTGAGACTGAATTTGAACTCAAGTCTTGTATAACTCCAGGACTGGTAAGCTATCCACTGCCCCATCTACCCACTGTTCTATACTACACAGAAGTTTTAAGGTAGCTGTTTTGTGTGTGTGTGTGTGTGTGTGTGTGTGTGTGTGTGTGTGTGTGTGTGTTGTTTTGTTTTAGATCAGAGAGTGGATCTCGCGATAGTGTATGTTGTTTTTGTTATCAGGATTTTTAAAAGTCATAGGATTTTAGAACTAGAAAGGACCTTGGAGACCATCAAGCCTGATCCTCTGATTTTATAGGTAGGGAAACCGAGACTCAGAGAAATTGAGTTTTAAATATTAGCAAATCTAACCTACTAAACACATAGATTGAAAAATTGAGGCCGAGATCATGTGACTTGCTTGCGGTCACACTTAGGGTCAATGGAAGAATAGGGACTGGAACCTGGTTTTCTGATTCCTAATCCAGTTCTTTTATTATTAATATATCAGATTTTTTTAATGCTTCTATTACTCTCTTGAACTAAACCTGATGTCTACTTTAAAAAAAAATTAACTTTTTTAGATACTGGAATATAATTTTGTGCACTTCATTAGTAAATGAAAGTACCTAATTTGCTTCTTGGTAGTAAGTACTGGCAAGTTGGTTTGCTATTTATCACTTGTTAGAGTCCAATTACATGGGATATTAATGAGCCACGGACCTTGCTTTCATAGAGATTGTGTTCTTGGCCTTCAATCTATGACCACTCCAAAAGGTAAAGGTTTAATTCAATTACATGCTATATTATGTATCATTAGCAACCAAATTAACCTATTTCCATTCAATTCCAAAACACTTTTTAAATGTCTTTTTTCCCCCACTGCTTTATCCTTGTAGGGAAAAGGTTTTTGTTTATTTGTTTGTTTGTTTTTTGGTGACTAAAGGTGACATTTTGCTGCTCATAAAACAAGGATGAACCCTACAGTTGTGATCAGAAAAAACTCACAGCTATGGAATAAATTATAAACTGATAATGACACAAATACATTTTCAACAGGATGTCATTCAATCCCATTGTTTAATAAATGGTCATTGAACAGTGGATGAATGATGCACACAAGGAAAGAAAGAAGATGGAAAGAAGTGTAAAACAGTGTAATCCCCTAAAAGTGTTAGCCTTTAAACATTCATGTCTCTCTCCATTAGTGATTTTTGAAATCTTTCTCTTCCTTTAAGCTCCTTTGTGAAGTTTTCTCTGATCACTCCAATTAAAAGTGCTTTATTTTTGTGTTTTTCACATTTTCCCATAGGAATTGGAATCTCTTCTTTCCATCTACTACTATTACTTGTGCACATTATCAAATCACAGAATCTTTGATGTAGGAAGTATTTCAAAAGCTCCACATCATACTTCAATAAAAATTTTCCCTCACAAACAGACTTATCAAGAAGTTGGTTGTACAGAATTTTCTTATCCTTATTTTCAATTGTAAACTCTCAGAAAGGAGTATCTGGATTGTTTTCATTTCACATTCCAAGGCCTAATAAGATGCCTTACATATAGTAGGCACTTAATATATACTTGTTAAGTGTAATTATTAACTTATGCATATTACTTTTCTTTTTAGTTCACTTGAGGGAAGAATAGAAAATGAGGAAGTGAAAGATAATAAATACTTGTTAATTTAAAACTTAAAAAAATTTATTGTTAAATCTTGGACCACTTCTACTTGAGCTTTCCCTGTTCTGACACCTATTCTCTTTACTTACTCTAATGTCTAGTCATTCCAGGTCTCCCTGATTTCCCAGGCCCTGCCCTTACTTTTCTTGCTTTAAAATCTCCAATTCGTAATTAATCAGATCAACTTTATGTTGTTCTTGACCCTTGAACCTCTTGCCTCTTTGTCTCAGTTTAGTTCATTACTTTTCAGACTCTAAATTTGGTCTTTGTGACCCTGTGGACCATAGCATAACAATACTAACCATGGGCTTTTCTTGGCAAAACCACAAGCATGTTCTGCTCTTTCCTTCTCCAGTAGATTCAGGGACTTCCCTGACATCAAGATCCTCTTCAAAAATGAAGAACAGATTAACAACGAATCTGGCCTCAGATATTTATTGTGTGACCCTGGGCAAGTTACTTAACCCTGTTTGTTTCCTCATCTGTAAAATGAACTAAAGGAGATGGAAAAACAGTTCAATATCTTTGCTAAGAAAACCCCAAATGGGGGTCATAAAGAGTTAGACAAAACACAACCACCAATTCTTGATTTTATCTCTATTGCTATATCTCTTGGAGCCACCTAGCTGCCTCAGAAAAAACCTGGTTGGCTCCAATTAATTAACTCTCTATCACTCCCCATAGCAACTGTTTCAAAATTCTTGTCAAACCACCTGCACTATCATCTGCCTTTCAACAGAGGACCTCACCTCATACTTCACTGAAAAAAAAAATGTGGCCATCTGTCCATAATTCCTTCTCCTCCAATTCTATATTTCAAAATTCCTCAGCACCATCCCTATCCTTTTAAAATCCTTTTTTTTTTGCTCCAGGTTCCAAAGATGAGATGATCCTTTTCCTTGCCAATGACAACCTTCTTACTTGTGCTTTATTTCATCCCTTCTTGCTTCCTCCAGGAGCTTACCCATTTAAAGATTTCCTTTTCCTCTCTAGTTTTCTTTCCCTCAAGAAACTAGAATAGTATTATTTACTCTATCCTTAAACAGAAATAACTTAGACCCAGGCTGTGGAAAGTTGAGACATTCACTTTCCTCCTCACAACTTCCTAAAAGATTATCCATTGAGTCTCTTTGATTCATAGTACTTTGTGCAGCTCTGCCTCACTCAAATTCAATTTATGTGCAAGTAAGGCAGGCTCCAAATGCCATTGGACAAACAACAACAAGAAATTATAAAGGCAATTAAGTACTAGGCCTGGAGTTAAGAAGACTCATCTTTCTGAGTTCAAATATGAGCTCATATATTTAGTAGCAATGTGACCCTGAGGAAGTCACTTAACCCTTTTTGCCTCAGTTTATTCATCTGTAAAATGAACTAGAGAAGGAAATGGCAAACCACTCCATTATCTTTGCCAGGAAAACCCCAAATGGATTATGAAGAGTCAGACACAACTGAAATTTATACTGCTCCCATGGGTGGGACCCCAGTAAGGAGAAAGACTTTTAGTTCACCACGTACTTAGATCAACTGTATTTCATTGCTCTTCCCCCCCCCCCAATTTTAAACCTTTCCTTATCCACTAAATCCTTTTTTGCTATCTAAAAACATGCCTATACTTTTCTATTCTTAAAAACCTTGTCTTGATTCTGCTATACCTTCAAGCCACTTTAATTTTTGAAATCAAATTTGTACAAAAAATCTGTATTCTCAATTTAGACTTCTTCGCAATCTGGTTTTTCCTCTATTCATCTGAACCTAGTTTATTCAGAGTAACCTGTGATCTCTTTATTGTTGGACCCAGTGGTTTTTTGGTCAGGACTTGTTCTTCCTGACTTTTACAGAATTTAGCACTTTGATCACTTGCTCCTTTGGCATAATATCTCCTAATTTTTATTATGATACTCTTCCATTCTGGTTTCTGTGGAGAGTACCTTCATTTTTCTAGTTACCCAAGATTACAACCTAAGAACCATCCTTTATTGTTTACTCTATTCTTTCTCCCTCCTTCATATCTGATCAAATGCCTTTGGTCCAGTTAAGTGATTCTATTTCTTAACATCTCTTGTCCAACTCCAATCTTCTCTGGAGAGAAGATTGCTAAATTTTCAAGGTGAGCATTTATCCCTTGAAAATTGATAAACACTGCCAGTCAGGACCTAATCTACTATTTGATTGTCTAGATTAAGAAATTAGTGGAGAAACTGTTAATGCAGATTAAATTTATAAATGACATATAATTCCCCCATGCTCGCTCTCTCCCCAAATCAGTTGTTAAACTTACCAGCATACCCATGTTAGGTTTCTCAACTCACATAATCACTAACACTAATGGATTATTGCAATAGCCTCTGAATTGGTCTCACTGTAGCTGTTCTCATGTCTTTAATCCAATATTCACACTGCCAAATTAATATTCTTTTGAACACATCACTCTTCTGCCCAAGAAATTTCATAGGCTTCCTTTTTCCTTTATAAGATACAAGATTCTCTCTTTGGCATTTAAAACCTTGTATGATCTGGGTCCAATTTATGCTTTCAGGATTATACATTATTCTCTCTCACTCAATCAAGTATTCAGACAAACAAAATCCAGACAAAATACATGTCCATGTTCCTTGGACATCTATCTATTCTATATTTTATCTCTGCGTCTTTTCACAGGCAATCTCTCATACGTAAATGGATATAACCAGGGGAATCCCATTTTCTTTGTGGATCAGGTATCTAGTTTCCTTCCAGTGACCCTTCTGGTGACATATTTACCATGGCCCTTCTCTGTGGGCCTCTTGATAAAGACATAAAAAATCAAATATTTGTTTGGTTTCCATATGTCCCTTTGCAACGTCCATGAGGAAAGCCAATTCAAAGGGGCATCAGATTGGTCTTCAAAGACCTTAACTTATAAAGGCCAAGGTCTTTCATTTCATCCAGGGCTATCTCCAATCGTTTTGATCTATATCTTTCCACTGAGCCTAGATGGCTCTGGAAGGGAAAGTGAGGCAAGTGACCTTGCACAGGTCTCCCTCACTTAAATCCAATTCATTTGCATGTTATGGCATCACTTCTCTGATGTTAGGGTCCTCTTTGAGAATGAAAGATAAACAACAACCACCACCACCACATTATAAATTTTCAAAAGAGTAATTGCTTTGTTGCTCTTTTTTCTTCCACTCTCATGAATGTGTGGCTTGGAGCCCTATAGAAATGGTAAATGCTCAAAATTTGCAACTAGAACTCATGTGTTCATCCACATGAATCAGAATTTCAAGACTCTCAATGCCTTTTTAGCTTTCTGTTTCTTTGCTTGAATCCAGGTGACCAAAACATCCATCCTGAGATGTTAACAGAAACTCATGAATTCTAGAGGCAATGAGCTCTTGTATCCTCAAAAAAGAAGATCACTGACCAGTACTAAGAGGAGATTTCTGAAGCTACACACTTCTTGGAAAAGATCACTGACAGAAGGAGGGACTCAACTCCTGGCCTGACATTCCTAGAAGATATGGACTGAGAGAGCTGTTCATTCAGTGCTTTGTTGAAGTGAAGGTGAAAACCCAATTCAATGGTCCCCCAAAATGTTCTTTTTCTTTTTTGTGCTGAGGCAATTGGAGTTAAGTGACTTGCCCAGGTCACACAGCTAGGAAGTGTTACGTGTCTGAGGGCAAATTTGAACTCAAGTCCTCCTGATTTCAGGGTTGGTACTCTATCCACTGTGCCACCTAGCTGTCCCCCATACCTTCTTTTAATTTAAAAGTAGTTTTAAAAATTCAATTTTATTTTTAGTTCCAAATTCTCTCCTTCTCCTCTTCTTCTTATACCCATTGAGAAAGCAAGGAAAACCAAGTCCATTACAAATATGTACAAATAATGTATAATGTATAATACAATGCAAATTACAAATATTTATAATCATATAAAACAAATTGCTATTTTAGCCTTGTCCAAAAAAAGAAAGAATAAGAAAGAGAAGGAAAAGAATATACACTTCAATCTGTACTATAACTTATCACTTCTTTATGTGGGAGTGGATAATATATATATATATATTTCATTGAAAGTACTTTAGAATTATGGTTGATCATTATGTTGATCAGGGTTCCTAAGTCTTTTAAAGCTGATTGTTTTAAAATATTTTTGTTATTGTATAAATTATTCTCCTAGCTTTGCTTATTTCATTTTGCATCAGTTCAGACAAGTCTTCCTAGATTTTTCTGAAACCATCACTTCTTCATCATTTCTTATAGCACAATAGTATTTCACTGCATTTATATAGCACAATTTGTTCAGGCATTGCCCAATTGATGAGAATCCTCTTAGTTTCCAATTCTTTGCTGCCACAAAAAGAACTGCTATAAATATTTTTGTTTATTAGACCCTTTTCCTTTTTCTTTTATTTCTTTGAGGGACAGACTTAGCAGTGGTATTGCTTAGTCACAAAGTATGCGTGTTTTAACAGTTTTTGGAGCATAGTGAATACTTCATCCATTCCTTTCCTCATATCTAGATTGATTTCTTAGAAATTATGAAGGCTTTCCTAATGCCCCAAATACTAATGCCTTTTCTCCCAAATTCCTTTCTAACTTTTTGTTTTTCTTAATTCACTTTAAGTTTTATTAGTTTCTTCCTGCTTTCCCCCTCTTCCCCATTTAAATGTATCATCTTTGTACACAGGGATTGCTTTAATCTTTGTGTTTTTATCCGCAGCATATAACCCAGTGTGTGGGACACAGAAGTAGGAGCTTAATAAAAAGCTTGTTAACTGATTAAAGAAAGAGGCCTTTCCTGATCTTCAAATTATTAGTGATTTTCTTCCAAGCATTGATTTTTTTTTACATCACTTATCAGTATGTTATATCCCTCTAGTAGAATAAAAAAGTACTTGAGAAAAAGGATAGTTTCATTTTGCTATTTGTATCTCCAGTACCCAACAATGTCTGATATAGCAGCTTTTTAATATATTATCATGAATTGTTTGATTAATAATGTACTGAACCAGTTTCTCATCAATGAAAAGTAAGGAGAAGGCCTCTTTTTTTCTCTCCTTCCCCTGCCAGCTTCCCCTCACTCCCTCAGTCCCTAACAGGAAAGAATATGTTATTAAAAGCAGTGGCTGTCCTTTAATGTGTCGATGAGAACCTCAGCATTACTGGTGGGCTCAGTCAGCAGGCAGCTAGCCATTATAGCTCAAGACAAATAAAGATGTTAGCACTCTACCACTGAATGTAGGTAAGATTGCCATTAAGTTTCCTAGGGTCTTTAAAAAAATTTTTTTTTTTTGAAAATGCTAAGATGGTATCTTAGGAAAGGTTAATACTTAAAACAACAATCAATTAACAAGTATTTATTAAGAGTTTTACTGTATGTCACTCACTATGCTAAGCCCTATGAATATTAAGGAAAATCAGAAAAACGGTTCCTGAGCTCAAGGAGCTTATTTGTAAAATGTAAAAATGTAAAAAAAAAAAAAAAAGGCATGTAAATAAAGAGATATATACTCACATAGATAGAAAGTAGATGGAAATTAATTTTGAAATGAAGGTATTAGCAATGGGAAGGGGGTGAAGTGGAGAGACCAAGAACAGTCTCTTGCTGAAGATAATGTTTGAACTAGATCTTTAAGGAAGCCAGAGATTCTAAGAGGTGAAAGTGAGAAGGAAGAGCATTCTCCACAGGGAGGATGGAAGTTGCAGATAAAACTTGTGAGAGGAACAGTAAGGGCCAGTATGGACCAGAATGAATAGCTGCAAGTATTATGTAAGAAAACTGAAAAAGTGGGAAGAGGGTTCTTCTGGAGTTTGTGGAATGATGAGGTGGAAGGAGGAAGGTGATATATTCTTTAGCAGAATCACTGTGACAGCTGAATTAGAGGAATTGGAGAAAGTGGAGGAGATCTGAGAAAGGAGGTCCATTAGAAAGCTATTAAGACCCTGATCTAGGCTGCTGAGTAGGTGAATGAAAAGAAGGGAATATACATGAGATGTGGAATTAGAGACAACATTTAGCAACTGTTAGGATATAAGAGATGAAAGTGAGGAGTCTCTAAAATTGTGACACCGGTGATTATGAATCTGGGTGACTTGGAAGATGATCATATCTTGAGAGTAATAGGAAAGTTTGAAAGAGAGATGGGGTTTTGGGAAAAGATAATGATTTGTTTTGGACATACTGAGTTTGAAGTGCCTTTGGGACATCCAGTTCAAAATAATCAATAGGCAGCTGGGGATGTGCGACCAGAATTCAGGAGAGAAATGGGTAGGATATAATCATCAGTATAGAAAAGATAATTGAATCCATGAGAACTGATGAAATAATCAATTGAGATAGTATAAAGAGAAAGCGGGGAACCTTGGGAAAAACCTGTGGTTAGTGACATGACATGGATAAAGATCCAGCAAAGAAGCCTGAGAAAATACTGCAAAGATTATAAAACGCTGCATACATTTGATTCAGCAATACCACTACTAAGTCTATACTCCAGAGAGATTATAAGATAAAGGAAACAGATCTATATGTACAAAAATATGTTTGTGGTGCAAAGAATTAGCAATTAAGGGGATAGCCATCAATTGAAGGATGTCTGAACAAGTTGTGGTATATGAATCCACATAGAATACGATTGTTGTAATAAGAACTATTGAGCTGGTGTATTTCAGAAAAACCTGTAAAGATTTACATGAACTGATACTGAATGAAGTGAGTGGTACATAATAAAAGCAATACTATGTGATGATCAACTATGATAGACTTAGCTCTTCTCAGCCAATACAATGATCTGACACAATTCAAAGGAACTCAAAATAGAAAATTTTGGAATTCGAATGTAAATCAAAGCATATTATTTTTACTTTTTAGGTGTTTTTTTCTTTCTTGTGTTTTTTTTTTCCTTTTTGTTCTGAGTTTTCTTGCACAACATGACTAATATGGAAATATCTTTAACATGATTGTAAATGCATAACCTACATTAGATTACTTGCTTTGTGAAGAGGTGGAAGAGAAGGGAGGGAGAAAGAAAATTTTGGACCTTAAAATTTTACAAAGATAAATTTCCAAAACTATCTTTACATGTAATTGGAAAAATGCTATTAATTTTTTTTAAAGAGGGAAAAAGAACAAATATAGGAGAATCAAGAAAGAATAGAGTCATGAAAACTCAGAGAAGTTATAATATATTGAAAAGAAGATGATCAACAGTGCCAAAGACCTCAAACAAAGAGGTCAAGAAGGATGATTAAGACAAAATCCTAAAAATTTGGCAATTAAGAGATCATTGGTAATTTGAAGAGAGGAGATATAGATGAATAATGGAGTCAGAAGTCAAATGAAAATGGTTTAAAAGAGAGTGAAAGAAGCAGCCCTGGGTATAGGTACCAGTTTGGCTGAAAAGAGGAAGAAATATATACAATAGTAGATTGGATGATAGCATCTAATGGGTTTTCATTTCTTTCTTTCTTTCTTTCTTTCTTTCTTTCTTTCTTTCTTTCTTTCTTTCTTTCTTTCTTTCTTTCTTTTCTTTTCTTTTCTTTTTATAATGATGGGGAGGTATGAGTGTATTTGTAAGCAGCTGGAAAGGAACTATTGAGAGGGAGAGATTGAAGATTAATGATAGTAGGAATGATAATGGGAGTAATCTGTTGGAGAAGATAAAATAGAATGGGATGAGATTAAGGGTAAATTTATTTATCAGAAATTTTAAAATCACATTTTTTTTTTAGCAATATTTAGGAAGAAAAATGATAGATACAGGTTGATAGAGGGTAGGGGGAAGAGATAGATCCTGAACATGGGGAGTAATAATCTGAATGGGGAGATGTAAAGGGAAATCCTAAGTAGTCAAGGGCAACTTTATGATAATGGTGCTTTCCTAGGGATGGAAGTCTAGTTACAGTGGAAAATAAAAGAAAGTGTCAAAAAACAAACTCTTCCTCTTCCAGGTTTTGCTTAGGTTATGCTTGGCTGACCTGCAGAAGCCATAGCAGTCCTCCAGTTGTTATAAACAACCTCTTTGTCCTTCTCACATTTATATATTCTCATATTCTTTCCCAATTTACAGAGAAGCTTACTTGTTGCCACAGAGATAGTCATACCCACCGTATATGGTTTTGAATAGCATTACATTTAGGCCTCAGGCAGTGAAATAATTAACTGCTAATCACTTGTATTACCCACACAACAATCCATGTGTTATATTAGAAATCATAAAGTTTAAGTGAGAATAAGAGACTGTAATATACAGATCACTCACACAATACTACTTAATTTTACACAATTGACTAGCTCCAACCTTCCTCTATTGTAAGATGATGGTGATGATATTGATGATATAATTTGGTTGAAGGGTCAGAAAAGTAAGTCTAAAAATGTTATCTCTGTGCTCTGCATTTATTCTAGATGAATAACTTTCACATCAAATTTGCTCAATTTACAAATCAAAAATAGATTTTTTTCTGTCAGCACAGCAAGATCAGGCTGGTATCGGAAAATCAAGCACAGCTTGTATATCATCATTCACCGTAAAGGCTCGGAAATCAGAACTGAGCTGCCAATTTTGTTGATGATGCATGAGACAAAATAGAGTACAGCTGGCTCTTCTGTTCCTATACTAGTTTTGCAGTACTGACATTAGTAAGAAATCTGTTTGTTTTTTTTTTTTTTTCAGGAAATTAAATAGCTATGACTAAAAAGAAGCAGGGGGAACAGATATATCTGTGTAATAAACAGGTGCCCTCTTCTCCCTTCTCCCATTAATTTTGGTGACTGTAATCTCATTTTAATTTCATTTCCAAGACCTCAGAGAAAAGAGCATGAAACTTCTTTTAAAAGACCATCCAAGAAAGTCTCTTAATGACAAGAAATTATTCTGCTAAATATTCCTCATAGTTTAAATTTTCAATGCATAGTTTGATAGTGCAGCTTTCACACAAGTCCCTTCAAAGAAGGAACTGGAAAATTTCACCTTATACTTAATTGGGAGACATAAGAGCTGCTTTGTTAACTTCTCTTTTAAAATATACATTCCAAACTCCAATGCCTTAATTATTTGAGCTGATAGAAAATGAGAACTAAATAAAACCAAATAATTGTCTAATTTCTCCTTTACTTTGTATTATGAAGAAATAGCAAAAGAAATGGGGGGAAAACCTCTTTAAGTTAATAAATTTCATTCTTTTAATGATTTCTTATTTCAAGATAATTTCACATCATAATTTGAACTGATGGGATGGAGAGTTTGCAAAAAGGCTACTTTTTGAAAAATCTCTATTGATAATAGTCAATGTCCTGATTATGTATCTTTCTTCCCCTATTTAAGGGGATTTAAGATTGCTGACTACACTCTTCTGACGTCTTTCTCCTCTCTAGATTTTTCTGGTGCTACTTCTACTGTTTTTTCTCACCTGTCTTTTCACTCCTCAGTTTTTATTGGTTCACCATCCATATCATACTCCTACACTGTGAGTGCTCAACAAGACTATGTGCTCGGACTTTTTTTTTCTATTCTCTCTACATTCTCTATCCCATAAATTTAATTATATTTAAGAGTATAACCCATAATTATATTTAAGTATACTGTATATGTATGTTTATTAGCTGTGATCCTTCGTTGCCAATTATCTATTATACATTTTGAACTAGATATACTGGAGGCATCTCAAATTCAACATGTGTAAAACTCATTCTCTTTTCTCTCAAACCCATTCTTCCAAACTTCCCCATGTCTGTTGAAGGCAGCATCACTCTTCCAGTCTCTCAATTTCATTATCTCACTATTATTTTTATTCCTCATTCTCTCATTCCATATATTTAATCAGCTGCCTCTTGCCATTTATACCTTCACATCTATTGCATCTGATTCCTTTTTTCTATTTACAGGTGATTAAGTCCTTTCTCACATCTTGTTTAGATTATTGTAATAGTCTCCTTATTAATCTCCCTGCCTGAAGTCTCTTCCCACTGCAGTCTGTCCTTTTATACTGCTATCAAAATGATTTTCCTTAAATGTAGATCTGACCATGTTGTTCCCTTTTTCAATAAACTCAGCTTCCTTTTGCTTCTAGGATAAAATATAAACTCCTTTGTTAAGATTTTAAAGTCTTTTACTTGGACCCAACCTCTCTTTCTAGTCTTATATCCATTCATTCCAACTTCTGAAATAGAGCTAAACTAGCCTATTCTTCGTTACTTGACAATGACACTACATTTTCCATTTTCATTCCTTTTTATTGGCTATTCCTTATGCCTGAAAAGTATGTTCCTCATCTTTGTCTCAGAGAATGCAGTAGGCATTCAGGTGGCACAGTGGATAGAGCCTTGGACCTGGTCTTAGACAATTCCTAGCTGTATAATCTTGGACAAGTCACTTAACCTTTGTCTGCCTGTTTCTTCATTTGTAAAAGTGGGGATAATAATAGCACCTGCCTCCTAGCACTGTTTTGGGCATAAGATAATCTATGTAAAGACTGTGCAAATTACTATTACTACTAAGTGCTACTTAGCATTGTTTCTTTTTTTTCTTTCAAGATTCAGCTTTAGCACTTGAAGCCTTCTTTGATTCCTTTAACCCCTAGTCTCTCCTTCCAACATATATTTAACTTCTCTTATTTATTTGTACTTACTATTTTAATGTCTATTCTATATACTTATTTGTATATTTGTGATCTCTCCCATTGGAATATAAGCTAGTTGAGAGCAGAAATTGTTTCACTTCTTTGTATTTGTATCCCCAGTAACAAGTGCTTTATGTATTCCTATTGATTGATTTTTTGGACTTAATTGTATTTCCATTGGAAAAATTAATGTGAAAAAGTGTCAAATTCAAGTGACATGATTCCAAATTCTAAATCCACTGAAATTTTGGTGGAAATAGAACATCTTCATAATTTGGGAACTCTTATATAAGAATTAAAGATTTAGGGTAAAACACAGCGGTATTACCACCTGAAATCCTTTTATTAGTTTTTATTATTATAATACTGAATTCTTCTTCTCTCTCAAACTCAGCATGATTATCCTTCATCTAATAATAGAGCTCTGGTTGTAGTTCTGCAATTCACGAGAAATGAAATCTGTTACTCCTGCTGGGATCAAAACACAGTTGTCGGTAAGTGTGGGCAGCTTTGGGTGAGAATTTTTCAAATGAAAGGAATGGAAACTAAATACTGAACCTGAGCAAATTGGAGTGTCAATAAGGGCTTAAGAATGATCATTATAACACCAATGTCACTTGTGATGACTTCAGTGAGGAACTGCTCTGTAATATGTTTAGGACTTTTAGATCTGAAGATATAGCCTATGGCATAACTTAGTCATTGATCATGACAGATCAGTAATATGAAAGAAGAAAAGTCATCTGAGCTTAGGACTGCATCTCCAAACAGTTATGGGGTTCTACTTTTGTTGCCTTAGAAAGCTTGGCCTAGTCATATTTGGAGCTCTACTGGAATAACTATTTCCTAATATATCTAGGTGTCTTTTTTTTTTCTGAGAGTTTATAAATTTAATAAATATTTGAAATAAAGCTTTATTTTATTTTATTCAAACCTTGAATCATAACTTATAAATCATTCAATTATCATTTATTAAAACACATAAATTGTGCCAAAGCACTGTGTTAGATGCTAGGGATAGGACAATAGAAATGAAACTGCCCCTGTCCTTAAGGAACTTAACAATTTACTGGAAGAGACAATATGTACATATATAACTATACCCAAAATAAATATGAAGTAGTTCTGTTGGGAGGAAGAATAAAGTGTTTAATCCTGGAGTAAAATCAAAAAGAAATTCTTTAGAAACAAGCTATTTAAAAGGAATATTAAAAAGTTGGAGGGTTTTAAAAAATTTATTATAGCTTTTTATTTACAAGACATATGCATGGGTAATTTTTTAGTATTGACCCTTGCAAAACCTTTTGTTCCAACTTTTCCCCTCCTTCCCTCCACTCCCTCCCCTAAATGGGGGAGGTAGACGAATACTGTTAAATATGTTAAAGTATATGTTAAATGCAATATATGTATACATGTTTATACAGTTATCTTGCTGCACAAGAAAAATCGGGTTTAAAAAGAAGGTAAAAATAACCTGAGAAGGAAAACAAAAATGGAAGTGGACAATAATAGAAGCAGTGGAAATGCTGTATTATGGTCCATCCTCATTTCCTATAATTCTTTCTCTGGGTATAGCTGGATCTCTTCATTACCAAACAATTGGAACTGATTTGGTTCATCATCTTGTTGAAGAGAGACATGTCTATCAGAATTGCTCATCATATAGTATTGTTGTTGAAGTGTATAATGATCTCCTAATTCTTCTCATTTCACTCAGCATCAGTTCATGTAAGTCTCTCCAGGCCTTTCTGAAATCTTCCTGCTGATCATTTCTTACAGAACAATAATATTCCATAACATTCATATACTACAATTTATTCAGCCATTCTCCAATTGATGGGCATCCATTCTATTTCCAGTTTTTAGCCACTACTAAAAGGGTCGCCACAAACATTTTTGCACATATGGGTCCCTTTCCCTTTTTTAAGATCTCTTTGGGAGATAAGCCCAGTAATAACACTGCTGGATCAAAGGGTATGCACAGTTTGATAACCCTTTGAGCATAGTTTCAAATCACTCTCCAGAATGGCTGAATGTTTTCACAATTCCACCAACAATGTATCAGTGTCCCAATTTTTCCACATCCCCTCCAACATTCATCATTATCTTTTCCTGTCATCCTAGCCAATCTGAGAGGTATGTAGTGTTATCTTGGAGTTGTCTTAATTTGCATTTCTCTGATCAATAATGATTTGGAGCATCTTTTCATATGGCTAGAAATAGTTTAAATTTCTTCATCTGAAAACTATTCATATCCTTTGACTATTTATCAATTGGAGAATGGCTTGATTTCTTATAAATTAGAGTCACTTCTTTATATATTTTGGAAATGACGCCTTTACCGGGACCTTTAACTGTAAAAATGTTTTCCTAGTTTATTGCTTCTCTTCTATTCTTGTCTGTAGTTTTGTTTGTACAAAAACTTTTTAAGTTGATATAATCAAAATTTTCTACTTTGTGATCAATAATGATTTCTAGTTCTTTTTTTGGTCACAAATGCCTTCTGGAGGGTTTTTTTAAAAGAAAAGAAAGGCAGAAACATTTTAATAATGAACATATATGATTATATTCAGAAAATTGAAAATATTTAAAATGTTATTCTATGAGAGTTCTTCTCATAAGACAAAGTATTTCCAGTCATTAGGAAGCTCACCTTAACTGGTTATGTATTGCATGTAGATACTCAAAGCAGGACACATGATATGCTTTTGTAGGTAAACAAAAGATTAACCCCAAGCAAAATTATGAAATAGATTTTATCCTTGGTGCTTCTTTTTTTTTTTTTAAACAAATAATTTTCTCTTTCTTCTCTTCCCCTTCTCTGTTAAAATTAGATCTGATGCCACTTCATCTTTTTAGTGCCTCCCCTAAGAAGCCTTAAAAGATGGGCTGTCCTGTTGCCCAAGTATGAAGCCTGTCCTCCTAGGCCCAAGCCCCTCCGATTATTCTTTTTAGGGCTCCTGAGAACAATTTTGTGTATTCTGGTTATTACTTTTATCTGCCTCAGATATTACCCAGAGTTTGCTAATACTGTTATATTTACTCCCTACTTGCCAATTTGACTCATACTCTCCAGTCTTATTTTTCTGTGTAGGATCTAAGTAAATAGAGGATAACACTGAGATTATGAATTTTGGCGTCTAGAACAGTGATGTGCTTTCTTTTTTTTTTTTTTTTTTTTTTTAGTGATGTGCTTTCAACAGAAAAGGAAGAATTTAGAAGAGGAGTTTTTTTTTCAGTTTTGAAACTATTGGTGTGGAATGTATTATATATTTCTTTTTAAAAATAATAACCTTTTATTTTCAAAATGCATGCAAAGATAGTTTTCAACATTCACCCTTGCCAAACCTTATGTTCCAAATTTTTCTCCTCTTTCCCCCCTCCCCTTCCCTTAGACATCAAGTAATCCAATATAGATTAAACATGTGCATTTCTTCTAAACATATTTCCACATTTATCATGCCGCACAAGAAAAATCAGATCAAAAAGAAAAAAAATGAGAAAGGAAAAAAGTAAGCAAACAACAACAAAAAAGGTGAAAACATTATGTTGTGATCCACATTCAGTCCTCATAGTCTGAGGGTAGGAGGAAAAAATTTACATGTTGAATTTGAAATGGCCTCCAGAATTAAAATAGAAAACTGGTGATACACAGCTAAAGCTCAGAATGAAGGGTAAAGATCTGTGGGTTACATGCATGGATAAGAATCACATGGAATTAGAAGATATTTGAGGGTATAATTAAAAATTCAACTAAATAGCAGCAGTATTCTCCAATCTTCTTAACCTTATTATAGGGCTCCCATTTATGCTTCAGTCAAACTGGATTACTTGCTATTTTTCTGTGTCATCCTCATCTCATTTGACTATCTCACAGCACTTGCCACTTTCCATGTATGGACATCCTTTATAGCTCAGCCTGTGAAAATACTTCCCTTTCTGCAGGATCCAGTTCAGGTGCTATCTCCTTTATAAAGTCTTTTTTTTTTTCCTTAATTTTTCCATTGAGAAATGATGCTTCTCTCTTTGAATCCTTGTATCCTCAGCAGCTAGATTTTAGAAGCACTTAATAAATAGAATTTTTATGTTGATCAGAAGGATAAAAATAAGCTTCACAAATCAATGCAGGTACCATTATTTCTTCTTAGCTATCTACTGAAGTAGTTACATGAGACATCACTTGCCATAAGAAAACTGCAAAATCAACAGAAAATCTTCTATCATATATAATGTATCTTTCATATACATTGCTCTCAACTTGTTAATCACTCGCAGAAATGTTGATCAACTGCTGTTCAAGAAATTCACCACTAACTAAAGAAAACTCGGACAATTCTATCATCTTGTAAACCAGAAACAAAGAAATAAGGAAAAACTAAAGACTAAAACTCTGAGCAATTGATCTCTTCTTTTAAATAGGATTCTTCAATATTTTGCTGACTGGTAGAGTTTATGAGCCTATACCCATTTGGTTTTTTTGTGGTACATTGGAAAGAACATTGTATTTCTTCTCAGAGGACCTGGCTTCAACTCTCAGCTATTCCACTAACTATTTGTGTAGACTATGGCAAATCACTTAACTTTTATAAAATTATTTCCTAAATCCTTTAAACTTCAAATCAGAGGTTCTTTGAGGTAGTTCTGAATTTTTGAAGGTTCTTCTCATGGAGTGTAAGTTCATTCAGATTTTATTAAAATTGAAAAGTTTTCAGTAATAGGTCCACGATTAGAGTGTATCAGTTATCTCAAAACCAGTCTAGCTAAATTCAGAGCTGCTTATTGTTAGTTACTGGGTGATGAAAACTTTTGGTTTTGGATCATAACCATTCATAAATTAAAGACTCTTCTTGTAAATAGAATTCTTGCTGAAGGTGTTGGACTAGATGACCTCCTCAGTCCTTGCTAATGCTGAGATTTTATGATTCTATAAGAAAGAGGTGCTGTGATATATTTTGGTAAAAGAAGAGTAAGCACTATTGAAATCATTGATCCTTGCTGTATTGAGTCCTTGAAGTAAAGATTAAATTTGCATTGAAGCAATCCTTGATGTAAACATTAAGACATAGCATGGTGTAACAGAGGGAGGTCCAGAGGGTTGAGTGCTGGATTTGGAGCAAGGAGAACTTTTTTCCTGAATTCAAATATTGCCTCAGCCATTTACCAACTGTGTAATCCTGGGCAAATCATTTAACCTTGTTTACCTCAGTTTTCTCACCTATAAAGTGAGTTGGAAATGGAAATGACAAACCATTCCAGTATCTTTGCCTGGAAAACTCCAAATGAAGTGATGAGGATTTGATCAAAAATGACAGAAAAACAACAAAAATGGTATAGTGGAAAGAATACTGAACTTGGAGTCTGACAGACATGGTTTCAAGTCCAGGTATTCTGGCATTTCTCATTGAGGTATAACCATGGTCATGCTATTTAATTTTTGAAAGCTTCTTTTTTCTTGTTTGCAAAATAAATATAATAATACTAGTTTCATTGATCTCACGGCTTGTTGGGAAGAAAACAAGTGCTATATGAGCTGTAATTATTCTCTTCCATCTCACTCTTAGCTTTTTCATGCAGAAAGCTATAGATCCTCACCTGGGTTGTATTTTTCCTAAATAACCTTCCTTTTAGAATTCTGAGAATCCTAGGACATTTTTCCTGGCAAGTTTATACATTGGAAGGTTACTGAGCTTTGTTTATACTATAACTTCAATGATATTTTCCAATATGAATTTTCAATCACCAAAAAAGTACTGTACAGGAGATGGCAAATATTTGTGCTCATTCCTTTGAAGCCTCAACTGGGCTGGCATCACTATCTAAATATAGATCAGGATTAACTGAGTAATAAGTCAAGAGTACACAGCAGTTTCTCTAATAATTCCTTCAATACAGTAACTGTAGTGTGGTCTTTTCAAAGGATTTAACCTTAGGTAGACAGAAACTTCTGGAGGTATTGGAAAATGTCCACATTCTAAAACATTTACTGTATTTAGAAACTGTAAGATGCCCTAAAATAACAGAGGGAATTTAAAATCATAGATTTCATATATTTGTAGTCTCCTATTTCACAATTTCAGCATAAGTGTCTTTGCATTTACTTCAAGGATCCTGTTACTTGAGGGTATATTTTTAAGCTAATCTGAAACTAGATTCTTCATTGTAATAAGAAAAATTTACTCCTGAAGTAGAGCTTGGATTGGTTATTTAAACTAATCAGTGGATGCAGAGATAAAATGTTTTAATTTTGAAACAATGAAAAATAAATTAGAATGAAACGCAGTTTGAAAAAGGAAAAATGTGATAAAGAGATACATTAAATTTTTTTTTTTTTAAGAGGGGGTGGGAGGTCAGATCTTTTTCAGATATACCAGATATGAAAGAACAATATTTCAGGAAAATGGATGGATAGGAGAAAATACTTCAATATAAATTCAGAAGAAGAAATAAACTTAACATGAAATGAAATTATCCACCTACCTTCTCTTTCTATGAAAGCTAGGTGGAATAGTGGCCCTATAGTCAGGAAAACCTGAGTTCCCAGACTATCTCAGCTGTGTGATCCTATGCAAATCATTTAATCTCCATTTGCCTCAATTTCCTTAACTCTAATAATATCTTACCTCACTGGATTGTTGTATGAATGAAATGAGATTTTTGTAAGCTCATAATGAGTATCTGATTATTTCTATATCTTTTTTCTTTTATAGCCCAATTCCTAGAAAAAGTTGCTTGCAATCACTATCTCTACTTCCTTTCCTCCACTAATTTTCAGCCCTTAGGGACCTAGTTTCCAACTACTATATATTTTCATAGTAAATTAATCTGTTTATTTTGGTTTTCATCCAACTTGACCATCATGCAACTTTTGGAGTTTGACCAGACTCTTTCTATATACTCCTCCCTTTGGATTCCTAGGAATTTCTGTTTCCATCTACTCATCATCTACTCCCCAGTTTCTCTTGAATGCTATTTCCACATCTCTAATTGCTTAAAGTACATCTCTGTCTGTATATCCTGTTTGCTATTTAGCATGATGTAGTAAAAAGAATGATTGTTTAGAATTACCAATATTCTCAAAACGTGATTCTGCTATTTAGTAGCAGTGTGCACTTGGTTAAATCACTTCAGCTTTTTGAGTTTGTAAAGTGAAGAGGCATGAGTGGTTTGGATGATATCTTTGATCTACGATCCTGTGATTCCATGTTCAAAATGAAACTTTATCTACCTCTAAGAACTTGTCTCTCACCATCCTCTTGCTATCCAGATTCCCAATCTCAGAGTCATATTTGACTGTTCTCACTGTATCATCTTCCATATTTGGTCAACTGCTAAGTCATGATTATGCTTCTGTTCTTGCATCCTCCACTTCTCTCCACTCACTGGGTCTTTTCTATGGTTAAAATATTTGTAATTGGATTAACCAGTAACCTTTTCACTAAGTTATAACTTCTCAATTGCTTTTGCTATCTCCGATTCAGTCTCCAACATATTCTTTACACAACTTCCTAATCATAATACTTCATTGCCCAAAATCTTTCAATGGCTTCAAATCCCAAGTATTTGGAAATCAGCTTATTCCCTCCATTATAAGTGAAGAAGAAACTATATTTCTCCACACTGTAATTTGCAAAAGCAAAACCTGTAATTTTTTTTAAAAAAGGTTTCCTCAGTCTTTTACTTATCAGGCATATATGTGTGTCTAGTCAAGATATCTTATGAAATACAATCAGAGTAAGTATTTATAGAGTGCTTCCTATGTGCTTATGCAAAGTGCTTTAAAATTATTATCTCTTTTGAGTAACAAAATAACTCTGAGAGGTAGATGCTATTGTTATTTCCATTTTATACTTGAAGAAATGGAAGCAAACAGATTAAATGACTTGCCTAAGATTATATAGCTAATAAATTATCTGAGTTGGAATTTCAACTCAAGTCATCCTGTCTTCAGACTCTATGCATTGTGCCACCTACAACCTAAGGAGCTGTTAGAGGAAATTTAAAATCAGAATATTTTTCCAAATTTCAGGATAACTTCTAATTAACATGATTATTCACAGTTTTCTAAATTAGTTTTTAGGATTAAGTATGGATATCTTAGTCTGGCATTTAAGATCCTCTTAACATGGCAATAATTGTCTTTCATATAGGTACTTCTTCATTGCATAACTGCCAAATCATTATAATGTATTTTACTTAGTCCAACCTTCTTGCCTTCTCTGCAGTCTTCTATTCACAAATTTATCATTCCATACAAACTAGGTTATTTGTCCTTTCCTAAACTTGTCATTCCATTTCCCTTTTCAAAACCTTTGTACAGACTATCCCCAAGCATGGAATATATTTCCTTCTCCATGTTCCTCTTTCCCTCTCAGAATCTTTATCTTACAGATTCATCTCCTGTGCTATTCTTCTCTGTTAAGTTACTTTGTATCCTAAACTTTATCTTCAAGTTACTTTGTATTTTTACATCTTGGTACATGTTTTGTTTTGCCCTAGTATTCCTAATGGCTAATTTAGTACCTTGTGCATAGTGGTCAGTAAATCATTAAACATTTATGTGTCTACTATGCCAGGTACTACTAAGCACTAGGAATACAAAGAAAGGTAAAAAAAAAATTTCCTTATCTCAAGAAGTCCCTGATTTAATGAGAGATCATATACAAACAACTCTATTTCTTTCTCTGTTCTTCCCTCTCCTTTTTTTCCTTCTTCCTTCTCTCTCTCTTTCTCATCAGAACTAGCAGTGTAGATAAGCTAGAGAGAAGAAAGAAAGAGGATATATAAGAGTCCCAAAACACTCAATGAGCATTTATTAAGGGCCTACTGAGTGCCAACCATTATGGCTGCAGAGAAATCAAAAAGAATGAGGACTAAGTAAATGCCATCTAGATTTGGCAGTTATACAATGAAAAAGACATTACTTTTTTTTTTTTACTTAATTTTTTTTATTATTATAGCTTTTTATTGACAAAACATATGCATGGGTAATTTTTCAACACTGACCCTTGCAAACACTTCTGTTCCAACTTTTCCCCTCCTTCCCTCCACCCTCTTCCCTAGATAGTAGGCAGTCCCATACATGTTAAACATGTTAAAGTATATGTTAAATACTGTAGAGAGCTGAAACTCTTGAGTTGTTGCACTGAGGAACATTCAAGCATTGAGGCTAAGTACCGATTGGACAATACTATATGGGCATGTGCTTTGGGAATGGCTCTTCCCACTGTCCTGGGCTGGCTCGATAATTGGTGTTTACAGAGAATTGTAGGAGGGACTAGGGGATGGAGTAAGATGAGCCAGTCTCACTTTGGCAGTGGAAGAGGAAGAAGGCAGTTCCAAAGATCCTGCTTCCATCCCCTTCACTTCTACCCCTAAAGATTAAGAATAAAGACTAAGGACTTTTGCTTATCCTGACTCCAGCTGATTCTGGGGTGTCTGGGGTGCTAGCGCGGTCGTCACAAAATACAATATATGTATACATATTTGTACAGTTATTTTGTTGCACAAGAAAAATCGGATTTAGAAAGAAGGTAAAAATAACCTGGGAAGAAAAACAAAAATGCAAGCAAACAACAATAGAAAGAGTGCAAATGCTATCTTGTGGTCCACACTCATTTCCGGTGTTTTTACACTGGGTGTAGCTGGTTCTGCTCATCACTGATCATTTGGAGCTGCTTTGGATCCTCTCATTGCCAAAAATAGCCACTTCTATCAGAATTGATCCTCATATAGAATTGTTGTTGAAGTATATAATGATCTCCTGGTTCTGCTCATTTTTACTTAATCAGTTCATGTAAGTCTCTCCAAGCTTCTCTATATTCATCCTGCTAATCATTTCTTACAAAACAATAATATTCCATAACATTCACATACCATAATTTACTCAGCCATTCTCCAATTGCTGGGCATCCATTCAATCTCCAGTTTCTAGCCACTACAAAAAGGGCTGCCACAAACATTTTTGCACATACAAGTCCTTTTCTCTTTTTTAATATCTCTTTGGGATATAAGCCCAGTAGTAATATTTCTGGTTCAAAGGATATGCACAGTTTGATAACTTTTTGAGTATAGTTCCAAATTGCTCTCCAGAATGGCTGGATCTGTTCACAACTCCACCAACAATGCATCAGTGAGACATTATTTTTCTTGGAAATTCAGTCCCTTGATACTCAACAAGTCTAAGACTTAGAACTATGCTACCAGGAAAAAAAAAAAAAAAAGAGTCTATGATGAACTTGACAAAGAAAGTACATTCATTAGCTTTTGTGACTAAGGCAAAAACTTTTGGGCCCCAAATTTCTTTCTGTATCATATTTACATATTTCTGGAGATAGTGTCAGAATTAGGCAAAGGTTAGCATTGACTCATCACTTCGAGATATTGATAATCAGAAGACTCTAATAAAAATGACTTGGAATAATTTAGACAATTAAGACTCTATTATCTCTAAAACTTGATAGGAAGCAATGAAAAAAAAGGAAAAATAGTTAGCTTTAAAACATTATTAACTATAATCATTTGCAGCTTTTAAAAATGTATTATTAGGACAGCTAATTGATGTAGTGGATAGAGCACCAGCCGTGAAGTCAGGAGGATGTGAGTTCAGATTTAGCCTGGGAAACTTAACACTTCCTGGCTGTGTGACCCAGGGCAAGTCACTTAAGCCAATTGCCTCATTAACAACAACAACAAATATATATGTAACTTGTGAAAGTGTTTATCTATGGTCCTGTAGATGGGCTTTACGATTACAGTTCTCTCATTAGAAATTTGTAAATTATTTGGTTGAATTAATCTTTCTGCAGAATCTGTGAAACAAAAATGAATCATCAGAGAATTTTACCCTTTCACCTGTTTGGTTTGATCATACATTAATTTGATTAGCCTTTATAGATGAAAGGTACAGTTTTTTTTTCCCAAAAAGATTGAGACATAAGGAATGACTATTTTTAACCCCTTTAACCTACCTTATTCTTCTATAGGCTTCTCAGATATTTCTTTATAATCTTTGAAATCTTACCAGTTAGGTATTTCAAAATGTCTCTGACCATTTGTCAGAGATGTTTAAAAGTAAACTCTTGTTCAAGTATTTATTGTACTAGATATCTTCTGATATCCCTTCTCAATTCTGATGTGTGATTCTATTGAATGTTAATTTATTTTTGAAGCGGGACCAAAGAAGATCAGGAAAGCAGGAATGCTCTTTAGCTTATATAGATAATTGGTAGAATAATTGTGAAATTAGGTGTCATGACAAGAAGGACTAGTGTGGGAAAGGTGGAACAGAATTTCTGAAGAAAGTGTCAGTAAATTTTAATCAAATTGTTGGGGACAATAGGGATCAGGTCAGGATTGTCCTGAAATGAATAAGATATAAGGCTCAAGGTTTGGGAAGTAAGTTATGAGCTATAAAATTATAGATTTAAAGTTGCTGGGGATCTCGGGGACTAGTACAAGGCATTCCTTTTACAGGTGAAGAAACTGAAGCCCATTAAAGTTGTAATTGGTCCAATGTCACATGGATACTACATAGTATATTTGGAATTGTGAACTCACGTCAACTGATTCCAAGCAACAATAGTTTTTTCACTTTTCTCAGAAGGATCTTTTGCTGTTTTAAGACTAATCTAAATCAAGTCACACAGCCGAAAATTAAATAAACATACTCATACTAATCTGAAACTGGGACTTTGGTGGTTTTTACCTTTTTAAATAACCTTTTGTACCTGCTAGAGCCTCCTACTTGCACTGAAGCTCGCTTTACCAGGCTGGCAAAAGCCTATGGACTAGGTCTCAGAATTAACTTTTTTTAATTAATTGAAGGAAATGTCAAATTTCCGTCAGAAAATTGTAAAAATCATGACATAGCTCCCCAATTACCACACACCCCCGATTAAGAATTCTAGAATTAAATAATCCCTGACTACTTCCACTCTTCCCCCATCCACTTCTTTGGATGCAATGTCCTTTTTGTAATATCCTTTTGTACCCCCTCCAACTTCTAATTGAGAGATCCTTCAAAAACTTTAAAATATGCTAAATGGAAAAAAAAAATCCAGGATTTTAGTGTGTGCATATTTTAAAGTGGAATTTAATAAACAATTCTCTAAAAAATCTGATGTGTTTGGCAGAAACATCCGAAACCTAGCAAAAATAAACTATTTGGGATGGGAACACACGAAAGGTTCTCAAACCTCGCTCCCTTCTTTAGGCCCCTTCCCGTCAGACTCCTCAAGTAGCCTGGAGGGCGGAGCTCCTAGGGTTTGCTTGGCCCCAGAATGGAATGAAGTCGGGGTGGTTAGTTCCTTTCTTAAGGAGTGGGAGTAGAGGAGGGGAAGCCCTGGGGCAGAATAGGAGGGAAAGAGGGAGTGGAGCGAGGTAGCAAGTTTATTGTTTCCTTTCACCTTCTCCGCCCCCTTCCACCTCTTCTACTCCTTCAGCGTCAATGGAAAAAAAAAAAAAAAAACTCGGCGCGCTCTGGGACCTGGCTATTTATAGCCGCCGCCGCCGCCGCCGCGCGCACGTCACGGAGCTTCGCGCCGCTGACGGGGCGCTGACGCTCTTGGCTGGCGAGGCCGGAGCTGCTGCAGGGCTGCGCGCTGGGCGGCGGCGGCGGCGGCGGCGGCGGCGGCGGCGACAACAACGACGACGACGACGACGACTACAATGGAACTTCTGTGTGTGTGTGTGTGTGCAGCTGCCGCCGCCGCCTCCCGCGGGGATCCGGGGAGGGAAAGTAGGAGGAGCAGGCACCCCCCTTTATTTCCCCCCCCCTCTCTCCCCCCTCCCCCCCCGCAAGAGCCTCCTCCCCTCTTCCAAAAGTAACGGGCGAGAAGTGAGCGGCCGCACGCCTCCCCGCCCATTCCGACCCCTGCCTTGGCCTTTTCTTGCCTTTGTTTTCTTTTGATTTGTTTTCAAAATAAGTCCCTCTTCTCTTCTAGACCCCTATCCTATCTCATCCCTCCCGTAATAACCTCCACTTTTCCCTCACTTTCCCCATTCCTTCCTCCGCTCACTCCCCTTACAGCAAAGAGAGAAGGGGAATCCCGGCCTACTTCCTTTTCCGGATGGGGGCGACCTCTTTGTGCGAACCAGGGAGCGTGACCCGCACATCTGGCGCACATCTGGGGATGCGGCTGCGAAAGGGAGCGCGGCGGCGGCGGCTGAGGAGGAGGAGGTGGAGACGACGGAGCTTCGGGGCGGGTGGGAGGCCCTGGCAGGTAATGTATTTTTGGGGGGGAGGGGGAGTAGAGGGAGGAGTGGGGAAGACTAACTGGGTAGATAGTGAGGGCTGCCCCTATATCCCACCCTCCTATCCTACTTTCTCCTCCCCCGCCCCCATTTGAATCCGCCATCCGCCACTAGTGTGCCGAGAGAAAGAAACTTCTCTTCCGAGACTGAATCGAATCTCCTCCCGAGAGTAAAAGATTAATGCAGATTCTCCTGCTGCTGCTGCCCTCCCTCTTCTCCCTCCCTTCCTCGACCACTCCTTCCCTTCCTCTGATTTAGCGTCCCCCTCTCCCCCCACCGGCAAGTGGAGGATGCAACCGATTTCCATCCCTTGTTAAGGTTGTCTGAGCCCCCCTGCAGGAGGAGGGGCTTGCAAGGACTTTAGGGACTCTCCGGATGCGGAGACCTTCTGGCTCTGAACAATCCTGTTGAGCCGGCAGGAGGGGGAGCTTTTTTGGTGCCTGCACACATGGCAGGCAGGCAGGGGACTTGCTGTGCCTTCTAGGAAATTGCAATCGATTTGTAAAGCAGTTTCGCTAATTGGGAGTTCAAAATTAAACTTTAATAAAGCGTTTGTCTCGTCTTCTCTAATTGTGAAAGCTTCCATTCGTCCTGGTAGGCAGACTACATGTCTAGAGTTAATGGCGTTATGCAAGGTTCTCTCTCTTCTCTCCCTCCCACCCCCAGTACAATTCCATCAGTAGTCTTATGCACAGCTGGATTTCCGTTGGGTGCAGATGTTGCTAATGGCAGCTTAAGCACGGATGGGCAGATAACATACGGAATGCAACATGTTGCCATATGGTCCCTTTAGCCTTTCACCTCCAAGAGTATCAATCAAATATATTCTAGGAAAAATGTAATGACTCTCTTAGTGGCAAGATGAATTGCTTGGTACGATTTATATCCCTTGACCTAATACAACAGGACTATAGGATTTTAGTTTTTGTCTGTAAATTGACTGAAAATATTGAAACATCTATTTAGATCTGAAGATCTTGACAGCTGTCAGATCATTCTGACTGTGAAATATGTCCTGGGGACCCCTCTTCCAGCACCACACTCACAATACCTGAGGGATGATGCAAACTTCACTAAAAGTGTTAACTCAGAAACTTACAGTGAAATCACCAAATACTGGATAAAGGTATACAGATAAATAGGAACTTAGATTTCCAGTACAGAGTACTGGAGTAGTTGTACAGAGAACGATTTTTAATATAACCGGAGGAAAAGAAATTACCATGAGTCCTTAGAAACAACATAATTTGAACTCAAGATTAAAGCTACACTAATAAAAATGTTCTGGGTACTTTAAAGTCATCCCCTAATTATGTAGTTTTTACTGTGGTTTGACTTTATTTTTTTAAAGGACTTCATTATGCATGATAAAATTTCAATGTTTTTTCAGAAATTAAAATTTTTAAAAGTATTCACTACTGAAGTATGTATATTCCGGTTGTACACTTATTTAAAAAGCATATGCCCTCGTGAAATATCTGTAACTTCAAACCATGTCATATGCTGGTGGTTTGTTTTTCTCCAGGATCAATGACAGCTTATTGAGATGACTTCTCCAGACCCTAATGGAATGATTCTGTAATTGTTCATTGGAATTTTTTGTAAATATTCAGAAGATCTAGTATAATAGTTGAATTCGCCACTACTAAATTCAAAAGATATAATAAAAAGGATTGTCCCTCACTTTTCCTTTAACAATGAGGGCAGACCTTAACTGAAGAAAAGAGAGGTTTAATAGTAAAAAAAGCTACACATAATTTATACTTTTTCATGTATCAGTATTTTTTGTTTGTGGTAGAAAAGAGTTCATTAGTTAGAAATCCACAATTTAATTTTTTTCTTAAATTTTGTCTTATATAAACATTTAAACTTACTGAGTTGTAATTAAAATTTTGTATTCTAAAACATGGTACCAAAAGTGACCATTCTAAAAATAAATGCATATGGATTGTTTCAGAAAATGTTATTATTTAACATGGAAAGTTACTAAGTTGTTTTTATCTGTTTTCATATAACTCAATAATTTAATATACTATAACTCCAATTCATTTTCAAATTTGGAATATAAAAACTTTGTGTGGAAGCTTGTGAAAGCAAAATTAAAATGAATAAAAAGTGAAATAAATCACAATCAGTGCAACTTTTAAAAAAATGAAATTAAAGGTCTAAGATAATCTTTCAGTTGTCCCAAGATGATGGCATTAATTTTTGTTTTAACTTATTTGAATAATGAGCATAACAAAATAATCTTTTTTTCAATGATATATCAATAATGATTCCATTTTTCTGATTTCTAGGCAGGTGGCAAATGTTAAAATTATTTTGCTTTAATCAGTTACATATAACTTCTAAAGCTGTTATTGTTATAAAAATATATTGAAATCCTTTGTTAAGCCTAGTGTTTATTAATGTACTATTCCATTCAAAATGCAGGCAGAGGATTCCTTCCTGCTGTGTGCTTCACTTCAAAATTCAGGTCTATCAGTAAATAACAACCCTAACCCAGCTGCAAACCTGTTTGCTTTTTCTCTAGTTACATACAACATTGCATAAATTTCATGAATAATTTCAGGTCTTTGGTAGAAGTTGTAAAGCTTTCTACCAAGATGAGCTGACTATATAGATAGATAGATAGATAGATACATAAAATATATCCTGTACATACGACATCCACTACTCAGTGCTAATCACATATAGGTGACAATTTTCCTGTTTTTATTTTTTAAAAAATGATGATCGTAATTCCTATTTTAAATAAAATATTTGTCTATTTGATCCCAACAGAAGAAAAGAAGGGAGTTATTCTCTGTCATTTAGTCTGGGAGGGAATTACATTCTGTCTCTAATAGCTACCTCCACCCTATCGTACAATTCCTCTCATATTGGTTTCTGAAAATCAGTTTGGAAATTGGGGCTTTTTGAACATTGAGTTATGACAGCCAATAAATTTATTAGCTATATTTGATATTTGTATGTTGCTCCCCCCCCCCCTTCTTTTTTCTGACTTGCAGGCTTTAAAAAAAACAAAACTGAACTTTAAAAATTTTTTTATAAAGATCTGGAAGGTTTACTTTATCTGGAACCCAGGAAGATCTGAAAGAATTTTAGCACAACTTGGATTTCCCACCCTGTAATTCATTATTTTAATTGCACTGCAGACACAGCTTCTTACCTCTTTTGTTTCACCTTACTAGATGTCTGTCTTTCTATACGTCTTATATATAATGTTTTATCTATATACATACACACGTTGTCTAGAGCATAAATTTGATTCATGCTTCTCTTATGATCTCTAATAGGTGGCATGCTATTCACATAAGTATCAAGCCTCTTTTGAAAGTATTTTAATTTTCATGAGGTTGGAAAAGATGTCCCTGGGATTGGCAGTAGAATGATAGTTATACTAATCTTTCCTTTTTTTTTTTTTTTTTTCTGAACCTGAAATCCTATCATTGTATGAATAACTAAAAAGCTTGTTCCTCATTGTTTTTACATCCTCTGATTTTATTTTTTAAAGGATAAGAACCATTGTTAATCTATAGATAATTTAAACTGTCAAGCAGCAAGCTGCTCTGCTATTTGCAATTTTCTGTTTATCTTATTGGTATGATTACCATATAAAAATCACATAAAAATTCTACCTTGCTTTAAAATATTTTAACTTAAGATTGACAGTGACTTGTTCAATTAAATATGTATTTTCTTTTGATATTCCTGTATTTAGAAATTGAAATATAGTATTTCACTATCTTTATAAGATTGTGTTTGCATTTATTTAATTTAGAGTTCTTTTTAAAAGCATGTAGCCTTGAATGTTTGTTCTACATTTTTTTTTTTTTTCCCACATCATTACTCTGGTACTGCTTGATGTAACTTGATTAGCTCCCTCCCCAGTCATGATTGGTAATTAAAATAGGCATTAAAATTAGTCACTTAGCAATTTTGCTGTTCAATTGGCAATTAAATTACTTAATTGCAATTAAAGTCCTAATTTTAATTGGCAAAATGATAGATGTAGATTTAAGATAATATGTATAAATACTTTAATAAGTGTCTATATAAGGATTACTTAATTACTCAACTTCAAGTTTATGCTGTTAACTTTAGAACTTTTAAGTGAGCAATGAAATTTATATTACATCTATTCAAAGGATATGGTAATTAGATTTATTACTTATCACTATAAGGGTCTTTGCTATAAGTTACTTTTTGTAGTGTGGAAATTGTAGGCTTAATCATAGAATCATGATGAAGAGAAGCATATATATCTACATAGATACATACATACATACATATATATACATGTATATATGTGTGTATATATATATATATCCTTGTCTGTATATCTGTATATTTATGTGCCCTTTTCTTAGTAACTGTACCTTGTCACGTTTTTATATTAAATTGAAGATTTTTCCTCCTCAATAGGTATTAGGAGACTCAAAAAGTGATTATTTTATCATGTTAGAGTAGATCAGAAATGAAACATAAATTTAGACATGCAAACACTGTTGCAAAATATATTTATTTCACCTTTCTGTAGGAATGCTGTGTAGTACAGACAGAATTGTAAACATCATTAGTTACTTCCAGAATTCCAGGTCATCCTGAAATATTTTTGGCTCATTTGCAAGAGTATTATATAGCTTAGGAAAACAAAACAAAACATCTCCACAAAAATCTTGCCCTGTTTTAATGAGACAGTTATTTACTATATATTAACAAAGAAATCAGAAACCAAGGTCACTATTCTTCGGGTTAAAAGACTTCCTAAATTTAAAAATGTTAAAACTGTTCAATTAAATTTTATTTTGTCCATACTTGCTATATGTATATATGTATGTATGACTCAACAGACATAATTTATTTTAGCAGACAGCATTTTTAAATGGGATTAAAAGATTTTTTCATTACCTTTCCATTTTACATTTATAGTTTTTAAAATGGATATTACTTTCCTCAGCACAGATTCTCTCTATATTTACATATACCTGTGTTGCAAATCAAAATCAGAAAGCTTTCTTTTAAAAGATAAATTGATGTAGAAACGGGCTAGAAAGTATGTTAGACTTTAAAAATATAAATAAAAATTATCCAAGCAGCTCATTTGTATAGGAAAGGAACAAAACAAAAACTGTATTATATCTTGTCTTCAATTGAAATGACAGAAAATCTTAAAAGAGTAAATACACTACCTCCCTCCCCACTCTCACAAGTCTCTTCAAAGTTTGAAAGTTCATTTTGCCTTGCTTCCAAAATAAAGTTTACTCTGGAGTAGCTATTTGTTACCTAGTTGTCAATATCCACTTTAGAATATCTATGTTTGAAATTGACAACTGGGGAACATGTTTTACATTTATTTCATTTATTCATGGGACAGAACAGTTACATTTTTCAATTCCCCCCACTCTAAGTCTGTTTTGTTAAGGTGTTTAGTGTAGTAGTTCCTGCTTATATTTGGGGATCTCATAGAAATCCCCAAAGACTCCTTTAACATAACTGAAAAAGAAAATCTCTTAGGATTTAATTCAGGTTTGCTTTCTAGAATAAAGATCTGTATTAAATTCAATGTCTAAATGTGTGTGTGTGTATATATACATATATATACACACACATTATCTATAAGTGTATATATGATCTAAAGCAACTCTTTTTAAAAATAAAATTTTATAATTTTTATTTACATGGCATATGTCCTGTTTTAACATGTGGTCAAGAATATAAGATAATACAGGAAGGACATCTAACTATATTTTTCTGAAAAATTTTCTTGAAAAGGTTATGGTAATTTTGTAATTTTTCCCACTTAATTTCAAAAGAAGTCTCTAGTTGGCTCAAGTATATAGACAATACATTTTCATTTATTTATTTTATTCCAAAATTCTTTGACTTAGATGTTGAAATGTTTTGATAAATTTCTCATTTTTGCATGTCGTTTTAAAGGTAAGTCTGATGCTGGACTCAAAATCTCAAAATTGTCATTTTTAACTGAGTCACAATAGTTTGTGATGTTTGTATTCAACAGTCATGTAAGGCTGCAATCATTTAAATTCAGAAGTTCAGTTCCATTTAGCCTAAAGCATCATTTTAACATTTTCTAAAAGGTTGTTCAATCCTGCATTTTGACTCCATTATATATGTGTAATTAAACCTCTACACACAAAAGCATTCTATGTACCAGCAAATACACCCACAGGAATCCTCTTCTAAACTGTAATTTATTTAAACATGTAATCATAGGATTTTAAAACATGCTTTCATTTTTCCAAACTATATGCCAATCTGAACTGCTTGGTGATAAAATGAGTTTATTACCAGCTAGCATTTACCAAATACTCAGTGAACTAAACATGAGCAGGATGAGGAAATGAATTGTAAATCCAATTCCAGGTGTATCAGGTTCTGGTTTCTCTATAAAAATAGAGGAGGACTCATAATCTACGCGTTTATGAATTTCAGTTTTTGAGCAGCAGAGAAATGTATATTTGGCCTGCTATAAATCTTAAATTTTATGTGGCTTTTAAAGCTTAAAAAAAGTTTGTGGCATCAGGCCCCCTACTGACAGGATCAGTCTATTACAGAGATTGTTCTAATTGGACTTTTATCAGTTCAATACTCATTTGTACTGGGGGAAAGATTTAAGTTTGTTGCTTCATCTCCAGCTTCAGCATTTACTGGCCTGTGTGAGCAATATAGAGTCCCGACAAGTACTGTCAGGCCAACCAACCTGACCAGTTATAGGTTTATTTAATAAACTTTTGTTAACTTTACTCCAGCTTTCTTAGATTGTGTTCTTAATGAGGATCTCGACCTACAGGAAAATCCAGAAATTTGAAAATAGTAACTACAATTCAGTTAGGAATAGAAGAAAATTGCTCCTATCTCCTTTTAAAAATCGTTATCATCATAAAGGATACTGTGAAAATTTGCTTAATTCGACCAAAAGCTCAGTCATCAAGAAGTCAAAAACAGGATTGGACAGTGACGTAAGGGACTCCGTGCAACTTTCAGACTATGAAATTCACTTCCCTAACCGAAGACTTTAACTCACTTGGAGTAGAGGAGTATATCTCTCAGGTTCTTAAGTCATCCCGGAGTGTGTTTTGCAATGGTAAATGGAAGAGAACTAAGTTGTCCGATTGGATATATGTGTCTGAGTGGTGTGTGTCTGCAACCTTAAAATACTCCCAGTCCTCGCTTTCCTAGGGCTAAATGAAAAAAAAAAAAAAAATTGCCACCAAGTCTCAGACGTTGCTGCGCTAGAGTTTCCGACGGCCTTAAAATAGCTAGTGCTAGCCCTGCCCACAGCCGGGATCAATGAGAGTTCCCCTCCTCACCCCGCCCTGCCCCCTTACACACTAGGGGAAAGGGAGCTGGGGAGCACGCCGCAGGCTGTGCAGCGGCTGCTATTTTTGGCCGCACCCGGTTCGGTGCGTCAATGACTGCGCCTCTGCGTCACGGCCACCCCTTCCCCCTTCCTATCTCCCTCCCTTCCAAACTCTCACTTTTTCCCTTTCGTTAGCTTTGAATCTCTCCAGCCCACGGGGTAGCTGACGCTGCTGAGCTCATGCTAATGAGCTATTCTTCCCTGTTCTACCCCTTTCCCCCTCCCCCTCACTACAGCGGCTTCTGCTTCCCCTTGGTCTCCCTCATATCTCCTCGCCTTATTTTTTCTCGCGCCAGCTCGGGCACCGAGGTGCAGCGGCGGCGGCGGCGGCAGCGGTAGCGACAGCTGCAATGGCAGCAGCCGCCGCCACCGCATCTGGGAAAGCTTAAGGTGGTCACTAGGTTTCCCCTGGGCGTCAGGGTAGCAGCGTCAGCGGCTTTCCCAGGCAGTACGCGGTGCTTGGGACTGGAAGCTCACAGCCCAGGAGAAGGCGGGGCGGGAAAGGCGAAAAGGTGAAGGCTGAGGTGCAGTTTCAGGCTGAGGAACCACGACACTGGGTTAATTTTGACTGCTTTTTCTAATAACGAAAATACCAGTAACATATAGAAATGTGGAGGGTACAATGGGTCACTAGGAAGCGCGAAATCTTGCTGCTTGAGAAAAGAATGGGAGCTAAAAGCCGTAGTTCAGGAGGAAGAGTAAATAGAGATTATAGATACTCCCAACATTTTACTCGCAACTGATTCAGATTCTGTGCTAAATGGCTTAGGCTAGGGTGTCCCTTTCCATTTTGGAACAAGTGGACTTCTTCAACAAGTAAGCCTTTTTGGTCTCTGGGACTCGAACCGCTGTGCGTCTCTTCTCTTGGAAACGCCAGCATTTCCTTTACTAGAAAGCATTCTGCGTGATTCGCTCCCTCTCTGATGCAAGGTGCTGTCTCTGTCCTTATCCCCAGTCCAACCGATTAGCATGCAAAGCAGAGCTCAGCCGGTGACAGCTTTCTGGTAACTCACCGAACTCAGCATCCACAGACTTCAATATTTTCTGAATTCAGATCCATTACACCAAGATTTTCTGAGGAAATTAGCGTGTTACTCCTTTTTCTTTTCTTACTCCATTTCTTTTCTTTTTTCTTTTTTGAGAAGGGGGTGTCATTTTCCATACTACCCAGTTAAGGAGTAATACTGTGTTTACTTGGAGTTCTATGTTCTAGAGAAATATAGTTTTTAAAAATACTCGGGGAGAGTACAGTTCTGAAGTTGAAAAGAATTTACCTGAGGTGGAAATCACCTTTCTTTGGGGAAAGCACACCTGTTGCGTGAAACTCTCTTGCATTGTCAGGAGAGGGGGAGCTATATTTCTCAAATAGATTATGGTTTTATAAGAGCAGATTTGGTCCAGTGCCCATCCTGTCTCCCTCGTCCCATCCCCCTTTCCATACCAGAGTTACTATGTCCTTCCCCCTACACGTGGGCATGAGGAAAGGGCATCACACAAAATAAAACGACTTTTTTATTCTCCCAAGAGAAAAATATGGGAGGGGGAAGGAAAGCACCAAGAAAGGGAAACCCCAACTTAGCAGCCTAGTGGAATAGGCTTCTGTACACAGTTAAGAGCCTGGGGATGAGTGTAGAAGTGTGGAGCGGGCGGAGGGGGACACAGGGCGGGGAGGGGGGGGGAGCGTTAGAACAATGAAAGTAGATATCACCCAATAAATACTGTCTCCTACAGGTACGGGTTACCTGGCATATACAACCCCTCTCAGCCATCCTTTCACTCTCTTTCTTAACTCCACCCTCACCCCATCCCATCTTCGTTTTTGTTGGTACTCTTACACATCTGGACTGCCAAAACTGGAGAGTTTTAGAAAAGGCGGGGCGAAGTGAGCTTTACTGATTTTAGGAGAAAGGGTAGGTAGATTTCACCTATTTCGGAAAAAAAAAAAGAAAAAGGAAAAAAAAAAGGAAGAAATGGAAAGAAAAAAAAAAAACCCAACTAGGCTAACAAGGTGAACCCAGAACGGTTCCCACCTTAAAATCTGCCCTGCTTGTGACGTCAGGTCGGAAATTTACCAAAGCGAGAGCTGGCCAACTGTATGGGGAGAAACAGCCCAAAGGAGCTGGGATTGGGCAGCCTGCACTGACGTGTGCTGACGCTTGGAGACTAGGTGCATGTTGGCTGTGGAATACGGAGCCCACATAAACAAAGGCACATTGGAGGGAAGGGCCAGTCTGTCCGGCTGCTCTCACTCTGCTACAAGAGTACTGCACTTCCCCAGCAGCGCTTGTAACTAGCAACTTCTCTCGACCGATCGTTATTTTTTTTTTTTCCCTTTTCACCGATCTAACCCACCCCCTCCCCTATCCCCCCGCCACCCCACCTCCCAAAGGAAACTGCACTTCAAGACAGTTGAATGAATGAAAAGAGACGTGGAGAACCATTAAGTAAGTCTCAGTCTCTCTCTCTCTCTCTCTTTCTCTCTCTCTCTCTCTCTCTCTCTCTCTCTCTCTCTCTCTCTCTCTCTCTCTCTCTCTCTCTCTCTCTTCTCTCTCTCTCTTCTCTCTCTTTCTCTTTCTCCCTCTCTCTCTCCCTTTCTCCCTCTCTCCCCCCTCCGCCTATAGTATGAGATCTGTAAATTGCGTGTTCTGGAAAAAGGAGTGAAGAAGGGAAAGGGGGTCCGGAAGGGTGATGAAAGGGAAGTTTGTGAATTGCTCCAGAAGGCGTTTCTCCTAACTACATGACTGGTGCTAGGGACAGTACATTCTCGGTAGCGGCTTCTTAGTCTGCTAATTGGGAAATGCGGAAGGAATACTTTTTACAGTTCTAGGAGCTGCTATCTTTCCAACTTCGACTTTGAAATTTCTGCTCAGTCTTTCTCCAAATCGTTTTTTCTTAGAGCAGATGTGAATTGGTCGTTTGGACACAAAGGTCGTGTGTATGTATAGCAAGGTTTGAACGCTCAAGGAAAAGTGACAGGAGGAAAACTTCAGTTTATGTGTTGCTTGGGAACTGTATCACCATGGTTAGCAAACGTGCTGGTGCTTAGAAGACTGCTGTTTCAATATGGGGCTGTTGTTACAGTATCCTCTTATTTAATTTTCCTAAATTTCTGTGTTCTGACATATGTAATTCATGAATGAGAGACAGGGGAGGAAAAATAGAAGAATAAAAGGGAGTGGAAGAGAAGAATGGAAGAAGAGATAGATTAAGATAAGTTCTGAGTGAATTTGCAAACCTGCTGTTGGTGGGGGTGAAGGCGATAATTCCACCCCCCTCCCCCAATCTATTCTCTTGGCCTTCTGCTTGCAAAATATGAAGTCAGAAGCAAGATAGCTATAAGTGAACAGGAATGGATATCTAGCTTTTTTTTTTTCTTTTCCATTGACATACTTGTATTCTCAGATGCCCTAAAAATGGGAACATCTGAAAGTTATGTCTTGTTTTATTAAAGAGGGAAGTAACTCAAGCTGGTAGTAGTAATGGGTCATCTTGCCATATGTTTAAGTAAATCCAAATGAATCGACTATCTTTACTGTTTTGCTCTTTGCCTGCATTCTTTCTGTAAAAATAGGTTTTCCTCACTTAAATGTACATGTCAAAATATGCACAAGAAGTTTCTTAGAAATGTGAAAAGAAAGTATCCTGTATCTTCAAAATAGAACATTAGTCATTTTTCTATATGTAGAGGGGTTAGCCCCTTTCCAATTGCATTCCCACAATGTAGGCCTGTAGCATACTTTGTAACTTTGAAGATGTGTTTTTTTTTATATTTTTATATTCTTTTTTCTTTGTTTAACTTATTATTACATTTAAACTTGTCTATTGAAAACATCTCACTTGAGGGTTGCAAGGTGACTTTTTACAAAACTGATCTTTTACACAGTGTTTAAATAAAATTTTGATAGAGACAGCCCATTCTCTTTAGCTAGAACAAGGGGTGATGGTGGTGGTGTCAATTCATGACATAATAAATGTTAAATGACAACTTTCCATAAGTTTTTTCTTCTTCATAAAAGGAAAAAAAAACAACCTTGGTGTAATTAACATATGCCAGATTGTTATAGAGGAAAATTTTTCTTTAATTTTAAATATATCTCTTTCACATTTATATGTGGTAGATTTTATTTATCCAAAGGCCATACTATGTATACAGATTGGTGTAGTTGCTTGTATCCAATAAATCCCTCCACAGTAATCTGAACATATCACATCTGTATTTCAGGGAGCAGGCTGGACATACTGGACTACTCACTTATTTTTTAATATCTTGGAAACTTTGTCCTCCATTGAATTACGACACTGTCCACCTTTAATTTCCTCCAAAACGCCTGTAACTCGGCTGAAGGTTAGTGGATTTGATTGATTTTCAATTTTCACATTCTTTTCTTTCTAACACTTCAAGATCCCTCAATCCCCAAAAGCAGTCAATGCAGTCAGCAAGCTAGTGCTATTACCGAATGTTGCTTTCAGAATAACTTGTCACCTGGCAGATCCCAATTTCCTCAGGTTGCTCCAGAACAAACAACCTGAACACATATTAAATAAGTGATTATTGGGTGGGTGGATGGGATTGAAAAGGAGACACAATGGAAATAAGGGCATTTCTTGATCCTTTCCATCCTACCTGTCTGTATTTCTTCTTTTAGATATCCTTCTTCCCCTCCCTTTTTTTGAAGGTCAGCGCCTGCAACATCGATTGTCTTTTCCTCTTTTACTCTCGTTTTCTTCTCCTAAATTTCAGTGCTGAGTACAGCTTATTTAATACGGAACCTCCCTGTGGTTGATCCAGGTGTGCAAAAGGTGTACAAAAGCAGGAGAGAAAGTGTTCACTTGACCAGGCTGAGTGTCTATCACCCTGTTTCATTTCCAGCCATGCCCTGTGTTCAGGCTCAGTATGGGTCATCGCCTCAAGGAGCCAGCCCAGCTTCCCAGAGCTACAGTTACCACTCTTCGGGAGAATGCAGCTCCGATTTCTTAACTCCAGAGTTTGTCAAGTTTAGCATGGACCTCACCAACACTGAAATCACTGCCACCACTTCTCTCCCCAGCTTCAGTACCTTTATGGACAACTACAGCACAGGCTACGACGTCAAGCCACCTTGCTTGTATCAAATGCCCCTCTCCGGACAGCAGTCCTCTATTAAAGTGGAAGACATTCAGATGCACAGCTACCAGCAACACAACCACCTGCCCCCACAGTCCGAGGAGATGATGCCGCACTCAGGCTCCGTTTATTACAAGCCCTCGTCGCCCCCGACGCCCTCTACTCCCGGCTTCCAGGTGCAGCACAGCCCAATGTGGGATGACCCAGGCTCCCTTCATAACTTTCACCAGAACTACGTGGCCACCACCCACATGATCGAGCAGAGGAAAACGCCGGTGTCTCGCCTTTCTCTCTTCTCCTTTAAGCAATCTCCCCCTGGCACCCCAGTGTCCAGTTGCCAGATGCGCTTTGACGGGCCTCTCCACGTGCCCATGAACCCCGAGCCGGCTGGGACCCACCACGTGGTGGACGGGCAGACCTTCGCTGTGCCCAATCCCATCCGCAAGCAAGCGGCCATGGGTTTCCCGGGGTTGCAGATCGGCCATGCCTCGCAGCTGCTGGACACCCAGGTGCCCTCTCCTCCTTCTCGGGGATCACCGTCCAACGAAGGACTGTGCGCTGTGTGTGGGGACAACGCAGCCTGCCAGCACTACGGCGTGCGCACCTGCGAGGGCTGCAAAGGTTTCTTTAAGGTGAGTTGGGATGGATAGGCTTCCCAAAGAGTTTGGTTAAAACTTCAGTCTTTTAGCTTTGCTCTGTGTGAAGGAAGATCGGAAAATCAGCCTCCTTGCCTCCAACGGCTTACCTAGGCAAGAAACTGCCCCCAGGATCTCCACAAGAATTTCCTTGGGGTTCTGGGGTTCGGGGTGGGGGCGATGGAGAGTTGCTTTTCAGAAGCTGATGCTAGCAGGGGCATTACTGAAGGAAAGAGAGCTAGGGTTGCTTGCAAAACCAGGCCTGATCCTGAAATGACTTACAGTTCCTTGGGCAGAAAGAAGTTGCAAGAGGGACATTTGCATGTGCTAGGGGCTGCCTTCCCCCTTCAGATTGAAATTGGTTAGGACAGAGAACCGTGTCTAAGCTAACCAAGTGGAACAGAATTCCCTGTGGTAAAATTAAGTGATCTCTTTATTTCGCCATCCTGATTGAATAATCTTATCATTTTAAATAGAGAAGGTCTCTAAGGAATGTAAATAATATGAATGCCCACGGATTTGTATTTACTGAGCGTCTCCTTCTCCTTCTCTTGGCATATAAAACACAGCAAGGAGCTGCAAGGTTAGCTCAAATGTTAACGCTATCAATTTTCTTCTGTTAAATGCCCTGGGAAAAAAAAAGGGAAAGAAAGAAAAGAAAAGAAAGGGGGGAAAGGGGGAGGGAGAATGTCCCACCAGTTCAGAGTTCAGAGATGCTTTTCTGGATTCTTTGAGCTGCTGGGTTTTTAAAAAATGAAATTAGTTCTCGGTCTATAATCTCTCTCTCTCTCTCTCTCTCTCTCTCTCTCTCTCTCTCTCTCTCTCTCTCTCTCTCTCTCTCTCTCTCCTCTTTCTGCAGCGTACGGTCCAGAAAAATGCGAAATACGTTTGTTTAGCTAACAAAAACTGCCCGGTTGATAAGCGGCGCCGAAATCGCTGTCAGTATTGCCGATTTCAAAAGTGCCTTGCTGTTGGGATGGTTAAAGAAGGTAGGACTTGGAAGGTGTCTTCCTGCCTCTCCTCCCCGAAGGCTTATCTCCTTCTGTCTCTCTTTATTTTTCTCATTCTCTTTCCCAAGTCCCTTCCTTCCCACTTAACTTCCACCTCCCCACAAGCCTTATAACCCCAAAAGGGCTTTGTATCCTAACCCGACTGCTGATCTCTCTCAGAGAACCGTCAGAATTTCCTTGATATAATTGTTATGACCCTTTTGAAGGAAAAAATAATATGAACCCATATTTTTATGCTTTCCCCTTGTAACTGCTTTACAAGTTCGGGGTGTCTAAACGTGATGCCCGATTCCCCTCTTGAATTTGCCTCTCTTGGGGGTGGGTAAAGGTGGAGGTTATGGGGCCATGCTGGGTAGTTGGGAACTGAGCAGTGGCGGGAGGGAAGGTTAGAGAATTTGAAGGTCCTTTTCCTTTTCAGTGGTTCGTACAGACAGTTTAAAAGGTCGGAGAGGTCGTTTACCGTCGAAACCGAAGAGTCCCCAGGAGCCCTCTCCCCCCTCTCCCCCGGTGAGTCTGATCAGTGCCCTGGTGAGAGCCCATGTCGACTCCAACCCGGCTATGACCAGCCTGGACTATTCCAGGGTAAGCTGGAGATAATATTAATATAAAGACTGATAGGGCTGTTCACACACACCCCATCCCCACAGAGAAGAAAAACAGTTGCAAATATATATAGGAGAAAAGTTGCAAAAGCAGAAATGTATGTACAGGTCAAGTCAAAGACTACATAGAAACATCAGAAATCAAGGAAAAACAGCAAGATAAAGATAAGTATTCACAAAGAAGAAATAATTCTGACCGAATCTTTTCACATCCTTATCCTCTTAGTAAACAAGGATGCTTCCCAATACACACACACTCTTGCTCTAATTTGCAGCGTTGTACTGAAACATTGTTTTCAATAAGTTTGTAAAAAGCCTCAATTGTGTAAAATATTCTCTTCCCTCCCATTCCTAACACACTTTACCCAATATTTTTCTAGCTAAGTTATATTAAATTTGCATCTGCTTCCATTACCATCCCAAATGCGATGTGGATGACCATAAAAAATAATCCCAACATCTGTTGTGAAATACTGAAAAGATCGTGAAGAGCACGGGGTTGGAGGGAGGAGGAAAGGGAAAAGAGGAGTGAGGGGGGGTGGGATGGGATAAGTAGCCAGAGTCATCTATTTTATTCCAGCTGTGAGACATATACGTACTGTAATTGGAAGAAGTATATGGTGAAGCATATAGGCTTCTGATTTTTTTTTAAATTATTAAAAGATTTGCAAATGGTAACTGTTCTTAAGACTAACTCCCAGATTGGCATGAATACTAACGTGTCAATTGTTTTGTGGAGATAAGAGTCAACATTTCCCCATACTGGATGGCACTGTATTTAGTCTGTATAGAAATGGCAATTTACATATTTAAAGCAGCGACCTCATAGCACCATCCCTAATTGAATTAATTGCCCTGGAACATCTAATTTCCTTACTGGTCAGAGAGAGGTTTAATTGTTATAAAAACCTGGCTCCCCTACTAGAAACGGGGTTAGCAATTTCACGGGTTATATATTTTAGAGAACCTCATTAAGTGCTTTTTAAAATGAAATTCCAGTTCCAGGCTAACCCTGACTATCAGATGAGTGGAGATGACACTCAGCATATTCAGCAGTTCTATGATCTCTTGACCGGCTCCATGGAGATCATCAGAGGATGGGCAGAAAAGATCCCAGGCTTCACTGATCTTCCCAAACCAGACCAAGATCTACTTTTCGAATCTGCTTTCTTGGAACTGTTTGTCCTGCGGTTAGCATACAGGTAATGAGGAAGAAAGGGAAGAAAGGCAAGACAGAAAAGGGATGAAGAAAAGAAGGTAGAAAGAAAAGAAGAAAATAGGGAAAGAAAAAGTAGGGAAGGATGAAAGAAGAAAACAAAAGGACAGGAATGGGCATTTATTGTAGAGAAGCAAAGGAGGGAGGGAGAAGCAAAAGGAAGAAAGAATTTAAGATTAAAAAAAAAGAAAAGGAAGAATGGGATGGAGATGGGGTAGGGGGCGTTCTTGATTGTTATGAAATCAAACCCTTTCAAGGTCCACTGATCTACATTTTATTAACTCCTCTATAATTAGGTGCCTTTTAAATCCCCCATTTATTGCTCTTCAAGTAATTAGTTGTTTAGCTTTTCTTTTCTTTCTTTCTTTCTTTCTTTCTTTTTTTTTTTTCCTTTTTTCTCTCTTTGGTATTAATTGCAGGTCCAACCCAGTGGAGGGTAAACTCATCTTTTGCAATGGGGTGGTCTTGCACAGGTTGCAATGCGTTCGTGGCTTTGGGGAATGGATTGATTCCATTGTTGAATTCTCCTCCAACTTGCAGAATATGAACATTGACATTTCTGCCTTCTCGTGCATTGCTGCCCTGGCGATGGTTACAGGTCAGTCCTCTTAGTACTTTCCCATCATCAAAACTGCTCTGGGTGCCCTTACTGGTTTTTCCCTTTTACGGGGGTTTTCCTAATCTTGTCAAATTGCTAACTTCATTTTTTTTCTTTTCTTCTCTTCTCTTCTCTTCTCTTTTCTTTTCTTTTCTTCTCTTTTCTTTTCTTTTCTTTTCTTTTCTTTTCTTTTCTTTTCTTTTCTTTTCTTTTCTTTTCTTTTCTTCTCTTCTCTTCTCTTCTCTTCTCTTCTCTTCTCTTCTCTTCTCTTCTCTTCTCTTCTCTTCTCTTTTCTTCCTTCCTTCCTTCCTTCCTTCCTTCCTTCCTTCCTTCCTTCCTTCCTTCTTCCTTCCTTCCTTCCTTCCTTCCTTTCTTTCTTTCTTTCTTTCTTTCTTTCTTTCTTTCTTTCTTTCTTTCTTTCTTTCTTTCTTTCTTTCTTTCTTCCTTCCTTTCTTTCTTTCTCCATTTCCTCTTCCCATCTCCCCCTTCCATCCCCCCAGAGAGACACGGACTCAAGGAACCCAAGAGAGTGGAAGAACTGCAGAGCAAGATTGTAAATTGTCTCAAAGACCACGTGACTTTCAATAATGGGGGTTTGAATCGCCCCAACTATTTGTCCAAACTATTGGGGAAGCTCCCAGAACTTCGCACCCTGTGCACACAGGGGCTACAGCGCATTTTCTACCTGAAACTGGAAGACTTGGTACCACCTCCAGCAATAATCGACAAACTTTTCCTGGACACATTACCTTTTTAAGACTTTATCCAGCTTATTTCAAATGAACTTGAAAGGAACGTGAATTGTCTGAGGGTGGGAATTCCCACGTGCACAAAAGCACCTCTGGGTGCCTCTGCTCCATTTCCCTCCTCTTCCCAACTTCCTAACCCATCCCAAAACCTCCTGCTCCCACATCTCCCCCACCCAAAACAAAACTGTTGCTATTTCCTAACCTGCAGGTAGAACGTGAAAGGGCATTTTGGCTCTGGGGCATCCTGGATTTAGAATATGGACTACACACAATACAGTGGTATAAACTTTTTATTATCGGCTTTAAAAAAGAATTTATTGTTCAGAAGAAGGACTCCTATTGTAAAATGAAAAATGTCTAGTCACGTCGGGTGCTGCAGCTAAGACAGATTGAATACACATACAAAAGTATTAAGGTGACCCACAAAGTATCGCCCTTTTAAAGACAAAGTTTTCTGCTGTAAAAGAAAGCTGTAATATATAGTAAAACTTAATGTTGCGTGGGTGGCATGAATTAAAGAAGGCAAAGGCTTGTAAATTTATCCAATGCAGTTTGGCTTTTTAAATTATTTTGTGCCTATTTATGAATAAATATTAAAAAAATTCTAAAAGATAAATGTGTTTGCAAAAAAGGAATAAATTACACAAAAAGGGACAGCATGTTGATTCTAGGTCGAAAATGTTATAGGCACTTGCTATTTCAGTAATGTCTATATTATATAAATAGTATTTCAGACACTATGTAGTCTGTTAGATTTTATAAAGATTGGTAGTTATCTGAGCTTAAACATTTTCTCAATTGTAAAATAGGTGGGCACAAGTATTACAAAACTGAAAATCCTGACAAAGGGACACATAGTGTTTGTAACACCGTCCAACATTCCTCGTTTGTAAGTGTTGTATGTACTGTTGATGTTGATAAAAGAAAGTTTATATCTTGATTATTTTGTTGTCTAAAGCTAAACAAAACTTGCATGCAGCAGCTTTTGACTGTTTCCAGAGTGCTTATAATATACATAACTCCCTGGAAATTACTGAGCACTTTGAATTTTTTTGGTTTTTTTTATGTCTAAAATTGTCAGTTAATATATTATTTTATGTTTAAGTAAGATTTTTAATATTGCCATATTCTGTAGTATTTTTCTTTGTATATTTCCAGTATGGCACATGATACAAGTCACTGCCTTTTTTTCTATGGTGTATGACAGTTAGAGACGCTGAATTTTTTTTCTTGATAAATTCTTTCTTTGAGAAAGACAATTTTAATGTTTACAACAATAAACCATGTAAACGAATATAATTTTGTCTTTTTTGTGTCAGGAGAAATACTAAAATACTGGCGTACAATAAATAATTGGTAGAGTGGGGAACAATAGAAGGGTGACTGGTTTGGAATTCACAACTTTCTAGTTAATTGGAATATCGTAGGTTTTAAATTTAGACCCTCTTTACGAATTCTCATGCTAAGTAAGCAGGCCTTTAAAATGATTACATGGAGAACTAAGAAAAGATGAAAAAAAACTCTAAAAACTCAGAATCATCCCAATTAAAGGTCTACAATTATTAAAATCGCTGAAGAGTTTCTCAGTTTTTCCTGAATAGAGATAGATGAGGATTTCAGAGAACAAAAGCAGTTGGACCTTTATAGCTGATAATCTCAGTCAAGCTTCTGTCTTGTAGAGAGTTTAAGCAACTTTTATAGTATTAAACATCATTATGGATTTATGGCATGCTATATTACCTTTCAAAAGCTAACAACTTAGCCTTTTTCACAAATCCATACTGATTTGTTAGGGAGAAAATGCTTTTGAGGAGATGAAAAGCATTACAGATAATTTTGTTTTCTGGTCATTTCTAATATACATACAATATTTAGATTATTTAAAAAAGTCTTCCTCTTTCCCTTGTCCATCATTCCACTTTGCCTCCTCCTATCCCCCCCAAAAAAGATAGGGTATGGAAGGATAAGGAGAGACTTAGCCTTAGAATAATGTTCTTATCCTAGAAGTTTTTGAGATAAATAATACAAGACCTATTTGCCATGATCTAACTGAGGCATAAATAAGTTATGATACAGTCTAGTAGAGTCTACCCAGCAGTAACTTTCTCCAAATAAAACAACAGATACAGAAGTCTATGTAACTATTCAGATCATCATCTACATTTCTTGTTTTTCTGAGCAAATGGTTGGGATACAATGCTTTGTCACAGTTGTGAAGCCAAGGAGTCTAAGCGATTATCAAATAATATCGCTGGCAAATTCCAAATAACCACTTGTTTACTGGAATATAAAGGATGCAGTATTTTTATTTCAGAAATTCTGAGTTGGAAAAAGTAGGTTGCCAAGTTAGCTTTCAGGATATCACTTCTTACCTTTGTTCCTTTGTTTTCCCTTAAAAAAAAAAAAAAAAAAAAGGAAAACTATGTTAGGATATGAAAATAAAAATGAATAAAGAATGAACGTCTGAGAGATAATTTAAAAATCATTTTTTGGTGTTTTTTGCACACATATTAATAAGCATGAATATGGATGGATAATTTTTAAAAGTAGAAAACTGAAATGTCCCATTTTCCGGATTTCTTGAAAAGGTAAGTCTAGCTATTTCCTTCCATTTCCAAAGCAGTAGGGCAATCGGAAGCAGAAACTAACTTAGCCAACGTTCTTTGAACTGAAGAGGTCGGAGCATCTGTGTTGAATTGTAACATTTTACCAATGGACCTACCACTGCTAGGCAAAGAAGGGTGGATAAAAGGAAAGTATTTTGCGAATGTGCAGGCGTTCTTTCCCCAACCCAATCTTGTCTCCCAGGTGCAAGCCGCCCCTTGCCAGTTGAATTTAAGCTCAAATTCTTGTCTTGATTTCCCTGAGACCCAGACTAAGAAACGAACTCAATTGCTCTCCTCCCTAAGGAGGACAGGGAACCAACGAAGGCTAACGGGATCTCGGGTCTTTGAATCTCTGGGGAATTTGGGGGTGAAAGATAGGAGGCGTGAGCTTTTCCAACAGCTGAAGGCACATTGAACAGACTCGGCTTACGGATTTAACTGAACCTTTAGGAAGAAAGTACTTAAAGCTCTTTTGTCCTTTTTCAACTCTAGCTTCTGTCTCTCCCAAACTCTGAGCTCTGCTCTGGATGCTCAGTGGAATATCAGGCTGTGCAAAGAAAGCTCACGCCCTTTCCCCTTGGCTATCTCCTCAAGTTGGCGCAGCGAGAATCATTTCCTATCTCCTCATTTTTATTTAAAAAAAAAATTTTAACCAAAGCATAGGAAACTAACTCCTACAAAAGTAAAATAAAATAATAAATAATAATAATAAAAAAATATAATGGTCTGCACTCTGAAAAAGTCCAATAGCATGAATTCAAATTCCCTTAGAGGCAGTTAAAAACTTTGCACCAGAGATTTTTTTCTTTCCTTTTTTCCACTGTCCTTCCCTCCTACACCTTGCTACCCAGAGCTTCCTCAATTCTAAATTGCAATTGTTCAGGATATCTTTTAGTAAATTGATTTATAGGAGACACGTTTCCTGAAACGGTACTATTTATGCATAAATGTAACCAGTGTCTATGTTTCAGGGTAACTTTTCTGGAAAGCACTAGATTGATGGAGTACCCGGATAAAGAAAAAAAAAATCACTGGTGAAACTATCCTGTACCCGGTCCTTGCCTTTTTCTGCCTTTCTGACTTGCTCTGGGTCGGGGGGAGAGGGGGAAGGGCATATATCCATTTCCTCCAGTCTTATAAGTCAGTCTAGTATGACCTTCGCTTTTATTGAGAATATGCTTAGAAAGTCCATCTTCTAAATAGAGAAATTCAGCCCGGGTAACTGATAGCACTGTTCTGGTGACAACCGCACCTTGAGATCTTATGCTGTCTAGTTTTTGGTGACTGGCTTTTTATCGGATGAGTCCAAAATTGTTCTTCCTCTTAATTTTTAAATAGATTTTCAGGCTTTCAAGCTTTATCTGACTAGGCAACTCCAGTGTCATACAAAGCCAGATGTGGAGGAAACATGACTTGACGCTCAGTATTATCCGATGGAAATGCATATAAAATTTAAGTATACCACTTGAATGTAAAACTTAAGTGTGGCACTTGATCCTATGGATCTCCGCAGGCATACATTTTCTATGTGAATTTATAATTATATATGCATATATATATTTTAAAAAGCTTCTTACTAGTCACACTTCGAAGGGGCAAGTGTGTTTATTAAGAGGAAGATACATTTGAACCTTTTTCTAATCAAAGACATATTTTACAAAGATAGATGCCACTTCCGCCATACCTAACTCTCCTCAGTGATGGTGCCACAGAGCTATTCTCTGAGGCACTCTTCTTTTTAAACGTTCTTTTTCCCTTTCTGCAAGCTCCCTCTTTATTATGCTCACTTTCTCCGTTTTCATTTCTTAATCCAGAGCTCATTTCTTTTCCGCTATGTGAAATATGCTGAATAGAAAGATCCCCGTGGGTAGAGGTTGCTTACACTCTCTCTTCTGCCTAGAAGAGACTGGTCTGCAGGGCTTTGGGTACCAATGATTTTCCAGAGAGATTAAAATTTCTGAGCCCGTGAGACCATCAAAACTAGAAGGAAAGAAAAGTTTTTTATTCTTCTCCACAACTATTCAAACGCTTTTTTATTTGGGGGGAGGAAGAGGATGTAATGGGACTAGGTAGGAGGTGGGAGAGTGATGCTATGTGTACTAGTTATGCCTCTCTAAAATATGGTGAAAATGAATGATTTTGTTGGGTTTTAAAATAAAAGATGGAAACTTCTCCCCAGTCCAAGCCTTCCAGTTTGACCAAGACTATTTTATAAGTCTGTGACTGAAGGGATTTTATTAGTGAGGCAGAGATGCACACTTCACCCGAAGTGCCCTTATGGGGCTAAAGGAAGCTCACCCAGATGGCCAAGAAATGCAATATCCCATTCTCCTCATAAAATGTGTATTACGAAGTCTGCATTTTTTTTTGACAAAGAGAACTTAAACTTATTGATTAAGCTTAATACAATATGGCATAATTATCAGCCAAGTTTGAATTCCAATTATGGGATTCATTTTAAGTCCCAAAGTTAAAATTATGTATGTATGTATATGTGTATATGTGTGAGCCCTACAGGCTCTTTATTTGTTGAGGATAGGGCAAAAAGCCCCAAATTAGGGAATTAATTACATTTATAACCATTTTTAAGATGCTGACTTAGTCATTTTTATTTAGCCCTTTCTCTTTTCTTTCAATTTCTTACGGCACGTCTGTTTGTCTCGGCCAAATCACTGGGCAACTGTTTCTGATTTTGTCATTCTTTCTTGAAAATCACGATATAAGGGTATATCGTGCCCTTATGTTGACACTGGTATTTCTCTAAGCAATCAGTAATGAGGGTTTTTTGGCCTCCTCTCCACCTGCTGACGCCAGAGGCCGCTCTCACTGCCCACCCCCAGGGTCCCAATAGCTTCACATCTCCTCAGTTTCAGAGGTGAACAGAACCTTTACTTGGACTTTAACTTTACATTTCTTGGATAAATAACGTTAGGAGTTTAGGACCTAGACTGTCATTACTTTTTTGTTTTGTTTTGTTTTTGTTTTTTACCTCCCTCTAACTTGAAATACTGATAAGCCCTGAATTGATCCACTCGATTGAGGACAAATGGTCTTTTAGCCAGTCCTTGGAATGGGACGATTAGTTTCTCTCTTTGCCCGTTTGACCTTCTTGAACCAAAGATCAATTAATTTGGACGTAACTCGAAAAGACTTCATTTACTTCAGTTCTCTTCTCAGTCTCTCCTTTTCTCAATTTCGGCCTCGTCTTTCATTACCAACTATTCACAGGCTCAAGGATCTCCAGGCATTTAACAATCTACTTGTGCTCCGCTATTGATAAAGTCGGCCTGATCATCTGCAGTTATCAGTGAATCTATCAGTAGCAGACTTAGAGATGGGAAACGAGCTTTCCCTTGGAACCAGAGCCTTGTTGTTTCTGAGATCCATCTCCGATCCTAGGGAAAGGAGTGTAAGGAGGACCCATGAGTCTTTGAAATATTCCCGCCACTGGAACCTTATTCTCCAAAGGGGAAAAGGAGTGCACGGAAAAGCGGAAAATCGAGAACAGCAAGACTGGAGAGTTGCCACAAGTGGATTGGGCTTGGAGGCTGACTGAGGGTCCCCAATGGATGGCGATGTTTTTGTACTTAGGAGATGGATCTAAGCGTTTTAGAAAGCGGGTTCACCACACACACACACACACACACACACACACACACACACACGGAGTGAAAGATTACGGTCAGTCTCGGTCTTACTATCAATTATTTCCCCAACACATTTAATGAACCCTCTCTGCCCGCGCGGAAGTCTCGTCAAGTCTCCAATGAAGTGTCGCATAAAGAGTGGCTGGAGGAGGGGGCCCTCGAGTCATTAAAAATCATCTTCTCCTGCTCCCCCTCCCTTTCCTGCTCCTCCCTGGCCCGCCCCCTACCCTCCTTGCCACTTAGCCCCAGCTCAGCCTGGGGCGCTGGGTGCGGGTATTCTTTGCACCGCGTTTAGCAGGCACGCGCGTGCCGGGGGCAATTTCAGTCTTTCCCTCCTTAAGCCTTTGCTTCTGCAAATGCTTAGGGAAACTAGAGGTCACACACCGGGTTCCACTCATCCTTTGAGCTACACCGTTCAATTCAGCATTGGACACACAGGTAGAGGAAAATGAAGAAGTTTGCCTAAGTAAAGAGCAGTGCTGGGCTTTTGGAACCATTTGTTTGCGACTCCTCCTAACCTCCTACAAGGAGTCTATGAAGGACGGGCATGTGGAGTACTCTATAGGGTTGGCTGGGTGTGGTATCCCACGAGTATTAAATCAAGTGACACTTTTGGGAGACCAAAAAAAAAAAAATTCTCCCGAATCTTGAGATCACAAATCCGTCTGAAAAAAATGGGGCTGCTATTTCAGCCTTGGAGAGAATCTTGGGTTAGTAATTTGAGAGTGGCAGATACTACAGGCTTTGACAGTACTGGTCAGAGGACTTAGAGACTGGATCTTCATCCCAGTTTTATGATGCAAACATGTTTGACTGCTTCTTCCCCTCCTCTATTTCCTCACTTGGTCCTTCTTATTGAACCAAATCTCATCAGTTTGAGTATAGACTGCCATTTCCTCTGAGCCCAGCTGGCTAGCAGCTGGGCTGCGAGAGGGCAACGCCCAGGGGACCGGCACACCAGTCTTTCTAGTGTCTTTCTGTAACCTCAATCTTGCTTTTTTCTGAGGCTGTGGAAAGGAGAGGAGAGCAAAGAGTAAAATCCTGGAAACCGGGTAAAAGAAGAGAGAGGGAAGGAAAATGTAAAGGATCATAAACAGAAATCAAAGGGGGAAATAAAAAGAAAAGGATGAAGGGAGATAAAGGAAAGATGTGTGAACATCTTTCACATCTATAGGGTAGCATGAGCATCAACTAATAAATTTAATGTGATTAGTCAGAATGTTGGAAGTGAAGGAAAAACAGACCTTGGAAAAGGGGGAGGGAACTCAAATGCCAGAAGATAATGTGGAAAGATTTAAAAGAAGGAAAGAAGCATTCAAAAAGAAATCACAGGAATGTTTTAGATAGGAATACATGAGAGATAAAGGGAGCAACTGAGCATTCTTGAAGCCAAAGAAAAGGAAAGAGAATAAAGGACACCCTTAGCAAATAGAGGAAGGAAAAAGTTGGGAAGTTCTTGAGAAAGTGGTGAAGAGATGATTTATTTATCACCTGGTGCTATTCTAGATTGGCAGGCCTGATGGGCTATTTTTATTTAGGAATATGGAAGAAAATGGGCAGCAATACCAAACCAAGGGAATAATTCCTCTGTCAAAAGTAATTGTTGTGTTTCCTCTCATCAGAATCTCAGAGTTGGAATGGACCTTTGCAATCATCTCATTTAACTTCTATTTGTGGAGGAATCCTTTTCTACAACATATGAACATCCTCCTTTACTTAGATGCTTCCAGTTATGAGGGATTCAAAATCTATTTTCCTTTAGATCAATTTTATTTTAGGCAAGGTTAATTATTAAGAAGTGTTCCCTTATTTTAAGCTAACATCTACTTCCCTATAATAGCCTCTTTTTAAAATTTCTGTACCTTTGGGGTCAAGGAGTCCATGTAATACTTGAAGAAAATGATCATATTTCCCAGCTCTCCCTCTCTCCTAAGAATTCTCTATTGGCTACCCTCACCAATTTCCTTCAAGAAAATCTTATTTGAATTACTTTTGAGTCTCCTTTTCATAGAAGGTTGCCATTCTCGCCCCTTATCATTTTTTGTTTTGTTTTTGTTTTGAAACTGAACCTGTGTGATATCATTGCTGTAAGGAATTCCAGGTTCCAGAGAAATTTCCTCTACAAATGCCAATTATCACCTTCTCTACAATTTTTAGCATTTGGTAGTTGTCTGGGGACAGTGTCCCCAGAGATTATGATTTTGTCCAGGGTCACAGATAGTATATATCAAAGGCAGGACTTGAAAACATGTCTTCCTTGCTCTGAGAATAGTTCTTTGTCCACTATTCCACACTGTCAATGGTTTGTAAATAATTCTAAAAAATATAGTGCATAGAACACAAAGCTACAAAAGTAGTTTTGGAATAATAAATTGTGACAGTCTTTTTCTTGTATAAATTTCTGAGAGTGTTAAGAGTTCTGGAAGATACTATAATTTTAGATACGTAAAGGAGCAGACAGATTCTATTTTTCTTAATTTGGAATCAATGAACTTTAAAAAATATTTTGATGACTATATTTGAATATAATTAATTTTCTTTGTAATCCTATAACATTTTATTTTGTATTTTAAAACATTCTTCTGAGAAGGAGTCCATGGACTTTATTAGACTATGAAAGGATGCCAGAATATAAAAAGAATTGAGATCTCTTATTCTAGAAAAATGAGCAAGTGATTTCATTGATATTGGAAACTCCTTCTAGAAATGTAGGTCTTTTCTTCAATTAAAAGTTTCCTAGATCCCTAAAAAATTAAATGATTTCTCCTAGGTGACACAGGAGACCAGAATCTTGGGTTTTCAAGACTTCAGGGGTAGCTAAGGGTAGCCTTTTAATTAGGCTTTTTTGTCTTCCAGGCCTTAGAGAAGTCTCTTAAAAAGAAATCTTATAACTGTAAATTATATATATGCACATATATACATATATTGTATTTAACATATACTTTAACATTTTTAACATGTATTGGACTACCTGCCATCTAGGGGAGGGGGTGGGAGGAAGGAGGGAAAAAGTTGGAACAGAAGGTTTTGCAAGGGTCAATAATGAAAAACTACCATGCATATGTTTTGTAAATAAAAAGCTATAAAAAAGAAATCTTGTTCTAATAAGAGTAGATGAAAATGACAAAAAACCAAAATCTCTCTTGAAAAAGATGACCACTACCTAATGTCAAGGCAGTTCTTTGAGAAGAGGAGATCCATGACTCACTTACTGATAAATCCATCAATCACTATGAGGCCTACTATGTGCCAGGCACTGAGAATAACACAGAAATTAAGAAGTTATCTAGTTTGTCCTGTTTTGCTGGCTTAATGGGGAAAAGGGGAATGATCGCTTAGGTATATTATATCATTGAAAAAAACCTAATTTAAAGTATGGACCAAGGGATAGGTATTTTTTTCTTTCATAAAAAAATATTCTAGTTTCTTTAAATTGGCCATTTCCTTTTCATCCAGTTTCTGTGATTCATATTCCATATACCTATTTGCCTTTGACTATGATAATGTTAGTTACCTTCCTTTCACATAGCAAACTTGATCACACTTTGTAAAACCTGGCTGAAAGGATTTCCCTTATTTTCCTACTATATACTATTCACAGCACTCATTTTAAAAAATTAACATTTCCTTAACAACCACTATATTCTAACAAAAACAGAGTTCTGAGCTTTAGGGAGGAGAAGATGCTATTTTTCTTCAAAAGACTATTGAACATTCATCTGTGTCTAACTTGGGAGGGTCATAAGGTTGGCAACATTCTCTTATTATTTTACAAAATTTATTAGGATTTATACACTCAACAAACAAAATATAGTGGATTTAGGTCAGGTGTTTGCTTATACAATAGACTGTGTTCATCTTTGACATTTAATTTAAGCTTCATTTTTCTGAGGGCCCGAATAGTATAAGAATCCTCTGCATGTTTTGCTTTCTGTGCTGTAAAACTGTACTTGTCTGCAGTTATTTGGAGATAATTCATGATCAGTGACTTAGGGACTAGAAGTCTTTGTCTTATGCTCTGCAAATGCCTTTCTGAAACAAAGTGCTGAAAAGTTGAGTTATTGTAGGCATAAGGCACTTACGGGAGTTTTTATTAGTTGAAGAATGTGGATGGCTGCATTCACTTTCTTGGTCTTTTGCTTAATTATCTTCATAGAATGCCGAATTGATACCTTTAAAAATAAGCTACTAGACATCCATAATTAACATATGGAAGACAGGGAAGTCTGTATTCGCTGCAATTTTCATCCTCTCAGCAATGCTCTAGTAGGAAATCCTGACCATATAATGTGGAAATGATATCAGAAAACATTTGACACTCCAGTGACTTATTTTTAATATATCTGAAAAAAATAAAGACTGCTGCTGTAAAATCTGCACTTGCAGATGTGTTAGCCCTAAATAACCTTTAAAATTGGTTGTGGTGTGGTGGGAGATGTTGGTATTCATGAATGTTTTGACATGTTTGACATTTTATGTATGGTGTGCTGCTCTGTCTGTCTTGATTCTTCCCCCCACCCCCCAATATTGCATATTTTCTTAGTAAAATGTAGCTTTCAGTGTTCATTGTAGGGGTCTGTAAGCCTGCTTATTGGACTGATGCTTTGTAGTTATGTATCAGAATGCTATTTTAATTAAATAATGGGGTGATTATCTCTTTACTTATTATGATAAAAACAGAGCTTTTTTTTGGGGGGGGAGATATGATTTGTACCTAGGTTTCTCAAGAAAGCCACATAAGGCAAAGAAATCAAATGCAAACCACATATCTCATACTTGCCATATCACTGGAATATCAAATAAATAGTTCCTGTCTCTGTGTTGATTATGCTCATAAAACCAAAGTTTGCCAGCACAAGAATCTGAGGAAGTGAATGGTGATTTTGAAATTGAGAAGCATTCAGAGTCTGATTTAATTCTCTTCTTTTGGAAGGGATAAAAGAGAAGGGACTGGGTTGCACTTGCATTGAAAAATCTGGTTGGATTTATGGTAAGTACATTTAAAGACAATATATATCCAAAGTAGTAGAGAATTCTATACTTACACATTATACTCAGAGTGATAGGTCAGCATGATGCCTTCATTGCTCTCTTCTGACAGCTTATATAACAAATGGATATTGTTATTTCTATAGTCAGGTAGTAATTTCACACATACACACATATGCGTATGTACATATGCATATATACATATATTCCAAATAATCAGAGAAATGTTTTATTTGAAATTCAAAGGAGAATTTTTCAAATTTAGGAATATAACACCACTGGACAAATTGGGATTTGGTACTTGAATTTCAGAACACACAACAAACATTGATTACAATGTGTTTAGAGCTACTTTTTTTTTTTTACTTACATGATCAATATGTCTTTTATTGTGTATTCAGACTTGTCTGAAAGACATGGCAGGAAGTTTTTAGATAATTCCCAACTAATGCATTGCTAATTACTCTCCATCCATCTTAATGCTAATGTTGGTAATACTGCAGCATTCTTTTAAATTTTGTTCTTTTTATAATTGTCTCTGTCTGTAAGACTTGACATTTTTTTTGCCCTAAATATTTCTTCTGCTTTATTTATTTATTAATCTCTGCTTATTTGCTGTTAGATTTTAGGACAGTTCTTTACCTCAAGGTAGGAGGACTGATAAGCAACTTTCTGTCTATGATGTCAGGGATACTTTTTTTTCCCAGTAGGGGACTTATGCAGCCTCTCCCTGGAGTCTTAACTTGTCACTATCATAACACACACAGCTTTCTTGGCCTGAGGTTGGTAGAGAATCACAAATATACTTTTATTAACTAAAGGCATTTAACTGAGCATGTGCTTGCAATATCAATGATTTAGGAAAATCAGTTTGTAAAAAAATATCCTGCATTTAGGATATCTTCATAATTTTTTGTAGCTAACTTCTTTGTTTAAAGAACTTTAAAGGTAGCTTATGAAGCATACCTCCAGCCTTTCAAAAAGCCTGTAGTAGAAGTATTTTTAAAATACATATTTTATAATAATATACATAATATCTTGGTAGTAACAGTAGTTAATTTTTAAAATAATGTTATGAGTTTATAAAATATAGCTACTTCATTAAATTTAAAGTATTTTGGATACTTTGTACTTTTTTTAGCATAAATATTTATTGACATTTTATTCTTGGGCTTTCCATCATTTAATAAAAAGAAATATGGGCTCAATGCTTGTTCTTTTGTTGATTTATAACAAAGATTTAAAATTAGTTTTTCAATGTAGAATAGGAAAACTAATTCACAAAACTTGATAATTATAGGAATATATGGGCTGGCAAGTATGTTCTTTATTCATTATGCCTGTAAATAACAATTGTGTTATGGAAAGGCAAAGAACTTTATGCTTGTGCATTTTTTAAAATTAGTAACTTGGATTATATAAATATTTTCAGTATGCAGACATGTTCATTAATTTTAAAAACAGTGAAATATACTTTGAATATGGAGACTAGGAGTAATACCAAGCTTATATGAGTTTAAAATGAAAGTTTATTATTTTTGAAAAAGTCCATGGTACTTTGGGAGAGAAATAAATCTTCTGATACTATGAATACCATAATATTTCTACTGCCTCCCCCCATCCCAGCAGCGAACAACTTTAATTTCAAAATTTGAAGAATAAACTATAACAGTCAAATTTAATGACCCTTTGATCAAATTACAAAATGAATGACTGAAAGTAAAGTAAAGCCTATGATACATTCTCACAAAATCTTATTTCAAATATTATTCTGATTGACTTGGACACTGTGATATGTGCTGAAAATTGATTGAAAGATCATAAATAATAGGAAATATTATACTACAATATGCTGACTTGTATGGAGGAATCTAAGGGAGTTGCTGCCTAGATGAGAATTAGGTGTGTTTTTCATTTAACCTCTTTATTAGTAAACTCTATAAGGAGCAATGGTCATATTAATTACATTCACAAATGATGCTGAATTGGAAGGTTGCTGCATAATTTAGTGAGACTAAAGAAATGCAGGAGTGCAAAGAGATCTGGGGAGGTCAGGCACACATGAAGAAAATAAAACAGTGCTGGGAAAATAAGAGCAAATACAGATAGTGCTCATTCCAGTAAAGCGAAATGGAAACTTAGTGAATCTGAGAGGGGATATGGAGAAAATGCTTATGCTAGAAGAAGCCTAGAATGCATACTGAATTACAAATTGGATTTGAATTTGTCCTAGAAAATCATAGAGGAAAAGCTTATGTGACTTTAAAGCTGCATGTACAGAGGCATCACATTGTGGACAAGGGAGGTGCTAATCCTTTTCCATATGAAGCAATGATGAGACTGCACCTGGGATATTGCATACAATACTGGGCTGCTGAGTACTGGAGAGATGTTGACAAATTGGACAGAATTCAGAGAACAGCAACAAAAATGATTAAGGGGCTGGAGAAATTGACTTATGAGGAAAGATTAAAAGAACCAATTATGTATTGCTTACCCAAACAAGATGAGTAGCAGAGGGGGAGGAAGGACAAGAAAATCATGTATGATTATTTGAAGAGTGTAAATACCAAGGAAGGAGATGAATTGTTTAGATTTGTCTAAGGTGGCAATATACTGGGAGTGGGGCAAAGAAAATAAGCATGGAGAAATTTGTCTATCAGAAAAAGAATTTCCAATGATCAAATTGGTGAAATTGTGGAATAACTTTCTAAGGGAATTATCGGAAATGCTATTTATTATTTAAAATTGGGATTATAATTGAAGGTAGGGTAGAAATAGGTCTGGGTTTGTAGTCAGAGGACTTGAATTCAAGTACTATTTTTGCTCTTACTATGTATGATCTTAGGCAAGTCATTTCATTTCTCTGGGACTCAGTTTCCTCAAAATAAGGGATTTGCATTAGATGATGCCTCCAATTTGCCTCTAATGTAGGGGCTCATAATTTTTATCTGTCAGGAATCCTTTTAGTGGCTGGCAAAGCATTTGAATCTTTTTTTCAGAATGATGTAAAAGTATAAAATAAAATATATATGAACATAAAGAAAATCAATTATGTTGAAATATATTTATTCAGAATCATTGAAAAGCAGATTTATGGACCCAAGAATCTCAGCAGTTTAGAATCCCTAGAACCCTCTTCTAATTCCAAAGTTGAGATTTTCTGACTATGCTATGGAAATCAGAAGTGTCATGAAATTCAGAGGAGGGGAAGAAAGAAAAGTTGATAGTTCTCTTCTATGGAATGTGAAGAACTTTATTGTAGCACATCTTCAAAGAAGAAAAATCGGAGGTCTTGCTTAGAATTTGCACTACTTCCCTAAAAAGATCAATGAAAGAAGAAAAGGAATCATATGCAAAATAATTTATAGCAGATATTTTTGGTAATAGTAGTAGTAAAGAACTAAAATGGAGAGGAATCAATTGGGAAATGACTAAACAAAATACATTTTTTGAATGTAATGGAATATCATTATGCTATAAGAACAATGAAAGGGACAATTTCAGAAAAACCTGCAGAGATGTAAATTTATGTGATAACCCACACATTAAAGACAACCAACTTTGAAAGACTTAAGTACACTGATCAATAAAACAACCAACCATGATTCCAGTGGACTGATGATGAACCATGTTACTCACCTCCTGACAGAAAGGTTATGGACTCAAGATACAGACTAAGACAATTAGTTTGGATGTAACCAATAAAGGCATTTGTTTTTGTTGACCATGCAATTTTTGTTTAAAGGTTTTCTTTTTATTTTTTGATTTAAGAGATGGTAGGAGGGAGAGAAAATTATTGTTGTTTTTTGTTAATTAAAATTTAAACAAACTTTTGTACTATTCTTGTTTCCACAGAAGAGGGACCATGGTGAATCATAAGACTTCAAAAAGACCCTGTCGTCAAAAGATGATTTGTTTGGTGGGCAGACTTATTTGGTCAATGTGTAAAAGAAGTCATTTTTTCTTTAGTTAGTAGGCACAGTGAATTGCCTAGGCCATAATTATATAGAAAGGCAATTATACATTGAAGACATGATTATTATAGGCACTAGAAAGTATGATCTAGTGAACAGCATCAACAAATCAAATCAATAACCATTTATTTTTAAACACTTATTATGCTTTATGCACAATAGTATAAGCTCAGGATATTAGTACAAGCAAAAACTAAGTCAATCCTTACTTCACAACATTTACATTCTAACAAATGAATTAAACACATGAAGAGAAGTTGAAAAGTGGGAGGAAGGTACCCATGGTGGTGACATGGTGGCAAAGTCTGGAGAGTGGGGGGATAGTTGTTCTTAGTTATTCTTCAAAATGGAGGCTCTAGGTGGAGCTCAACAATGGGAGAAAGGGACTATGGGAAAGAGAGAAAGGAGAACTGAAGCATGATGACTAAATCTGAGACAGTGCTAGATTTGGAGTCAGGAAGACCAATGACACTTGTTAGCTGTGGGACCCTGAACAAATGATATTACTTCTTTTTGACTCCATTGACTCATTTGCCAAAGAAGAATGATAATAACTTTGGGATCTAACTCACAGTCTTGTTGTTAATACTGAGTCAAATAGGAAAATGTCTATAAGTACTTTCCACACTTTTGAGTACTATGTAAATATCAGTTATTATCATTTTTTTCTACCCACTCTTTTTATTCTTCTTACCGATTTCAGAAAGAAACAGCCCTGGGATAAGTCACTCTTCTGTAATTACTCCTTCTTATGTAATGTTATGCAGATTTTCTTCAGGTAACTAATTGTTATCATGATCATCATCATATTTTTCTCTAATAATTTTAGGAGGAAAAAAAACTAATTTGACCTTATGTTGACATCTCTCTGCCATGCCATGTTCAAATTTGGCTCAGCTGTGAGGAGAAGAACCCAATGGGACTTGAAGGCTATCTTAAATAGCAATTAACAACCCCAGAATGATGAAAAAGGAGATCACAAGTCACCTTATTCTAGAAGCCAGGCAAAGGAAAAGACCCCCCTCCAATGACCACACTGAAGATTAGTGGATTTTAAAATATTAATGATAAAATAAAATATGTAAACAGAAAGACTTGAGGCACACTGGTGTCTCCCACATTACCAATATTAGGACTGCAGTAACTTTCATAGGCTGGGCAGCAAGTTTCAGCAGGAAGCCAAGGACTGGGCTCTCCATTAGAAGTTGCAGGATGGGAGTTCGTGGGGGTTCTGGAGCAAAATCTCATTAGCATGAGCTCTCCACTCCCTGTGCACTTTGAAACTGCCTGCTGTCAGACTGCTGAGAAGCCAACATATGCAGTTTTTCAGGGCTCTTGTGCTGCAGAAGGCTGTGTATAATTATTTCTGGTTGGGCCCCTATGATTCAATGATAATACTGAATTATATTTCTGTCTTTACTTGAGCTGAAATTTCCTGCACATATTATTTAAGCTTCCCACAGCGAGGTGTCATATTGGGGGAACAAACAGATATTTTCTCTTAATTCATGATTCTGCAAGTTGATCTCCTAACTCCGAATGATTTACTGTCTTGACTGGAAGAAAGGAAAACCCTGCATTTTAAACTTTTTGGTGGTGTTATTGTTGTTTACAGTGAGTACACACACAAAAAAAGGTTGTTTGTAGCAATGCAGATTCTAAAGATGGCTAAATCTGCTCTATATCTAAAATAAAACAAAACTGTCTTGTTTCTGATAGATATAAATGGAAATGAGTAATTTTTCATTGTAAGATTTAACAATTTTCTGTCATTACCTTTTCTTGATCTGTCATATAACAATGCTAATGCTTTTCTTTGTTTCAGGGTATAAACTCAATAATCAGTTTTAAAAGATGCATTGATAATGAAAACATTTTACCTTGATCAAAGTTCATGAAAGCTGCTTTTTATACAGTTTTATTCAACACGGAAAGAATAATATAAGTAACATAGTCTTCATGTTTGTAAGTGATAATGGGTTTTAAAAGTATTTATAAACACATGCATATATATATACTATATACAATATTTCATCTTAAAATCACCGATGAAGACATGACTTAAAGACCATTCGAAAAGTTTTGCTATTTAATAAATTACATTAACTGCATTGTTTTAATTTTGTTTTCTATTTTTGTTGTTTATGATAAAATGATGTTATTTTTCTTAAAAAGGGAAACTTAATTAAGGTAAATGAAGCTCCTATTCCTAATATTTACTCTTATAATAAATAACAAACTTTTCTAACAGTAACATTCTTCTTTCAGGGAACACTAGTTTCTGCATTTAGCTATTGGTAAATTAAAAAAAATATCACTTTCAAAAGAAGATGAATTTTATTTTTAGGCTTGTGATTAATTTATTTAATATGTAGTCAACTCTTCTACCTCATTGAATTTAGAGTTGGGGTGATGCTAAATTGTTTATAAGTAGATTCTAGTAGATTTAATAGGTATATTTCAGTTATTTTATATATATATGTTTTATATATATAATTAATTAGTATTATTTGTTATATATACTGTATATTCAGTATATATATTCAGTATATACAATAGAATATTAATTAGTATTAATAACTATATTATTTCAGTTTTAGTCAATAAACAAGAAACTCAATCTTTGTAAATTACATTGATTACATTGACATGGTCTAAAAAACCAAACTTCTTTAGCTTTGTCATGATCAACATGGTATTCTAGCTCTCTTAAAATGAAATATAAAGTCTTTTATTCATATTCACCTTAAAGATTAAAGTTATTTTAAGGCATCTTTTGGGTTAAAATTCAGTTTCCTTAATCTCTCTCCCTCTTTTTGTCTTTTTCTCTCGGCTTTTTATAAATTTATTTCTGTCCTTTAGTAGGAAGCATTGTGCAAATTTAACTAGAAATGAGTGATTAAAGTAGAGAAGTGGAAAGTTGTACAAAATAACCATGTTAATTCAGTCTGGTTCCTTAAAATTGACAATGAAGCAAAATAATCCCTTAAATTTCTTTGACAAGGATAACTTTTCTATGTTTTTATGACTTATTTTGGTATAATTTGTAAAATGTTCAGAACAATAATTATCTTGTGAATGAATTGAATTTGAAGTATTTTAAATTTTTTCTGCCTTTTATAGACTGAATGAGCACAGAATGAATCTATTATCTTTAGAATCAAGTGGAGCAGTAGATAGAGAGCTGGACTTAGAATTAGGAAGACCTGAGTTCAAATATGGTCTTGGACATTAACTGTGTCATCTTGGACAAGTCATTTAACTTTTTTTAAACTCAGTTTTTTCAATGTAAAATGCAGATAATAATAATAAGGAGGATTGTTGTGAGGATCAAATAAGATAGTATTTATAAAGCCACAGAGCAGATGTTGGCTATTTATGACAAAAGCTTAAAGAGTACATATACGTATATGTTACACATATATTTGTAAACATTTAAGTATAGATAGATAGATAACGCTGATTAAGATTTGATGGTTTGGTTATCAAATGTTATGCTCTACAAAGCTGGAAAGGATGGCTGACATAGAGGATGACAGAGTTAGAATCTCAAGGGATCTTGTTAGGAAAAAGCTTTGGGTTGGCTCTAATTAGATAAAATTCAATAGGGCTAAATATAGTCTTGCAAACTTGGATACAAAAAGTTAAATTCTTAAGTACGAGATAGGGAAGACAAAGGATTTGGGGGGTGGGGTCCATGAACTTCAAATTCAATATGAAACAAACATACAATGTGGCAGCCAAAAGGGCTAAAGTTTGCTTGACCTATATCAAGAGGCACAGCTTTCAGAAGCAGCAAGGTGATAACTGGACACTGCCTTTGCAAGGTCTCATCTAGAGTTATTATGTTCAATTCTGCTACTAAGGTTTCAAAAAGACATAGATAAGGTAGAGTGTCTAGAGATTGGAAATCAAGATGGTGACATATTAGAATCAATCAAAAGGAACCGGGAATATGTAGCTTAGAGAAGTCAGTAGACTAAGGAGGAGCATTTTAATTGTTTTCATGTATTTGAAGGGCTAAGGTATGGAGGAGAGAATAAATTTGTTTTTTATTGTCCCAGAAGGAATCAGTGGAAATTACACAGAAAGCAAATTTAGGCACAGTAAGGAAAAACTTCCAAACAATTAGAACTGTACAAAAGTGGCACATGTTGTCCCCTTTCTTGGAGGTCTTTAAGTAAAGACTGAACTATTTAATACTTCTCAGGCATAATGGGGGGAAGGGGGAGAGGAATAGGACAACTATATACAAAGGTTCCTCCTATTCCTATCCCACTGCAAATATAGGTTGGCCTAGTTTTTCCTTAAGAGGTGATAAACCTGTCCTTGGGACTTGATTAGCTAAGTATTAAGTTAAAATTGGTAGCTTTTGGCTATATTGATACAGCTTCTTATTCATCCAAGGGCAAAAAAAGGCTCATCTATTTGGAGCTGAGAGAAATATCAAGTTCTCAAAAGTCATGATACTCTGCCCTGATGACCAAATGAGTTTCTGTGTGGGGGTGAGGGTGGTATGTCTATCCAAATTAAGTGCTTCAGTGTTCTTGTTGAATATTATCTCTTTGCTATAGTTAAGAAAATCTAATTTTGTTAACTATTGAAATACCTCTGAGTGTCTGAATTTATTTCAACACCAAATGTAAACTACCAGGGGACTGATTTGACTCAAGCCAGCCTCCTAATATTTGACATAGTTAATAATTGGAATTAGATGCCATGGTGGCTCAACTCATGGTTAAAGTAGAGGAAGGGTGATGCAAATACTGAGAATGAGATGATTGGATGAGCAGATACAGCACCATAGGAATGACCCTTCTAGTAGTTTATGAATCAAGCTCCCACTGGCACAGAACAATTAGTTCAGTAGGTGTTGGGAGAGACTTCCAGGGATAGTAAAGAAAGTATTAGATCCAATATTTTCTGGTTGCAGGTTGATTGCTCTGCAGAAGTTGGACTGTCAACATAGTGATTAAAGTTAATTGGCCCAGCACATTTAGCAATTAGAGACAGAGCCCTTGGCTGTTCAGGATGGTATCGTGAAAGCTGAGGGGCAGTTAATAAGTTTGTGATTGTACAAGTAAAAGGGGCTCTGCTGATGGCAATAGGGGTCTCTAAGTTGAAGATGGGAATAATGGGCACAGGTTCCAACCCCTTTAATTGTGTGACTCTGAGACCAGAGTTAAGAATGGAGCTTGAAAGCTGGAGTGACAATTGGAGACTTGTGGTAAGAAAGCTTTGGGCTCATTTTATTACTGCTCCCTGGAGGACAATTTCTGCCATTGAGGGAGCAAGGTGTGGGAAGGCTTTCACCATCAAATAACTGGGGAGGTTGTAAGAGACTTTCAAATTGTAATCTGATGAATCAGTGGAGCAATGACTGCTGAGGACATGGTCCACTGGAACCAATACAGAGCAACTCTCCATAGCATTGTTCCACAGGTTTGGGGAGTCCTATTTCAGGACTAGTTAAACCAATTATATGTTGCCAGGGAGACTGTTATTTGTCCCTTTTTAAGTGGCTAAGAGGAAGAGTTACATATACAAAGCCCCCCAAAGATAAATTCCCATTGCAGCCCTATCTATAATAGAGTTTTCAAGGTAAAGGATGAAGTTCCTGAAGGAAATGAGTTAAACAAATTGGATTTATATAGAGGCAATTTGATAATGTCTTTTGGGCAGAGTCCCACTAGAATTTAGTTATGATTCTCCCTAATCAACAATTATACAGATGTGGCTAGTCATCTAGTGAAATTTGAGCTGGAGATTGGGACAACTATGGCCTGGGAAAACATTGCTGTCAAAATATAAATGAATGCCCTAGAGATAGGGGGAAGACACATAGAGACACTACTATCTTCTGGGTAAGCAGGGGGTAATGATACTCTCTTCTTGTGGGAACTTTAGGTAAGGCTCCTGAAACATGAGACTGATAAGAAGTCTAGCCTTTGGAGATGTTAGTAAAATTGTGCTGTGAAATTCAGCACTAGAGTAGCAGGAGACTTTTAGCTTCAGACAAGTAAATCTAAGGCATCTCCTAAAAGCCCCTATTCCCTGTGGATTATCTATGGGGGATTAGAGGGAGTAGAGCATGGATGGAAGGAGTATCATGAGCTTTTGGGAGTTATTACATGTGGGCACTTTTTTTGACAACTCTATGTAATTATGGTCAAATGAAAACCCTTAGAGTTTCCCAAACCATCCTGTGTGAGTAATAACAAACAATATGGGGTCTGTAGACTGGGGGGATGGAGAAGAATATTTGAAAGTGATGGAAATTCAGAAATGAAGGAAGCAGGAATATTTTGTCAACTTCCTTCACAAAATCCTATGTGGCCTATGAGGAAGAAAGATGGCACTTGGAGATTTATGGGGATTATCTGGCCTTAGATACTAAGTCACAACTTTTCTTTACTTCAGTTTCTTAACTATAAAATGGGGATAATAATAATATCTACCTCCCAGGATTGTTGTGAGATAATATTTGTACAGTGCTAAGCATAGTGTAATATATGGTAGGAGTTTGTTTCCTTCCTTCCTATAGGCAGTAGGAAAAAAGTTATCATGCTCATCATTATGGCTATTCCCAACCTACCCATCAATGTTGTAGACCAAGTAATATAGGCCCAGGGTGAATGATATGAGATTATTAACTTCACTAATGCTTCCCACCCCTACTCCTGTGGTTTAAATTAATCTGAAACAAAATTCTTCCTTCTCTTTTTATATTCTTGTATGAAAAGATTCAAAAGAAGCTTCCCTTTCTGGGGACATTAATCATAATGGTGACTGGGCTGGTTAAGGCTATGATTGGGGCCTTAGATGGGGACTTAGTGGTCCATGTTGGAGACAGAAGTTGGGAAAGCCCTAAGAAAATCTAGGCCTCCTTGACCACTCAATCAAGTTTTGAGGAATACAGTTAGAGAAAACCCAGAGAATTCAGGGCAGAGTTAAGAATAAGTTAAAACTATTCATTTCTCTGCAATCTAAGAAGAAAGTCCAGAAGTTTACTGGACTGTTTAATTTTGGGGAATCACCATTCTCCATCTGGGTATCCTGATGGTTTTCATTTTCTTAGTCAACTATAATTCAATCATAATCTCTTGTGAGTTCAGCCTGGAATAGGTTATGGCATTAAAAATTCCAAATCTATAAATCTCTCTTCTTTGATTCTTATGACCCTGAGATGCTCATGATTTTACAGGTCTCTCTTTAAAAAGGCTAGTTTGAGTAAAATCTTTGGCAGGCACCCAGGCTGTGGCCAGGAAAAGTAATGGTTAAGTTCCCCAAAGTGACCATTGCATATGCTACATTTGAAAAGTTGTTGTTTACTTGTTATTGAGTCCTAGACAGTACTGAATAGATGGCAAAAGGATGAAGTTATACAGTAAACCCTTCATCTAGAATAAACTATAACGAAAAGAGTGATTTAGATGATTCTGCTAACAAGATAGGTAGCACCCATGCAATCTCTACTGTTAAATAGAGATGAAAGATTCAGAATTGTCCAGGTCCAACAGACATTAATGCTCTTCACAATCAAGTTTTATCTATGCCAGAAATTGGCCTCTTGATCAGACCCTGGAAACCCTGTCTCCTTCAATAGCCAATGGGCTTCTACACTATAAAGATTTGGCTCCTGATGAATGTTTATTTTGCCTCCTTTTCTAGTGACTCCATCCACTATGAAAGAAGAATATATAACTGGACTTAAGCAGTCACTCATATAGTAATAAAGACTATCCTGAAAAATGGGAGTTCTGACAAGCTCTTCCACTGGACTACACAACTGGCATGTGACAGAGTCTTGAAGGATTTGATTGAGAAAAACATCATCGTCATTGATTCCTTCATGTAGACTTGAGGCTAGCCAAGTAGTCTGAAGCTTGGTGAGAACAGAACTGGACAATATAATACTATCCCTTCCACCTAATGGCTCCCATTATACTTCCACCATCCCCACAACTTCCTCTTGGAACAAAGAAGTAGTGTTAAGCAAAGCAAACTGACCCAATATTTATGTCTAAAAACATAGACCTAATTCCTCATATAAAGTCAGCATATATTATTTAAGAGAGTGTGATTGGGAAAGGAAGAAGGATAACCACATAGTCAGAAAAAGAAATATGGCATACTCTATTGATACTCATGAGATGTTTAGAGATATATAGGAAGGCTCTGGCACATCAAATTGTCCCCATCAGAAAATTTATAGTAGGACAAAAACAAGACTCATACAGGATTAGAAGTTATAGATAAATTGTGACCTGTTCCATTGGAGTGAATACTCATGTGGATGACATGAATGATTCACTGAAATATTGAGATAAAATGAGGCACTTTAGTTAAGCAAATATTTTATTTCCATAGTGTGTTAACACATTTGTATGAAGAAGAAGTCTCAGCAATTAGTCCTTGGTCCCATTCTAGAGAAGGCAAACTTTCCTTAGGTTATTGTAATGGCAGAATATTACAGAATTTAATGGATAATTTCTGTGGAGAATGTGTGTGTGTGTGTGTGTGTGTGTGTGTGTGTGTGTGTGTGTATGAGTGGACTGTCTGTCCAACTTCTTCATTTTATTTTCCTCTCTTTTTTTGGTTAAAAAAGAAATATGTTATTTATGCTCTTTCTAAATATAATTTTATTTTCCAATGACTTCCCTTCCTCATTGATCTGATTCTTGTAACAAAGGAACAGTTATTTAATACAAATGTACACATTGACTTTGACAAGGTACACCTTATTCCATACCTTGCAATCCACCTTTCTCTTGAGATGAGAAAAGCATGCTTCATTGGCTACCCTCTGAAGTCATGAATGGTGACTGCATTGATTAGAGCTCTAAAATTTTCCAGTGTTGTTTTATTTTCCATCTTTGTGGTCATTGTTCTAAATAGTTTTTCTGGTTCTGCTTACTTTGTTCTGTATCATTTCACATAAGTATTTCCAAATTTCCCTGAATTTTTAAATAATTTTTGTTTCTTATGGTGAAATACTATTTCATTTTGTTCATGTATCACAATTTCTTCAGCCACTCCCCAATTGATTGGTGCCCACTTTGTTTCCAATTCTTGTTACCATGAAAGCATAGTATTATGAATATTCTTGAAAGTTTGAGACCTTTCCCCCTTTCTTTGACTTCCTTGTGGTATATGCTATCACTGGGTCAAAGGACCTAGTGACTTTTCTTACATGTTTCTAAAATATATTATATTGCATTATAAAATGATGGCATTAATTCATAATTCTCCCAGCAGCTGTTTGTCTGTCTTCAATTATGCCATTTTATTTTTTATTATCTTTGTCAAGTTGAAAGACATAAGATGAAACCTCAGAACTGTTTTGTTGTGAATTTCTCTTATGATTAGTGATTTGGAGCATTCTTTCATATGGTTATTGATAATTTGTACTTCTCTTTTTAAAAACCACCTGTACATATTCTTTGCTCTATTAGGGACTGGTTCTTGTTATATATGTTACCAATTGTCTCTATATTTTTAATATAAAACTTTTATCAGAGATATTTGCTCTAAGATTCTCTCCTCCTCTCTTCCCCCAAAATTTGACAAATTTATTTATCATACAGGGCAGCTAGACCAGACATGAAGTCAGGAAGACCTGACTTCAAATCTGGACTCAGACACTTTACATTTCCTAGCTGTGTGACCTTCGGCAAGTCATTTAACCTCAATTGACTCAGCAAAAAAAAATCATTTACCATAGTTTCATTGATTTTATTTGTGTAAAAGTTTTAAAAATATATTTTAAAATTATCTATGTTATTTTTTGAAGACATTTATTCCTTATTTATTTAAGAAACCTTTCTCTTCCACCAATAGTTGTGTAATTCCTTTTATTCTCTAATTTTAAAAATGATGTGGCTTTTTGTATCTAAGTTCTATATAAATTTGGTGCTTACTCTGAAATGAATGAATGAATGAATTGTTTTATCCCTTCAGCAGAATGTAAGTTACTTGATGGCAAGAACTAATTTTTTTACATTGTCTTTATATCCCTATTTTCTTTCTTTTTTCTTTTTTTTATTAAAGCTTTTTATTTTTAAGACATATTCATGGACGTAGCTGGGTGACACTTCCTAGCTGTGTGATCCTAGGCAAGTGACTTAACCCCAATTGCCTCAGCAAAATAACAACAACAACAACAGCAACAACAACAACAACAACAACAACAACAACAACAACAACAACAACAACAACAACAAAACTCCCAAACCCCAAAACAAAACAAAAACAAACAAAAATAACAACATATGCATGGACGAATTTTCAACATTAACTCCTGCAAAACCTTGTGTTCCACTTTCCATCCTTTCCCCCAATCCCTCTCCCAGATGGTAAGCAATCCAACATATGTTAAACATGGTAAAAAATATATGTTAAATCTAAAATATGCATATATATTTATACAATTATTTTGCTGCACAAGAAAAATTAGATAAAAAAGGAAAAAATGAGAAAGAAAATAAAATGGAAGCCAAAACAACAAAAAGAATGAAAATGCTGTGTTGCAATCCACACTCAGTCCCATAGTCCTCTTGGTGTAGCTGGCTTTCTTCATTACAAGATAATTGGAACTGCCCTAAATCATCTCATTGTTGAAAAGAGCGATATTAATCAGAATTGTATATCCCTAGTTTCCAGAATTATACCTTACATAGTATGGACCTAAAAATGTTATATTTTTATAGACCTCTCTCTCTATATATATATATAGACCTCTGCTTTTTTAATAGCATGTTATGAAAATAGTTTTGAGATAAGGACTAGTTTTGCTGTTAATATTATTTGCTGTGATTATTAAATGACTTAAGACTTTGTAAGGTGAAACAAATTAAAAACATTGACACTCCTGAATTATGTACATTAATGACCATATTAAAAATGAGTTTTTTTGCATGTACATATTATGGTATATCAATATAATATAATATTGCAGTACTACAAGATAATACTTATGAATTATAGAAGGAATAAAATAGATATTGTCAATGTAGATATTTTCTCTATTGATGCAGGTTTCAGCCTATCAATGCCTTTTTCTCATTTTTTCCCAAAATACAAGGAGTACACCAAATGTGCTGGCAGCCTATTTCATTTTTACAAGTATACCAGTGCACCACATAGACTCTTTATCAGTAATCCCTGGTTCTTTCCAGTTCATCTTCTTTTTATTTCATATATTTTTTGATGAAATCTTTTATGTTGGTTCTTAATTGCTGGTGTATAAAATTCACTTATTAAAGAGAAAAGAAAAAAAACAGAAGGAAAATAGAGCCAATGGTGGTAAAACTTCTGGTAGATCTGGAAATGAAAACAAATCAAAATATTTTCTTTACTTTTTTGTTTTTGTGAATCCATTTGGTTCTGCCTCGTTAAAGGCTAAGAGTTTTGGGGAAGATTTTTGCAAACTCTTTATGCATTTATTTTATTGTTTTTGATAATGATTTTTAATTTAAAAAATTAACTAGTTCTTTTTAGCAGTAATTAAGTCATTTTACTATTTGAAAAATTTAACTTTTTTTTTGCTAAAACTATTAAAACTTTTGCTCTTAATAAGTGTAAAAATGAGCAGACAATTTTACATTTTATAAATAGGTCATATTGACTTATTCTTTTCTATGAATCAAACAACATTTTCTATGAATCAAATGACTTCATTTAGTTAGTCTGTGGTAGATAGTATTTTTATAGGGAGTTTTTGGATTTTTTCCCTTCTTTTTTTTTTCTTGCAGTTTGCATAAATAACATGGTAAATCTGGAAATCTGATTTCCTCTCATTGTGATTGCTGACTTTTTCCTTTTTAAATAAGCCCTGTAATTTTGCTTTTTAGAACTGGTAAAACTTCCAAAGTGGGTGCTTCATTAGGAAGCACTTAGGTTATGCAAGGCATTGCATTAGGCTCTGAGGACTTCACAATAAATGAGAAATGATCCTTGCCTACAAGATGTTTATATTATACATGGGAAAAAGTATATTGAGAAAATATTTTCTCTTTAATGTACGAAATATTTCCTGAGATTCATTGAAAATATTTAATTTGAATTGTGACATCCTTATGAAATGAGAATTATCATGGGTTGATAGAATTCTGAAAGTTTCTTCCAATTATAGGTTCTGATCTTAGCATGATTGAATCAATTTTTCATCTTATAAACTTGAAGTAATCAGCAAAGGCTAATGAATTAAAGTCTTTCAAATTAGACCTTAAGTTTGGAGTTCTTCTCTGCTTTAAAATACTTTTGCATAGTTCACAAGTATTAAAGATCTTTTTATGCTTCAATGTTTGGAAAAAAAAAAACAGCCAAATAACTGACCCTTCCTTTTTTTATGGCTAAGTTCATGTGATGCCAAAAGAGTCCATCAGTTCACCCACACAACCATTCATTCATTCACTGATAAAGTCAACTATGCTGGAGATTTGTATCCCTAGACCAGATAATTTAATCTAATTCTTTAGATAGGTAGTTCTGTCAAGGCCAAAGACTGAGAGTGTGTTTATTATTCTTTCCTTTGCCAGGAAGTGATAAAAATAAAAAAAAAATAGTGGACATAAAATTCTTCCCTTCTTTTTCATCACACATAGTTTTATTTTTTATTTTTTATTTTTTATTTTTTAGGCAATTGAGATAAAGTGACTTGCCCAGGATCACACAGCTAGGAAGTATTAAGAATCTGAGGTCAAATTTGAACTCAGTTCCTCCTGACTTCAGGGCTGGTACTCTATCAACTATGCCAACTAGCTACCCCTCCCCCAATTTTCTGTACACAGGAATTGGGTTGTAACAGAAAGAACCTCACTATAAGATTGTCCTGTGAGGAGAATTCAGCATTGCTTGGGGTCTATCTCAGATGCCATCCAAGGAGTAGAGAGGAGGAGCAAAGAGTTTCTGAAATGCAAAAAGTATCATTTTATAACTATCTCCCAATATGAATCTAGGGGCATTATTAAGAAACTTCAAAGTATTCAGAGAAGACAGAGTCTACCTAGGCAAAGTGATATGGAGAACTGAAAATATCAGACTAACTCAGATCAAAAAATGTGATGCCTTAGAATGATATATGTATGTTACTCAGCATAATGAATGAACTTAGCATTCTCTATGTGTAGCATATAAGGAAATTCAATATGAAAAAAACCCTTTGCTTATGATTGACTAGATAAGTCTTAGGGAGTTCCATGAGGCAAAGAGAGGTTAAATTTCTTGCCTAAAGTCACACAATTAATAAGTATCAAAGGCAGGATTAGAATTCAAGACTGCTTGACTCCAAATCTCATTCATTTTCTGTTTTGTTCTGTTATACCATGTTATTGCCCAGATCACTAATAAAATTCTGTATTTATATATTGTATTATCTTTTATCCCAAGTTCATATGGTTTTATAAACAAATGATATGTTCCATACCATATTTATGAGAAAAGGAGATGAACATTGTCATTATCTTAATTATATGTAAATATAATTATTTTAATTACATATAGAAAAAAGTAAACCACAAAGTGAGCAAATGACTAGATCACATTCACAGAATTTATTTATAGTAGAAATTGGCTATCCTTCACCTTTCTTCCTCTATTCTTGCGTTACAGAGTCAGAAGATTTTATAATTGCAGAGATGTCAGGGGCTTTACAATTCAACACATGCTAGAAAAGAATGTCTTTTAAAACATAACTGACAAGTGGTTATCTAACCTTTGCTTAAAGACATCCAATGAAGAGGAACTGGTTACTTTCTAGGACAGCCCATTCTGCTTTAGGATTGTACTAACTGGAAGGAAGTTTGTCCTTCTAGCAAGATTCAATTTGTTTTGTAATGACTTCTTGCCATTGCTCCTTGTTCAGCCTTCTGGAGGGGGGATCAAACAGAACAAATTCAATCCCTTATCCATGAAAAAGCCTTTTGAGTACTGGAAGACAGATATCATGTTTGTCTGACTCTCCTCTTAGCCAAGCTAAATATCCCTACTTTTTAAAGCTGATTCTCAAATAGAATGCACCTGGGACCCCTCAACATCCTGGTTGCTCTCTGTATGCTCTTTAACCTATCAATATCCTTCCAAAATTGTGGTGCCCAGAACGGGATAAAATACTACAGATGTCGACTGACTATTGCAAAGTATAGGAGGGCTCTTACTTTCCTATTCCTGAGTGCTATATATCTCTTATTAAAGCCCAAGATAGAATTCATTTCTGGGCTTCCATGTTATACAGTTGACTCATATTTAGCTATATATCCACTAAAATACTCAGAGTTTTATAGACAGATTGTTATTTAACCAGATCTTTACATATCTTGTAGTTATGAAGTTCAACTTCCTGGATTAAAATAAGACTTTAAATTTATTCTGAATAAGTTTTGTTGTATTAATTTGTTGTAATAATTTGCTAACTTCTTGAGATCTTTTTGGATTCTGGCTCCAAATCCAATGTGCTAAGCTTTTCTTTCCAATTTTGTGTTACTTGTACATTTAATGAACCAACCACTTAAGCCTGTCTACAAATCATTAATAAAATGTTTGAAAGAATATGATCAAGGATAGATACCTCCACTAGACATCTTCTTCCAAGGTGACACTGAACTCTTAATGTTTACTCTAAGTCTTCCCATTCAACCAGTTCTACATCCAACCCTTTTGTACCATTGTTTAACTCATTTCTTTTCCATAAGAATAGTATAAGATGACTTATCAATGATTTTTGAAGGTCTGGGTAAAATTGTAGCATTCCCCTTTTATAGCAGTTCAATAATTCACTAAAAAAAAGAAAGGCTAGTCTGGCATGACATGATCTTAAAGACAAAGCCATATTGATTCTTTGTGATTTCTTCTTGATCTCTAGATGCTTGCTAGCCATCACTTTGATAATATCCTAGAATTTTCCCTACTAATTGAAGTAAAGTTTATTAGTTTGTATTTTGTTGACTTTCTCTTCATTATTTAGAAAGTTGGGACATTGTCCTTATTCAGTCCTGTGGGACCTCTCAAATACTGACCCAGGTTTGACAATCACATATGCCAGTTCTTTTAGCAAATGAGGATATAATTCATCTGGGTCAGGTGACTTAATTCATTCAAGGCTGTCGAGTATTTAGAAGTATCCACTTATTTGTGAAGAGTATCGATTCCCTAATTACCACTCCCCCCTTTTTTTTGCTGTATTCTTTCCAGTTTGTAACTCAGTTTCCTTGGCAAAGAAAACAGTAGTAAAATTTAAAAAAGAAAAAAAAAGTTCTGTGGTTTCTCTGTTGTAATTTACTATTGCTTTGTCTACCCCAACCATAGCCAAACTTTCTTTTTACCATCCTTAGCTTTTCTGGCCAGCTTTAGCTTATACTGAATGTTATTTCAGCATCATGCTTTTGAATTCACCTTCGTTACTTTGCTCCATTTTTCTTGTACAGATCTTTTAAAAATCTAATTTGATTGGTGGATTTTCTGCTCATCAACACTCTTCAAATAATTCCATATTTTTGGTCTCCAACGGGGGTACAATCAGGATTTGGGAGATGAAGATGGATAATGGGTCTCATAAGGGGATCAGAAAGGAAGGAGAAAAAACAGGACAAAGTAATGTACAAAGAACATCAAAAGGGAAAGAGTAAGCAGGAAGAAAAGGAGGTCAGCAACGACAAACCGTTGTAGAGGTCAAGTAGGATGAGGATTAAGAAAAGACCATTATAACTAATATCAAAAACATAGTTCCTGTCTTCCAATCCTATCTTCTAGTTATGGAGCTCAAATAAATACATAGGAAGAAAAAATACATAACTGAAAAACCCATTTGTCAAGCAACCTAACAAAAATTATTAGTAACTTTGGAGAGAGCAATTTAAATTGAGTGTTGGAATTGGAAGATAGATTTTAAAAATGTGGAGAAATGAATGGGTATTATGGAAGTGGAGAAGGTGATCATGAAGGGTCTTTCTAGAAGTGTGATTGCAAGAAGGAACAGAGATTTCGAGTGGCCAAAGCAAGTGAAGATTTCTAAGACCTAGGCATGAAACAAATGAAATACAATAGCAAAAAAAAAAAAAAAGGCAATTCAATAGAAGTCTTAGATGGAAATTTAAATTTTTTCTTTAGTAGGCATATGTGAAGTCATCCTAGTACAGCAATAATGTCACTCACATTTCACTTCTTGAAAATTTTTTTATCTTGTATTTTCACTTCTTTAAAGAAAAACCTCATTCAGTTTCCCTGGAGTCACTTATAAGTCCTTAATTTCTGTGAATTAATACTCATTTTTGTCATCTATCTCATAACTGGAAAAACTATAGTAATAAGTAGCACCCAGAGAAGAGAGTGATGATGAATTATGTTTTAATAAAATAGCGTTCATATGTCCAGGTCACCTTTTAAAGCATCAAGCTACTGATGGTTCATCTGTGGAGCTCTGGTACCATGTATGTTTGTGGTATCTAGTTTTTCTTTATTTTTATATATTGTATCAACTCCTGTGAAAGTAAGCAAAACTCTGGAGTGAGGAAGGAGTAAGAGAAAAAAGGAAAGATCAATTTCATTTCCAAAGCTTGTTATATAAATTTCAAAAACTTTTTACTTTTAAATTGGGATAATGGAAATTGCCAATCTCTTTTAAAGGAAAAAAAGATGCTTTGGAGGGAAAAAAGTGTGGTTGGTGTGTGTGTGTTTATGTGATACATAAATGCAGTATGATCCCTTTATGTTTGGGGGAGAAATATATAAATACATATGCAACTGAATATACACACAGTTCCTTTAAAATAAACTTTTGTTTTAAAAACATTAGACAAAACAGAGGATCTTATCTCAAAAAGCTGCTAAGTATGAACAATGATTTTGGGGGAATTTATAAAGCATTAGAGCTCTAAAAAGAAAAGGGAAATTTCTAGAAAAACCACATATTTATAAAGCTTTATGGTGAAGACAAATCTTTTGCCTTGTGTAAAAATTTATGTATTTGGGTAGCTGCTCAAGTTATTCTTTCAAGGTTATAAATATTTACTAAAGAAGAATCAATCTCTAATCAAAATAAATTATAATTCAAGTACAAGATAATATCATGTTTAGAAATTAACAATCAAAAATCAAACTGAAAGGAGTTGTTATGGAAGACCTTGTTAGAGTAACCTGCATTCTCTCATTATTATCAAAGGACAAAGAATTTGTTACCTAGAAACTTTTTTGAATAGTCATAAACATCATGTGAACTATACAATCTTGCTACTTAGAATCAAGGTCCTTTTCACTTTGAAAGCATCTGGTTAGTCAGTCATCAAAACACATTTATTGAGGTTATTGTGTTCTGAGTAACATAAGATGAAAACACAGTTCTTATATTCATGAAATGAACCTTGGAGGATGGGCACTTAAACACAAAGGAAGGAAACACACATACACAATAAATACATTTGTATTTATATTGTAAAAATATATGTATATTTACACATACACACATCCCATACACTAATAAATGATAAAATTTCATTTGAATTGTCATCCCCCTATGAATTGTCCATTTTCTATTAGATCTAAAGTCCATTTTTCCTTTCTACAATGCACTATATTCCTATTTTCAATTTTAATAGTATTATGTTTTTTCAAATGCATGCAAAGTTACTTTTCAACATTCATCTGTGTAAAGCCTTGTATTCCAAGTTTTTCTTCCTCTCTTCCCACATCCCCCCTCCCCAAAATAGCAAGCACAGATTAAACATGTGCAATCTTTTAAAACGTATTTTCATATTTATCATGCTGTAAAAAAAAAAAAATCATATTAAAAAGGGGAAAAACACAAGGAAAAAAAAGCCGAGGAAACAAGCAACTACATGACAACAAAAAAGGTGAAAATACTATGCTTTGATCAAAATTCAGTCTCCATAGTTCTTTCTATGGATGTGGATGGCCTTTTCCATCACAACTTTATTGGAATTGCCTTGAAGAATCACGCCAAGTCCATCACAATTGATCATCACATGATCTTGTTGTTGCTGTATACAATGTTCTCTTGGTTCTACGCAATTCATTCAGCACCAGTTCATGTAAGTCTTTCCATGCTTTTCTGAAACCAACTGGCTCATCTTTTCATATATTGTAACTTAATCAATCATTCCCCAACTAATGGGCATCCACTCAATTTCCTGTAAGAGGAAAAGGGCTTCTACAAACATTTTTGCACATGTGGGTCCTTTCCTCTTTTTATGATCTCTTTGGGGGATCAATCAATTTTTGAGGACAGTTCCCTTGCCTTTGGGGAAAAGATCTAATCTAATTTATATGGGCACTGTTGTTGGGGGACTGGGAAGCCTAGTAGATAGAGATCTTATGGGCAGTGAACACTTTTTCTTTTAACGATCTCGGAATCAGTAAGATCTGACTACAAATCTGGCCTCAAACACTTACTAGTTGTGTGACCCAAGCTAAATTACTTATACTCTATTTGATTTAGTTTCTTCAATTGTACAATGTAGATAATAATAGCACCTATCCTAGAAGGTGGTTGTAAGGATGAAATGAGCTAACATTTGTAAAACATTTATCACAATGCCTGGCACATAGTAGGTGCTATATAAATGCTTTTAATGGACATGTCTGGAGAACAATTTTACACACTCTAATACCTCATAACAGAATTGAATAGGAGGAGGAACCCAAGTTGGATTGCATTTAGAAAATTACATATCACTTTCAGTGATTCTGAACTTCTTCAAACAATATTCCACATTTATCACCAATATTTTTTTCAGAGAAGCTAAGTGGTTATGAATAGTGAAATCCTTTAATCTTTGAGGAACTGAAATAGGGGGAGATCACACAAGGCCAATGAAGAAATGTGTGCAGGGTATTAATAAGGTTGTAGCACATTTAAAAATGATGATTTATGTGCAAGAATTCACTTCAAAGATGTTACTGAGATATACTCAACTGGAAAAGAAGTGAGTGTTTTATAATAAAATCAGAGAATAAAAGATAGACAGTCTGTCTATTTCTTGATATCCACATTAAAAAAAATAAAAGTAAAAGAAAGCTTCTAGCACGTTTGTTAGATCTGATGGAGCTCATTTGGGAAGATATGGACAAAGACCTCAAAGGATTTGAGCCCCTATGAGTATGTGATGCTTTGGGGGAGATTGGAGTTTGGGGTACTATGGTGAACATTTTTTATTTAGTTTTCATTTTATTTTTCCTTAGTGATATATAAACAAAAATTTTTAACCGTTTTCTTTTTTAAAAAATGAATTCTCAATGCTCTCTCTCTTTCCTCTCTCCACTCCTTGAGAAGGCAAGCAATTTGTTATAGATTATACATGTGTAGTATGTAAAGCATTTTTATATTAATCATGTTGCAAAAGAAAACAGACCAAAAAAAACCCAAGAATAATAAAATTTATCTATCTATCTATCTATCTATCTATCTATCTATCTATACTATCAGTTCCTAGATAGCATTTTTCATCATGTTTGAAATTGTTTTGGATCATTGAATTTTTGAGATTAGCTAAGTCATTTACAATTGGTCATCATATAATATTGCTGTTACTGTATACAATGTTTTCCTCATTTCCCTTTGCATTAGTTCATGTAAGTCTTCCCAGGTTTTTCTGAAAGCAATCTGCTTGTCATTTCTCATAGCACAATAGAATTCCATCATATTCATATGCCCCAACTTGTTTAATCATTCCCTAATTGATGGGTAGCCTCTTAATGTCCAATTCTTTGCCACCCTAAAAAGAGTGGTTATAAATATTTTCACGCATATGGGTTCTTTAAAATTTTTTCTTTTTGGGATACAGGCCTAGGAATGCTATTATTAAATTAAAAATTACATACAATTTTATAATCTGTTTTGCATAGTTCCAAATTGCCTTTCAGAATGGTTGGGTCAATTCACAACTCCTCCAACAAAGTATTGCTGCCCCAATTTTCCCAAATCCCCTCCAACATTAATCCTTTTCCTTTTTTCTCCTATTAGTCAATCTGATAGGTGTGAAATGGCATGAGGTTAAATTATTTTTTAAAAAGTGTAAGTGATTTTATTTATATCTTTACAAATTGGAGAGATCGCCCGAATTAAGGAAATAATAAATCATTGACAATTCATTTTTTGGTTAGGGTCAAGGACTGAGAAAACCTGAATCATTGAGTTTTCCCAATTTCTGAAGCTTAACTCTTTAAATGATCACTTTATTTATTGACTGTTGAGAAAAATTTTCTTAAAATATATATTTCCTTGAAATTAAAAATATGGTATGAACACAGTCTTTATGTAACTTAGGTCATCATTGTAAGTGTTTATTACTGTATTGTGTTATAATTTAGTATTGTCCTCAGAAGACATTGTTACTAAAGTATATTGAGCTCCTTACTTCTACATTAAATAATACCAGACTAATGTGATTTTGTTGACAATCTTCTTGCATCTTAAAAAAAAAAAGCTATCCATAGTGATTTATAAATGTATTAACTTTAGCAACCAGTTTTATGTTGGCAGTGATAAACAGTAAAGAACTATAATTAGTTGTTAAGTAGAGAAATTGAACAGCAATCAACAACGACTGACAAAGATTATTTTAGGAATAAATTAAAGGCAGAACGGTGTAGTTAGTAAAAGGCTAACTTTCAAGTTAGCAAGCTGTGGAAAAGCTAGATAGCATAACGGGTAGAGTATTCAACCAGGGGTGGGGAAGATTCATTTTTCTGAGTTCAAATCTGACCTCAGACACTGTGTAATCTCTGGCAAATCACTTAATTCCATTTCTATTAGTTTACTCATCTGTAAAATGAGATGAAGAAGTGAAATCATGGAGAATTGGACATAACAGAAATGACTGAACAGCAACAAACAAAAGATCTGCCTTCAAGTCCCTATTTCTGATACATTTTAACATTTTAACTAACCATGGATGAATTACTTCATTTCTTAGGATCCTGGGATTGATTCTAGAGCTGGAAGGGGCTTAAGAAGTCAATGGACTCAACCCCATTCCTAAACAGTTAAAGAAATTAAGGCACAAGGAGAGTAATTGAATTGCCCAGGGGTAAGGGAAGCGGGAAAGAGAAGTGGCTTGGGGGTGCTGGAGTTTTATAGGACCGTGTTCCAAGTAAAGGCATCAAATAGAGCTTCTGGGGAGACATTAAGGACAGTGATAATAGTATATACTCTGTGAGAATAGGTGAATTCTGTGAGAGAGTAAAAAGAGAAGGCTTTGTATTAGTCAAAATGTAGTACTGACAAATTTTTTATGAATGATATGAATGATAGTGCTTATATCTTGTCATTTCATCTCTTCCTCATAGTGACTCTGCAAGATAGGTGCTTATCTGATTTTTATGAATGGGGAAACTGAAACCTTGGTCTTCCTGAAGCCAAGTCCAAAGATTTGTTTGCTATATTGTGCTCACACTCACATACTTTTCAGTCTGTGTGACTTCAGAGAAAGGAAGTCCCAGACATATTGGGGAGGGGGGGAGAGTGACAGAAGACAAAGCCGACTGAAAATGAATGCCCTGGCCCAGCATAATGGTTTGTGGAGAAGGTGGATAAAGGGGCAAAGATGATAGAGTTTAAAATGAAGAATGTATTACAGTGGTATATTATTCCTTTTTCTCCATCAGTCTGCTGCTTTTGCCTCAGATCTTGCATGCAGTAGCAATAGAGCATAGCAGAGCATGAGAGATGAGAATGGATTGGCATCTTGTAACGGCCTTTGTAGCTGATACAGAGTCACAGATTTTCACTTGCTCAGAAGTTGAGACATAGATGGACTCTCTTTGGGGTGGCAAGTGGTTCTGATGCTTAATATCAGAATCTCTCAGAAATGTGAAATAATTTAAGGTCTGAGAAGTACAATAATGGAGAGGAATTTGGCTGCATTTAAAGGGAACACATTTTACCTTTAGCAGGAATACTTATGCGGTTTCAACTATGCCCTTTACTTGCCAAACTATATTTGATCTAAGTTTTTTTTTATCCTAGGGGTCTATAATAAGCTTTAAAACAATATATGAAATAGAGCCTAGGGACCCCAAAACACTGAAGCCAGCATTCATAAAGCATTTATAAGGAAAAACTGATGCTTCTCTTGGGTCCATCTCTGTTAACCTGCTGGTTGCTATATATGTCTGAGAAGCATATTAATATGCCTATTAGTAATAGAAATCTGCTTCATTTTTAGGTCAAACAGCCAAAAGAATATTTCCTCCTTTTCCTTTTTTTCTGATACTCTACCTGGGCAGT